>NC_057730.1:22625582-22655232 GCF_004010195.1 Chiloscyllium plagiosum
AACACCACTGCCCCCTCACCCACTCCTGAACCCCGTCCAACACCACTGCCCCTTTGCCCGCTCCTGAACCCTGAACAACACCGCCTCCCCACCAACCCCTTCTAACACCACCTCCTCGCCCGCCCACTCCCTAAACCCGAACAACATTGACCTCCCCTTCCCCCCCCGCCCGCCCCAGGAAAAGTGTGTGGGTGGGTGGGAGTCAATCATTTGGAAATAGTGTCTGGGCACCCATCAGACCAGGACTGTTCTCGGCAGCATTTCAGTACGCTGAGTTCACTTTTAATCACAGTAAACAAAAAACGCGATCAGTGTTGGAAACACATCTTGATGCAATGTTTCTATTGGGACCTCGAGATCTCCTTCAGATAATCTGATATTCGGATAATTGTTATTTGGATAATCGAGGTTCCTCTGTAGAGGACAAACAGGCAGACAATTAGCGATCCGCATTCATGAATATCAACTAGCTACTAATCACCATGACTAGCTATCTGTAATATCTATACACACAGATGACAAGGACCACAAATTCAACTAGAACAACACAACAATAATAGGTCAAGCCAAACGGAGGATAGCCAGAGAATTCCTAGAAGCACGGCACTCATCCACAGACTCCATCAATAAACACATTGACCTAGACACAATATACCAACCACTGCAATGAACAAATGGAACTGGCAACCAGAAGCAGCTGGAACAAACCACATAAATCCCAACTGACACAGTCCAGCAGTGCTTCACAGGAGGCTCCACAGCACTGAAAATATCACCATGAAATGGACGAAACATCTGCAATCCAAATTCCCAGCTTGCCGAACATACCCATAACTGCAACTGACACCTGAACTACAAATATTTACACAAACCTTGTTCTTACCACCTCCTTGGAGGTAGATGAATGTACAGTGGTGACAGCAGCTGTCAGATTCAGCTGTAGATCTGTTTGAGAAAACAGAATGATCAGGCTCACCCAATCCTCCATACATTCGGTGTAACTCAAACAGAATGTCTGCTAACTGATGTTTCACCTGATGTTTCTTAATCTTTTTCTGATTGAATATTGGCTTCACCATCCTCAAATGAACAGGCGCTATCATATTGTGCCAGCTCTAGCACCTACACATCCAATGGAGTCTGGAAAATTTATCACCAGTTTTTACTCTCTGCCTGGCATTTTGCACTCTTTTCTGCTGCAGCATCTGCAGAGAATGATAGTGGGCATACTAGAACAAACACAATATATATTTACTTTGTATATGACATCAGCATCTGTGGTCATGTATGTAGCATTGGGCCAGTCTGGACTGCTCTGTGCTGCACAGTAGTGTCAGGTTTGATTTCACTAGCAAAGCTGAAGCCAGTCCTTTCCAAGGAGATTCTGTAGACAGTGAAATGGTTCGGTCTCTCTTACTCCACACCATCACATTTGTCCATCTTGTTTAGATTAGATTAGATTACTTACAGTGTGGAAACAGGCCCTTCGGCCCAACGAATCTACACCGACCCTCCGAAGAGCAACCCACCCAGACCCATTCCCCTACATTTACCCCTTCCCCTAACACTATGGGCACTTTAGCATGGCCAATTCACCTAACCTGCACATCTTTGGACTGTGGGAGGAAAACAGAGCACCCGGAGGAAACCCACGCAGACATGGGGAGAATGTGCAAACTCCACACAGACAGTTGCCTGAGGTGGGAATTGATCCTGGGTCTTTGGCACTGTGAGGCAGCAGTGCTAACCACTTCTGGCCAATTAGAAAGGCTATTGAGCTGCTTGCAGCACTTGTCCCCAGACCACTTCAAAGATGTCCACATCTTCCTACACGTCCATCCAAGCTTGCTTGTGAATTCAGAAGGTCTCCACCTTCTGTCCCTGGGAAAGAAGATCTCCTACCTTGACGAGGTAGCCTGAGGAGAAAATGAAGGGATATTTGAATTCTGGCTTCCACCATATCCACAACTGGATTCAACTGCATCTTGACTGGCTGGAAACATGGCAGTTTCTGACAGGACGTTTATTGGGGTATCCTTGATATGTGTAAGAAGATCTCACGCAGAAGGTCTCAGGAATTTGGCTGGGTATTAGTGGGTGGGTTGGGGGGGGGGGGGGAAGGTCTCAAACTGAGACCATTGCTTTTCTGTCTAAGAGGCTATGTATCACACTGCATGTTTCTTGCTGGCCACAGCTTGCTTCAGGGTTTGATTGCTGGTAGATCTTTAAACAGGCCATCAACACCTCCTATTGTATAAAAGTGGCTGCTGATTCAACTTCCACTTCTAGAAGTAGGGTTGTCGTCAACTCTGCCTACTGTCAATTGTTACAATTTTGTTTTAAGAAACTGTCCTGAATAATCAAGAGATTTATCCTTCAGGCTACCTTTGACAATTTGAATTATCCAATTTATATGAGGATTAAAATTGACTAGGTTAAATACAGTTGCTTTCTTACAATCCCCCATTGTTTCTTGATTTATACTCTGCCCCATAGCTTAGTTACTGTTAGAGGGCATATAAGCCCAAGTAACAACTTATTTCCCTTGATATTTTTCATTTCCACCCAAACTGAGAACACTCAACAGACCTTTAAAAAATGGAAGGTAGGGCTTTGAGTTATTCCAGCCCATTTCCAAAAGATCCCATTTTTGCTGGTAGGGCAATTTGAACTCATTACTGAATGTAACCTACATTTCTTATTGTAGGAAAGGCTAAGTAGTGTGAGAGTTACTAAATGGTTTATATCATTAGCACTGCTAAAGGCCAAATATGATCCATAGAATTATGAAGCTGTTAAATTAGCTAAATCCCATTTAAAATATTAAAGACAAGGCTGTACCAGTCATGGTTAAAAATTCTGTTCTATCAATGACAAAGCAGTGTATTGACATTACCCTCAGGTAACATCATTATGTCTCTATTATTGTAACGTTTAGCTGCTTACGGTGGGCGGCATGGTGGCACAGTAGTTAGCACTGCTGCCTCACAGTGCTAGAGACCCAGGTTCAATTCCTGCCTTAGGCAACTGAATGTGTGGAGTGTGCACATTCTCTCCGTGTCTGCGTGGGTCTCCTCCAGGTGCTCCGGTTTCCTCCGACAGTCCAAAAATGTGCAGGTTAGGTGAATTGGCCATGCTAAATTGCCCGTAGAGTTAGATGTAGGGGTCTGGGTGGGTTGCGGGTTGGTGTGGACTTGTTGGGCCGAAGGGCCTGTTTCCACACTGTAAGTAATCTAATCTAATCAGACGATTATTGTTTTAATAACCTATTGGAGCGACCAGCTGTTTGTGATGTAGGACATGAATCCAATCTGTTTTAATATGGGATTAAGCTCTTAAGGAGATGTTTTGAATAGGCTTTTTGTGAAATGTTGTTTCTTTCACTACAGTAAAGGCTATAATAAATATTTCGGCATTTAATTCCATATCAACTTGGTTCCTGAGGTCTACTTATGATGGATACTGAGTAAGTTGGTATGTAGGATGTATGGCAAAAGGGTGATGGGTAGACTGGCAGAAATTTGCATTGCAGCAATAAGGAGCCACAGGGTGGAGATGGAACATTAGTTGGTTTGAAAAATATGAGCAGGCTTCAAAGTGAGTGGAAACTTTGAAGGACGTGAGGGCTACTGGGCATAAGTGGAAGCATAGGTTAGCATGGATGATGGGGCTTGGTGGGGCATTAATTGGCAGTGATGTGACACTGGGTGAGGGGGTCATGGGATGTGAAGGCTCGAGAGCCTAAAATCTTACAAGACAACTGGGATGAAGTCTGTAAGAACTGATGTGGGCCATGTTGACAACCCACCTCAGCACACATCAGTGTATGTCACCACTTCTGTTCTATGTCACCACTTCTCTTCTATGTCCAAGGGTGGCAGGCTCAACTGTATCCCACACTCAACCATCCCCACAAATGAGAGTTCTACTATGCAGGGGAATTACTGTTGAGATGGATGTGGAAAGCTGGGAGATTTCACAACTCATGTTACCCATCTCAGAAGAGATGGGATTTTCCAAGCCAGATTATTTTGCATAATATGATATGATCCAATCACATTCTTTTTACCAAAAGTACCCAACTCCCTCTCCTTTCTTACAACATTTTGTAACGTTAAATATCCTTTAATTTCAGTTGCTAATCACTGTCACCATGCCTCTGCATTGGCCAACATGTCAATTCATCGATCTTGTTACACATGCTGGGTTCTCACTAATTCCAGGTCAAACAAAGTTCGGCTCCAAATATTCTTGCGACTCATAGAAACAGAAAATAGGAGCAGAAAGCCATTCAGCCATTGGAAACTGCTCTGCCATTCATTATGATCATGGTGGGTCAGACAACTCAATAGCCTGCTCCAGCTTTTCTCCATATCCTTTTATCCCTTTAGCCCCAAGTGCTTATTTAACTCCTTTCTGAAATCATATTATATTTTGGCCTTGACTACTTTCTGTGGTAGCAAATTCAACAGGCTCACCACTCCCTGGCAGAAGGAATTTCTCCTCATCTAAGTCCTAAATGGTTGACTCCATATCCTTGGACGGTGACGATGGTTCAGCTTCCCCAACAGCAGCAGAAATTTCCTTCCTGTAAACTTTACTAGGTTTCTGAGCTCTCCCCTCATTCTTCTGAATTCCAGCAAAAATAATCCAAACTGATTGAAGCTCTCCTCATACATCTGTCTTGCCATCCCAAGAATCAGTCTGATAAACATTTGCTGCACTCCCTCTATTGCAAGATTCTGAATAATTCCAGAAAGGCATCCCCACTCCTGAACTCAAATCCTCTTGCTATAAAGCCCAACATACCACTTGGTTTTCTGACTACCTGCTTTACCTGCATGCTTACCTTCAGCAATTGGTGTACGAGGACACCTAGACGTCACTACTCATTCCCCTCTCTCAATTTAGAGTCATAGAGATGTACAGCATGGAAACAGACCCTTTGGTCCAACCCATCTCTGCCGACCAGATATCCCAAACCAATCTAGTCCCACCTGCCAGCACCTGGCCCATATCCCTCCAAACCCATCATATACCCATCCATTAAATGTTGCAATCGTACCAGCCTCCACCACTTCCTCTGGCAGCTCATTCCATACACATACCACCCTCTGTGGGAAAAAGTTGCCCCTTAGGTCCCTTTTATATCTTTCCCCTCTCACTCTAGACCTCTGCCATCTAGATCTGGACTCCCCCATCCCAGGGAAAAGACTATGCCGATTTACCTTATCCATGCCCCTCATAATTTTGTAAATCTCTATAAGGTCACCCCCCAGCCTCTAACACTCCAGAGAAATCAGCCCCAGCCTGTTCAGCCACTCCCCATAGCTCAAGTCCTCCAACCCTGGCAACATTCTTGTAAGTCTTTTCTGAACGCTTTCAAGTTTCACAACATCTTTCCGATAGGAAGGAGACCAGATATATTCCAAAAGTGGCCTAACCAACGTCCTGTACAGCCGCAATGTGACCTCCCAACTCCTGTACTCAATACTCTGACCAGTAAAAGAAAGCATATTAAACGCTTTCTTCACTATCCTAACTACCTGCGACTCCACTTTCAAGGAGCTATGAACCTGCACTCCAAGGTCTCTTTGTTCAGCAACACTCTCTAGGACCTTACCATTAAGTGTATAAGTCCTGCTAAAATTTGCTTTCCCAAAATGCAGCACCTCGCATTTATCTGAATTAAATTCTATCTGCCACTTCTCGGCCCATTGGCCCATCTGGTTGTAATCTGAGGTAACCTTCTTCACTGTCCACTACACCTCCAACTTTGGTGTCATCTGCAAACTTACTAACTGTACCTCTTATGCTTGCATCAAATCATTTATGTAAATGATAAAAAATAGAGCTCCCAGCACCGATCCTTGTGGCACTCCACTGGTCACAGGCCTCCAGTCTGAAAAACAACCCTCCACCACCACCCTCTGTCTTCTACCTTTGAGCCTGTTCTGTATCCAGATGGCTAGTTCTCCCTGTATTCCATGAGATCTATCCTTGCCAACCAGTCTCCCATGGGGAAACTTGTCGAACGCCTTACTGAAGTCCAAGTAGAGCACGTCCACCGCTCTGCCCTCATCAATCCCCTTTGTTACTCCTTGAAAAACACAATCAAGTTTGTGAGACATGATTTCTCACGCACAAAGCCATGTTGACTATCCCTAATCAGTCCTTGCCTTTCCAAATACATGTACATCCTTAATCTCAGGATTCCCTCCAACAACTTGCCCACCACCGACATCAGGCTCACTGGTCTATAGTACCCTGGCTTGTCCTTACCACCCTCCTTCAACAGTGGCACCATGTTAGCCAACCTCCAGTCTTCCGGCATCTCACCTGTGACTATCGATAATACAAATATCTCTCTAGCTTCCCACAGAGGTCTAGGGTACACCTGATCAGGTTCTGGGGATTTATCCACCTTTATGCATTTCAAGACATCTAGCACTTCCTCCTCTGTAATATGGACAATCTGCAAGGTGTCACCATCTATTTCACTACTTTCTATATCTTCCATGTCCTTTTCCACAGTAAATACTGATGCAAAATACTTGTTCAGTATCTCTCCCATCACCTGCGGCTCCACACAAAGGCCGCCTTGCTGATCTTTGAGGGGCCCTATTCTCTCCCTAGTTATCCTTTTGTCCTTAATGTATTTGTAAAAACCCTTTGGATTCTGCTTAACTCTATTTGCCAAAGCTATTTCCTGATTTCCCTCTTAAGTATACTCCTACTGCCTTTATACTCTTCTAAGGATTCACTCGATATCCTGTCTATACCTTACATATCATTCCTTCTTTTTCTTAACCAATATCTCAATTTCTCTAATCATTCAGCATTCCCTACACCTACCAGCTTTTCCTTTCACCCTAACAGGAATATACTTTCTCTGGATTCTTGTTATCTCATTTCTGAAGGCTTCACATTTTCCAGCCGTCCTTTACCTGCGAGCATTTGCCTCCAATCAGCTTTTGAAAGTTTTTGCCTAATACCGTCAAAATTGTACTTTCTCTAATTTAGAACTTCAACTTTTAGACCTGGTCTATCCTTTTCCATCACTATTTTAAGTCTAATAGAATTATGGTCGCTGGCCCCAAAGTGTTCCCCCACTGACACCTCAGTCACCTGCCCTGCCTTATTTCCCAAGAACAGAAATAAGTCAAGTTTTACACCTTCTCTCGTAGGTACATCCACATACTGAATCAGAAAATTGTCTTGTATGCACTTAAGAAATTCCTCTCCATCTAAACCCTGAACACTATGGCAGTCCCAGTCTATGTTCAGAAAGTTAAAATCCCCTACCATAACCACCCTATTATTGCTGCAGATAGCTGAGAGCTCCTTACAAATTTGTTTCTTAACTTCCCTCTGGCTATTAGGGGTCTATAATACAATCCCAATAAGGTTATCATCCCTTTCTTATTTCTCAGTTCCACCCAAATTATTTCCCTGGATGTATTTCTGGGAATATCCTCCCTCAGCACAGCTGTATTGCTATCCCTTATTAAATACGCCACTTCCTCTCCTCTCTTGCCTCCCTTTCTATTCTTCCTATAGCATTTCTATCCTGGAACATTAAGCTGCCAGTCCTGCCCATCCTTGAGCCATGTTTCTGTAATTGCTATGATATCCCAGTCCCATGTTCTTAACCATGCCCTGAGTTCATCAGCCTTCCCTGTTGGCCCCTTTGCATTGAAATAAATGCAGTTTAGTTTATTCATCCTACCTTGTCACTGCCTGCCCTGACTGTATGAGTCGCTTCCGTTCTCAACTGTACCAGTCTCTGATTGATCTCTTTCCTCACTATCTCCCTGGGTCCCACCCCCCAAACTTACTAGTTTAAATCCTCCCAAGCAGCTCTAGCAAATCTCCCTGCGAGTATATTAGTCCCCTTCCACTTTAAGTGCAAACTGTCCTTCTTGTGTAGGTCACTTCTACCCCAAAAGACATTCCAATGGTCCAAAAGTGTGAATCCTTCTCCCATACACCAGCTCCTCAGCCATGCATTCATCTGCTCTATCCTCCTATTTCTGCCCTCACTAACTAGCTCGTAGCACCGGGAATAATCCAGATATCACTACTCCCGAGGACCTCCGTTTAAAATTCCTGCCTAACCCTCTGTAATCTCCCATCAGAATCTCAACCTTTTCCCTTCCAGTGTCGTTGGTTCCAATGTGGACAATGACATCTTGCTGGCCCCTCTCTCCCTTGAGAACATTCTGCACCGTCTCTGAGACATTCTCGATCCTGGCACCAGGGAAGCAACACACCATTCTGCTTTTTTGCTGTTGATCACAGAAACATCTGTCTGTACCTCGGACTAAAGAGTCCCCTCAGACAATTGATTTCTTGGAACCTGACGTACCCCTCATTGCATTAGAGCCAGTCTCAATACCAGAAACTTGGCTGTTCGTGCTATGTTCCCTTGAGAATCCATCACCCCCTACATTTTCCAAAACAGCATACTTGTTTGAAATGGATATAGCCCCAGAAGGATCATGCACTAGCTGCCTACCTCTCTTACCTTTCGTGGAGTTAACCCATCTATGTGACTGTATCTGAGACTTCCCCCCCCCCTTCCTATAACTGCCATCCATCACAACTGTTGCTGTTGCAAATTCCTCATTGCCTCTAACTGTCTCTCCAATCGATCTATTCGATCTGATAAGGTTCACAACCAATAACATTTATTGCAGATATAATCTGCAGTAACCCTTAGACTCTCTTTAAACTCCAACATCTGACAAGAAGTGCATATCACTCTACTAAAGGCCATTTTTGCTTCTTCACAATCTACAGACCCAGAAAATAACACCGTCTTACTCCTCTACGAAACACTGCCCAAGGCTAAATTAATAGTTATGACTTATATTTTAAGTTTAAACAAGAGATATATCTCAATGAAACATATAATCAAGAAAGAATCCACTCTACTCACTACTGCAGACTTTCTGTAGGTCCCACTTAAAAACAATAAATTTATCTGCTTCTGTGCTATGAACTTCGCCCAAACAGTTCCTCCAATATCAGTTGTGAATTTCACTGTTTGTTAATTTTCCCAGATGCACTCCGATGACCAGCGATACATAAATTCAAATAGCACAGGCAGTAACTGTGCAGATTCACTGCTGTGTCAGTTTTTTTCTCTCTCTCTCTCCTGCATTGACCTCACCATGTGCTTGGGCAAAAGTGAGGACTGCAGATGCTGGAAACCAGAGTAGAGATCAAAGTGGTACTGGAAAAGCACAGCAGGTCAGGCAGCATCCGAGGAGCAGGAAAATCAACGTTTCGGGCAAAAGCCCTTCATCAGGAATGGAGGCAGGGAGCCTCCAGGGTGGAGAGATATCCCCCCACCTTACCCCAGTTCCAACCTTTCAGCTCAGCACTGTCCTATCTGCCAATCTCTGTTCCCACCTATCCGCTCCACCCTCCTCTCTGACCTATCACCTCCATCCCCACCCCCATTCACCCATTGTACTCTTTGCTACCTTCTCCCAAGCCCCACCACCACCCCGCCATTTATCTCTCCACGCTGGAGGCTCCCTACTTCCATTCCTGAAGAAGGGCTTATGCCCGAAACGTCGATTCTCCTGTTCCCTGGATGCTGCCTGACCTGCTGCGCTTTTCCAGCAACACATTTTCAGCTCCATTCCTCCATTTTGCCTGAAATGTCGATTTTCCTGCTCCTCAGATGCTGCTTGACCTGCTGTGCTTTTTCACCACCACTCTGATCTCTACTTACCATGCGCTTCCTTTGTCTGTTCTTCTCCCTTTTAAAACTGCTGTTGTTTTGACTTTTTTTTCCCCAAAGTTCCAAAACAATGCAACCGCATATAAACAGTAATTGCTGCTCCTGGAATTCGAGGAAATCACCTCCAACACCTAAAATACCTCAATAAAGAAGCAGCTGTTACAGCCAGAGATTCTTCCTGTCCTCCATCTTGGATTATCCAGAATGCCTTATAGCGCTTGAAATAATAATATGTTCCTGTTTTTGCTACCAAATTGGATAACCTCATATTTATTGACATTATACTGACACTCACTCAGCTTGTCCAAAACACACTGATCATATTTAGGCAATTCTACAGTGATTTTTTTACCTTTGTGGTTCTGCTTCATAATTTTGTCCTTAGCTGCTAAGGGAAACGACACAACACTTAGATCATTCCTCGCTCACTCCAAATTCCTCTCATTCCCCCTGGAGATGTTCTTAACCCTGACACTGGACAGGTAATCCAGCCTTTTGGGCTCATTCTTTTGGCTACACAGGGCAACATCTATTCTCATAACTATGCTGTCTCCTACACTATTATAACACTCCATTTTACTCTCCAAATGAGAATGGCCTTTGGACTATTGTGATGTGACCAATTTATTCATCCTCCCCACAATCCTGTTCTAGATTGAAAGAAGTTTGTGGGTTAGTGGAAGGGCTGATACTCCTTTAGTTTATTTTCCGAATTTCATACGTTTCTCATCCATAGTTATACCCCCTCCAACCTTGATCATGCTGGAAATCTGAACCAAAAGCCTGTATCATACCGGACCTTCAAACTATCACTAATTTGTATCACACTGCATTTTTAAGTGATACCACACCAATGTATCACATTATCTATTTTCCAGTCAATTTCCTAAACGTATCTACTCTCATCACATACAATTACAAAAAGGAAATAGCTTGTTTGGTCCAACCAGCTATCTTGGTGCATTTCCTCCTCAGAATCACTAACTGTAATCCAATGAGTTAACCCCCTGTTTCAATAATCCAGACAGAGGTAAAATGGGATGTGCTGTTTGTTAGGCAGCTTCTTGAGTTTTTGTTTTGCTAAATGATGAGGGTTTGGCATTTGCCATTCAGATGTGTCAAGATTTCCTCTTGAAAAGTTGGCTTGATTTTAAAAAATGCTATCATTGTTGATGACAAGTAAATGAGAGACATAGGGAGGGAAGGACCATAATTGTTTGTCATGTTCACTTTAAAGCATCACCCCAAGGCTGTTGCATTGTGACTGACAACTCAAGTGAACCGTTATGCACTTGAAAAACATCAAGCACATCCCTTACACCAGCTGTGCAGCGCACAGAGGAGCACATGCTGGAGAGCACAGTGCTGTCACATGACACTAACTGGACTATTTTCCAAACCAACTCACATACAATCCTTCAACAGACAGCAGATTGGGAAGTCACTGCCATCACATTCACAATGATATTTCCAGCATTTGGAGGCAAATCATATCAGTTGGACTTTATACCAACTAACCATAGTTCATATCAACTTGGCTCAGGGTTAGCATTGTTGATTGTTGGTCAGCATATTATGATTTCAAGTTCCATTACAGAACATGAGTTAATCTACACAGATTCATTTATAGTGGGTACATGCCATGTGATTACAGTGGCAAAATTCCAATAAGATCCTAAACCAGGTCTCTGTTAATATACACAGGGGATGTAAAAGATCCTGCCACACCATTTAAAGGAGAGTAATTAAGTCTAACTGTGTCCAGGCCAACATTCATCCCTTAACCAACACTACTTATAAACACATTAACAGGTCATTAATTTATGCCCCATGTGTGGACTCTACAGTGCGTGAATTGACTGCTGTTTTTGTGAAAATACCAACAACTGCATAGACTATGAAGCTCTGCAGTTATGTGGACTGTGCTATTGAACCCAAGCTCCTTTTTTGTAAAAATAAAGCCATTCATGTAATCAACTCAACAACAAATTGACAAGCAATACCCAACAGGGACAGTTCAACAATAAAGCTAAGGGCAGGGTAGGGAAAGAGGAAGGAGTTCAATCAAAATGGTATTGGAGGGGGAGAAAATGCACTCCTAGCCCATGATTGAATGCAAGTTCTTTCATTCTCCTTGAATACCAAAAAATGTGGTCCTTGGATCTGTATTTCACTAGGACTGAACCTGTGAAAACAAATACTATATTTTATTATATAGTGACCTGTATTTGACTCTCCATTTCTTTTATATGTATACACACGTTCAAGGCACATGGATGTTACTGCATAATGCAGCTATGTGAGGTTGGATCTCAGATGAGAATCAAGATGACACCAATATCACCAATAACAGCAACTTTCTAAAGAAAAATTACTAAGGAAACACATGGAATAAAAAGCTAACATGTTTCCTGTACCTTCTGGTTTGAATATGTCTTTTAAAAATGGCTGCAGAGATAGTGAATGCATTGTGTGTAATCTTCCAAAATTCCCTAGATTCTGGAAAGGTGCTTGCAAAACAGAAAACTGCAAATTTAACAACTCTATTCAAGGAAGGTAACAGGTAACTATAGTTTCCTGTTTTCTAACATCTGTCATTGACAAAATGCTGGAGTCCATTATTATGGAACATTGTATTGAACATTTAGAAAGTCCGTATCCAATCAGGCAGAGTCAAAGTAGTTCAGGGTAAGGAATATAGCGTTTGATAAAGTTGTTAAAGTTCTTTGAGGATGGAACAAGCAGGATAAATAAAGGACAACCAGTACATTCAGTGTATTACAATTTCTCAAAGGCATTCAAGAAGATGCAACAGAAAAGGTAACAGCAACTCAGGATGTAAGGAAATATGTATTATTTTAGAAAGGAAGTTGGCTAACTAACAAGAAACAGACAGAATAAATTTCAACTTCGCAACCTGTAGTCAGAAGAGTACCACGGGTCAGTGCTGGGCCCTCAATTATTGCTTCTAACTGTATTGTAGCCAAACTTGATATTACTACAAAAATATGTAGGAAAGCAAACTATGACGTGGTTACAAATCGCAAAGAGATACGCACGGACTACATTACTGCATTGAGTATTTTAAGGGAAAATATGAGACAGCTTATTTTGATAGGAAGAACACTAAAGTACAATAATATTTAAATGGAGAGAGCCTGCAGAAAGCTGAAGTACAGAAATGCTCTCATACGCTAATCACAAAAAGGTAGCATATAGGGTCACAATAAAGGAAAGCAAATGGTATGCCGTCCTTTGTCTTCTTGACTTTCCTCTTAGCTGAATGGACTAATTTTTTTTTTCTTTCCACGCCTTCATTTATATCCATTTTACATCTGTACTGCTTTTTTACCACCACTGTCTTTTGCTCTGGGCATCCATACAACCCCATTCTACTCATTCCTTCTCCGCCTCCGTCAAGGGCATAAAAACACTCATTTTCAGCTCCTTCCACTTCTGAAGACGTCATACCAGACTTGGAATGTTAACTTAATTTCTCTCCCCAGATGCTGCCAGAACTTGAGTTTCTCCAGCACTTCCTGTGTTTATTTCAGACTTTCAACATTCACATTATTTTGCTTTTATTTTTGAAAGGAGGGTTTTTTCCCATTGGGACTAGTTCAGAGAAGTTTCATTATACTGATTCCTGGAATGAAGGAACTGTTTTATAAGGAAAGCAGGTTGTGCCTATACTCATTGAAATTTAGAAGAATGAAAGGCTACCTTTCTGAGATATATAAGATTCTGATGGGGATTGACAGGATATACATTTGCCCTAAGGGGTGTCGAGAAATAGGGTCTTGTTTAAAAAGGAGGGAATATTCCACAGAAGACTAGGATGAGAAGGAAGCTCTTCTCTTAGACGGCCGTTAGTCTTTAAAAGATTCCAGAGACCAGTGGAAGTTGGGTTACTGAATATATTCAACAAGAAGTTAGACAGATTTTTAAATCAAGGAAGTCAAGTATATACGGTACAGCCTGGAAAGTAGAGTTGAGACCACAGTAAATCATCCACAGTCTTATTGAATTGATGGCAGGTTTGAGGGGTATTATTTATGATGGTTTTATGGCCAGGAGTTTGTAGCTACGAGTGAGTGGGCAGCTGCAGAGTTTTCAGGAGTTTTTGAACTTTTGATTCAGACACCATGTGCCAGCTCTGTTCCTGTACTTAATTTGTAGCAAAGGATGCACTATTTTGAGACTGACAGAAACTCTTTCAATCTGACACTTGGTGTGACTTTGGACTGGGACTTAATTATCAAACTGTCAGCCAGACTGCGCGAGGGTGAAATGGAAATAAAGTCTGTTCTTCCTGCTTGTTTCACATCAATTGGAAAGCGTATATGTCAAGATCTAAAACAGAAAAGCCAATTCATAATGACAGGCTATATAAAACCTTAATAAAACCTCAAATGGTTTTGCGTTAAATTAGGATTCACACAATAGAAAAGCTATTGTGTTTTCTCAAGGATACACTGCAAGTTGACTGGAATGACTGATTTGTGGAAATATAAACATTAAAAATCTGGAAAAATTTGGTCCTCTTTTATTAGAATAATATAGGAGTAATTATAGAGTAATTTGATAGAAATATTATGAATGGAACAAAATTGACAGACGAAAACAGTCATTGCTTTAGACAAAAGATCATCGATTTGAGTTTAAAAATATTTGGAAAAGAGGCTAGAGGCATTGTGGTTGTGTTGTTGAAGTAGTAATCCAGAGGTCTGGTCCACTGAACTGTAGACATGAATCCAAATCCCACCATAAGTGGAAAATTTGAAATAAGAAGTTACCATCAGTAATAGTTACCACAAACTATTTGATTATCGTTAAAAACAATCTGATTTATTAATGACCTTTAGTAGATATGAATTCTGTCTTCCTTATCAGTCTGGCCAATATAAAAACGTTCCAATTATGTGCAGAAATAGGCTAGTTGGCATTTCAAGCCTGTCCACCATTTAATAAAATCATGGCTGATCGGATTACCCCACAGTCTGTCAAGCCTCCCTCAATCGCTTTTCACTCGTTTGTGCAACTACTTCTACTTTGAAAATATTCGAAGACATTGCTCCCACTGCCTTTAAAGGAAGAGAGTTCTAAAGATTCAAAAGTCTCCAAGAGAAAAAATTTCTATAATCGCTGTATTCAATGGGTGACTCCTTAAATTTAAAATGTCAACTGTGGAAGCCAAAGTTGGCAGTCTGGGGCCCTGTGGGTAGGCAGCTTAGTAAATATGGGTATAATAACTCCGCGATGGGAGTTTGGTGGAAGTGTGGAGAGTGGAGTAATGTAACGTAATTTAATTGTAATTTAATTCAATTTTACTTAATTTAATTTGAGTTAAGTATGTATTAGACAATTGCATCCTGTAGAATTGTAGGTAGTTTATTGCTTATATAAGAATGTTGTATTATCTCTGTTCTTCTGTATCTTTGTATTTTTATAACTTATTTTGTAAGAGTAAACATTTTTCCAATTAAAAATATATATATATTAAAATTTTTAAAATGTCAATACCAACTTTCAGGTTCTCCCTCAAGCAAAAACATTCTGTCCA
Organism: Chiloscyllium plagiosum; assembly: GCF_004010195.1. Classification (NCBI taxonomy): domain Eukaryota; kingdom Metazoa; phylum Chordata; class Chondrichthyes; order Orectolobiformes; family Hemiscylliidae; genus Chiloscyllium; species Chiloscyllium plagiosum. The sequence continues at coordinate 22,640,900 of NC_057730.1, forward strand.
CATCTATCTGTAAAGACCCCTCAGGATCTTAGTTTTTCAATCAAGTTGCCTCTTACTAGAGATGAGGTGAGAGTCTCTGCCCTTTTTAAGATTCATTTATGGGATGTGGGCATTGCTGACTGTGCCATTCTTAGTTTTCTTAGAGGTTGTGGTGAGTTGAGTTCTTGAAAAGTACATTTGTTGTATATCCAGGATTTTGACCCATTAACACTGAAAGAATGCCAATATCTTTCCAAGTTAGATGGTTTGAGGCTTGGAGGGAACCATACAACTGATGTACTCCCAAGTCTCTGTTTCCCTTATCCTTCTAGATGGAAAATAGTTGTTCGTGTGTAAGGTGCTGACCAAGAAGCCTTGGTAAATTTCCACAGCGCATCTCATGGATGGTACACACTACTGGTGGTGGAAGGAGTTAATGTTTGTGGACACGGTGCTATTAGGTGGACTGCTTTGTCCTGGGTGGTGTCAAGCCTGATAAATATTATTGCAGGTTTAATCATTCAGGGATCCTTGACTTCAATGCCGCATTTGACCAGAGTGTGGCAACAAGGACTCCTAGAAAACTTGGAGTCAATGGGAATTAGAGAAATATCTTCAGTAGTTGGAGTCATAGCTAACAACAGAGAGTGTGGTTGTTAGAGATCAGTCATCTCACTTCGAGGACATCATTGCTAGAGTTCCTCAAGGTAGTGGTCAAGATCCAGCTACTTCTTCAATCTTAAGGTCTGAAGTCAGGTGATCGGTGATGATTGTGCATGGTTCAGCACCATTTGCAACTTCTAAAATTGTTAGAGTGATTTAAAAGCCAATTTGAGTTTGAGTTCAGCAGTTACAGACTTTATTTTCAATATATGCTGAAGAGAGACTTGGTAGAAGTCCATTAAGCTCTTTTCCTGAAACATAGTGAATGTGGGAATTTATAGTCTTAAGTTTCAAATATCATTATATTTTTACAGCTCACTTGTCATTACATGTCCTTAAACAGGCTCAGCAGATGTCCATTTCATAACGTCTCCTGCCTATTTCTAACCATCCTGAGACTGTTAATTCAAGTTGTGAAGGTTGTTCAGTATTACAAGTTACTTTCTTAACTAAGTTCTTACAGAATTAGTTTCATATCCCATCACACCTACAATATTGGCTATATTTTCCTTCATGCTTAGCAAACAGAAACAGGAGTAGGCCATTCACCCCCTTCTAGCTATTTCCACCATTCATTGAGATCATGGCTGATATGAAGCCCAACTAACAAAACTGCCTTAGCCCATGTCGCTTAATACCTTCATTTAACAATCTTAAATTTAAAACTAACAACTAATTCAGCATCTACTACCATTATTCAAGATTAAATTAAGATATTGCTGAATTGTTACTAAAACAAGGCAAACAAATATGATTAGGATGGTTTATTCATGTGAAGGGTATAAGCTGCAATGTACTGGCTGAAACTAAATGGAAATTACTAGAGCTTATAATTATAGACAAAGCGAAGATCTTGAAGATTTCCAGCTGAGTAGAGAGAGCCAATATAAATCTGTAAATGATAGGTCATGTCTGAAAGATCAGGTTGAATTTTTTAAAGTGGCAAATGAAGAAATTAAGAGGTACATGCTTCTAGATGTGCTTTATATGGACATGCAGAAGGAATTTGATAAAATCCTTCATAAGAAGCTGTTGGCTAAAATTGAAGTTCATGGAATTGACCTGTTCCATAAGTTATGTCATAAAAGTAAAACATAATTCTGGATAAGCACCAAAGCTTGTAGATACACTGTGATTTATTGCTACAGAGAGGAAATTCACAAAAAAACCTGAGGCCAGGTGGTAATTTTAATATATTTTCACAGTAATGCAGAGAAAATAAAGCCAACTGCTGCGTGAGATGCAGAGATATGTTGTGGTATATTTTGCTGCTAACTACTGTTATGAAGTTGAAGGCGTGTACTGTACCTTTGAGACTGAAAGCTGAAAAACTGGCAAGTACTGGTCATGTGACCAACTAGCAGGTACAAAGTGTGCTGGTTAATTGAAAGATGTAACAGGTCCGTGATTTGGACAGGTTTAGACAGATCCAGTCTGAAATTTGGACAGATTTGGGGTATGAAAGATCCCAGCAGATTGAAACACTTGCTGATTAGCGACCCAGATATTTAAATAAGACAATTTGTTTAATTTCAGTTGCTTATGGTTGGTCAAATTAAGTGAGAGAAATGGCTCTTAAAATGGCTAAGAGGTTGTGGGATTTGAAGATGATTCCCAAATTTTCTAAGAACATTTAGAAGAAAAGAAAAAGACCTTACTTTTAGAATTAGCAAAGAGATTAGAATCAGGTTTAACCAAGAACAAAAGTAAAGCTAAAATTGTAAGGCAGTTACTCAAACACTTAGGTGTGTCAGAGAAACAGACCAGTGCAGTCGAGTTAGAAAAACTTAAATTACAATTGAGGAAAATGGAGTTAGAAGATAAACAAAGAGAGAGAGAGAGAGAGGAATGAGAGAGAAGGTTCTTAGCTGAGCAAAGAGAGAAGGAAGAGAATAAGAGAAAGAAAGAAGAAAGAGAAAGAGATAGAGAATTTGAAGTTCAGAAGTCGTGACTTGGTCAACAAAGTTGTTAACAAAATGGAGATAAAAAGAGAAGATTGTGATATATTCAAATTTGTTAAAACACTGCCACATTTTGATGAGAAAGATGTCGAAGCCCTGTTTCTTTCATGTGAAAAGTTGGCTAGGTAGATGGAGTGGTCAGGGGACTTGTGTGTAATGCTAGTGGTAGACAGAGCCAGTCAGGTATTTGCCGCTCTGTCAGCTGAGGGGTCAAGAGATTATGAAGATGTCAAGCAGGCTATTTTGAGTACTTATGAATTGGTATCAGAAGCATATAGACAGCAGTTCAGAAACATGAAGAAGGTACCAAGTCAGACTTAAGTTGAGTTCCATATAATTAAACATAGTGATTTTGATAGATGGGTGTGGGCCTTAAAAATAGATAAGACCTATGAGGTTCTAAGATTATTCTGCTGGAGAAGTTCAAAAATTCACTTCCAGAGATGTTAAGAATTGACATGGATTAACAGAAAGTTCAAGAAGTGATAAGATCAGCACAGATGGCAATGAATATTGGTGCACAAAGCAAAGTTTAGCTTCCGGCAAGAATTTCATCCTGTGAGGGATAGGAATTGGGAGAAGGGGAGATCCTACACTATGTATCAAAAAATAGAGAACACTGGTAATTGTTTACCACAGGTTAAAAAAGAAGCTCAAGTGGGTGGAAAGGAAGTGAAAGGTCTCAGGTGTTTCAAGTGTGGTAAGGATTTTGGGTAATCCAAGAAGAAGGACAGAAAGAAATTCTGACTGTAACAGCTGCTCCTTTTTTGAGGTACTTTAGATGCTGGAGGCGATTTCCTCGAATTCCAGGAGTAGAAATTACAGTTTCATATGCTGTTGCATTGTTTTGGAACTTTGGAAAAAAAAGTCAAAACAACAGCAGTTTTAAAAGGGAGAAGAACAGACAAAGGAAGGGCATGATGAGGGCATGATGAGGTCATTGTAGATGAAGGAGAAAGAGAGAGTGAGGGAGAGAGAGAGAACCTGCACAGTTACTGCCTTTGCTGTTTGAATTCGTGTATTGCTGGACTTCAGAGTGTGTTGGGGAAAATTAAAAACAGTGAAATTCACAACTGATCTTGGAGGAACTGTTGGCCGAAGTTCACAGCAGATAAGTTAATCGTTGTTTTAAGTGTGGCCTACAGAGAATCTGCAGTAGTGAGTAGAGTGGGTTCTTTCTTGATTATATGTTTTTGGACAGGTCTCTTGATTAAACTTAAAATATAAGTCATAACTATTCATTTAACCTGGGGCAGTGTTTGTAGAGGAATAAGACAGTGTTATGTTCTGGGTCTGTAGATTGTGAAGGAGCAAAAATGGCCTTTAATAGAGTGATATGTACTTCTTGTCAGATGTGGGAGTTCAGAGAGAGTTTAAGGGTTACTGCAGATTATATCTGCAATAAATGCTGTTGGATGCGAATCTTATCAGATCGAATGGTCTGGTTGGATAGACACTTAGAAGCAATGAGGAATTTGCAATAGCAACAGTGTGTGATGGATGGCAGTTATAGGAAGGGGGGAAAGTGTCAGATACAGTGACATAGATGGGTTAACTCGAGGAAAGGTAAGAGAGGTAGGTAGTTAGTGCAGGAGTCTTTTCTGATATACCCATTTCAAACAAGTATGCTGTTTTGGAAAATGTAGGGGGTGATGGATTCTCAGGGGAATGTAGCACGAACAGTTAAGTCTCTGGTATTGAGACTGGCTCTAATGCAACGAGGGGTATGTCAGGTTCCAAGAGATCAATTGTGTTAGAGGATTCTCTTGTCTGAGGTATAGACAGATGCTTCTGTGGCCAGCAGCAAAAAAGCAGAATGGTATGTTGCTTCCCTGGTGCCAGGATCAAGGATGTCTCAGAGAGGGTGCAGAATGTTCTCAAGGGGGAGAGGGGCCAGCAAGATGTCATTGTCCACATTGGAACCAACGACACTGGAAGGGAAAACGTTGAGATTCTGACGGATGATTACAGGGAGTTAGGCAGAATTTTTAAAAGGAGGTCCTCGAGAGTAGTAGCATCTGGATTACTCCCGGTGCTACGAGCTAGTGAGGGCAGGAATAGGAGGATAGAGCAGATTGAATGCATGGCTGAGGAGCTAGTGTATGGGAGAAGGATTCACATTATTGGATCATTGGAATCTCTTTTGGGGTAGAAGTGACCTGTACAAGAAGGATGCATTGCACCTAAATTGGAAGGGGACTAATATGCTCACAGGGAAATTTGCTAGAGCTGTTCGGGAGGATTTAAACTAGTAAGGTGGGGGGAGAGGACCCAGGGAGATAGTGAGGAAAGAGATCAATCAGAGACTGGTACAGTTGAGAACAAAAGCGGCTCAAACAGACAGGGCAGGGAGGGACATGGTAGGATGAATAAATTAAACTGCATTTCTTTCAATGGAAGGGGCCTAACAGGGAAGGCAGGGCATGGTTAGGAACATGGGACTGGGATATCATAGCAATTATATAAACATGGCTCAGGGATGGGCCGAACTGGCAGTTTAATGTTCCAGGATACAAATGCTACAGGAAAGATAGAAAGGGAGGCAAGAGAGGAGGAGGTTTGGCATTTTTGATAAGGGATAGCATTACAGCTGTGCTGAGGGAGGATATTCCCGGAAATACATCCAGGGAAGTTATTTGGGTGAAACTGAGAAATAAGAAAGGGATGATAATCTTATTGGGATTGTATTATAGACCCCCTAATAGTCAGAGGGAAATTGAGAAACAAATTTGTAAGGAGATCTCAGCTGTCTGTAAGAATAATAAGGTGGTTATGGTAGGGGATTTTAACTTTCCAAACATCGATCGGGTCTGCCATAGTGTTCAGGGTTTAGATGGAGAGGAATTTGTAAAGTGTATACAAGAAAATTTTCTGATTCAGTATGTGGATGTACCTACTAGAGAAGGGGCAAAATTTGACCTACTCTTGGGAAATAAGGCAGGGCAGGTGACTGAGGTGTCAGTGGGAGAGCACTTTGGGGCCAGCGACCATAATTCTATTAGATTTAAAATAATGATGGAAAAGGATAGACAAGATCTAAAAGATGAAGTTCTAAATTGGAGAAAGGCCAATTTTGATGGTATTAGGCAAGAACTTTCGAAAGCTGATTGGGGGCAGATGTTCGCAGGTAAAGGGATGGCTGGAAAATGTGAAGCCTTCAGAAATGAGCAACGAGAATCCAGAGAAAGTATATTCCTGTTAGGGTGAAAGGAAAAGCTGGTAGGTATAGGGAATGCTGGGTGACTGAAGAAATTGAGGGTTTGGTTCAGAAAAAGAAGGAAGCATATGTAAGGTATAGTCAGGATAGATCGAGTGAATCCTCAGAAGAGTATAAAGGAAGTAGGAGTATACTTAAGAGGGGAATCAGGAGGGCAAAAAGGGGACAACAGATAGCTTTGGCAAATAGAATTAAGGAAAGTTCAAAGGGTTTTTACAAATACATTAAGGACAAAAGGATAACTAGGGAGAGAATAGGGCCCCACAAAGATCAGCAAGGTGGCCTTTGTGTGGTACTGCAGAAAATGGGGGAGATACTAAATGAGTATTTTGCATCAGTATTTACTGTGGAAAAGGATATGGAAGATATAGACTGGAGGGAAATAGATGGTGACATCTTGCAAAATGTCCAGGTTACAGAGGAGGAAGTACTGGATGTCTTGAAATGGGTAATGATGGATAAATCCCCAGGACCTGATCAGGTGTACTCTCGAACTCTGTGGGAAGCTAGAGAAGTGATTGCGGGGGACTCTTGCTGAATATATGTATCATCGATAGTCGCGGGTGAGGGGCCGGAAGATTGGAGGTTGGCTAACGTTGTGGCACTGTTTAAGAAGGGTGGTAAGGACAAGCCAGAGAACTATAGACCAGTGAGCCTGACGTTGGTGGTGGGCAAGTTGTTGGAGGGAAGGCCGAAGGGCCTGTTTCCACACTGTAAGTAATCTAATCTAATCTAATCTAATCTAATCTGATTAGGGATAGTCAACATGGCTTGGTGCATGGGAAATCATGCCTCATAAACTTGATTGTGTTTTTTTGAAGAGGTAACAAAGGATTGATGAAGGCAGAGTGGTAGACGTGACCTATATGGACTTGAGTAAGGCATTCAACAAGGTTCCTGATGGGAGCCTGATTAGCAAGGTTAGATCTTACGGATTACAGGGAGAACTAGCCATTTGGATACGGAACACGTACAAAGGTAGAAGACAGAGGGTGGTATTGGAGGGTTGTTTTTCAGACTGGAGGACTGTGACCAGTGGAGTGCCACAAGGTTCAGTGCTGGGTCCTCTACTTTTTGTAATTTACATAAATGATTTGGATGCAAGCATAAAAAGTATAGTTAGTAAGTTTGCAGATGACACCAAAATTGGGGGTGTAGTGGACAGCGAAGAGGGTACCTCAGACTACAACAGGAACTTGACCAGATGGGCCAATGGGCTGAGAAGTGGCAGATGGAGTTTAATTCAGATAAATTGAGGTGCTGCATTTTGGGAAAGCAAATTTTAGCAGGACTTATACACTTAATGGTAAGGTCCTAGGGAGTGTTGCTGAACAAAGAGACCTTGGAGTGCAGGTTCATAGCTCCTTGAAAGTGGAGTCGCAGGGAGATGGGATAGTGAAGAAGGCGTTTGGTATGCTTTCCTTTATTGGTCAAAGTATTGAGTACAGGAGTTGGGACGTCATGTTGCGGCTGTACAGGACATTGGTTAGGCCACTGTTGGAATATTGCGTGCAATTCTAGTCTCTTTCCTATTGGAAAGATGTTGTGAAACTTGAAAGGGCTTAGAAAAGGTTTACAAGGATGTTGCTAGGGTTGCAGGATTTGAGCTATAGGGAGAGGCTGAACAGGCTGGGACTGTTTTCCCTGGAGCGTCGGAAGCTGAGGAGTGACCTTATAGAGGTTTCCAAAATTATGACGGGCATTGATAGGGTAAATAGGCAAAGTCTTTTCCCTGGAGTCGGGGAGTCCAGAACTAGAGGGCATACGTTTAGGGTGAGAGGGGAAAGATATAAAAGAGACCTAAGGGGAACTTTTTCACGCAGAGGGTGGTATGGGTATGGAATGAGCTGCCAGAGCAAGTGGTGAAGGCTGGTACAATTGCAACATTTAAGAGGCATTTGGATGGGTGTATGAATAGAAGGGATAAGGGCTGGGTGCTGGCAGCTGGGACTAGATTGGATTAGGATATCTGGTCGGCATGGACTGGTTGAATCGAAGGGTCTGTTTCGATGCTGTACATCTCTATGACTCTAAGTGGGACACGGAAAGTCATAGTGCTGGTCGTTAAAGAAGGGAACTGTGGGAAAAAGATGTGGTAAAAGGAGTCATGCTAGTGGCAGTAGTGAAAATAGTAAAGGAAACCCCAAAAAAAGTCAAGGAGCTGCAGGTGAGTGCACAGCCTAGTGTTATGACACGGAGTAAACCCCTCTGTTAATTTAAACCTGACACATAAAAGCTCACCTAGCGCCATAACCTGTAAAATTTCAAGAGGCAAAGAACTATCTCGGAGCTCACTATTCAAAGTAAAACTAAACAATTTTATTCTTTAAGTCCAACAGAACATTAAAACAAAAGCTATTTACAACTCCTTTCTCTTAAAGGTATCTTTTGCCTCCCACTCTACAATATTGTGTCCAATTATAAAAACAACCCTGATTAAGATTTACAAAAAAAAACACAGATCTTTGTAGAGAGAGGAGGAGAACCTCTTCAAGGTAGGCATCTTTGGAAGAGGTTTCGCAGTAATGTTAAAAATAACTAGGAGAAAGTGAGGACTGCAGATGCTGGAGATCAGTGTGTTGCTAGGAAAGCTCAGCAGGTCAGGCAGCATCTGAGGAGCAGGAGAATCTACATTTTGGGCCAAAAAAAAACTCATTTTTCAAAACTAGCCAGGTTTGCCAATTGTCCTTTGTAGATTCTAGTCTCTATTTTCCTGGGTCGTCTCTTCCTCTGTCTTCTGCTACACGTTTCTTATGGACAAGTACCTTTCAGAGTTATTCAGCTAGCAGTCTGCACTTGTTTGTACTCTTTGCAGTTCTCCCCCTAATTGTTCAAAATGTCCCCAAAACATCAGATCATTTCTTTGGTTTGATGTAATCACAAACAGTAAAATTCAAATTCAATTGGATTTTGATATCTGGGGCATATTTTAAACTGATTGTTTTTGTTCCATGGCAACGCAACTCCAGCTATTTGTTTAAAACAAATGTTACATTTTTAAATTGCTCAGCACAATGTGCTTTCAGTCAGTCCTTGCTCGCTTCCTTTCTCTCTTAAAAGTATAGTACCCACCTACACCTTCATAATGCCACCCCGCCTTAAGAAAAAAATGAGCCATCATAATGAAAAAGGCTTCTTTTTTCCTCTATTCCTTAACCACATTACCATGACATACATATGACTTTAATCTAAGTTCGTACTAACTTCTTCTCATATATATATATAACATTGAATAGATACCAATCTCATCGATATTTTATCAGTTAAATCCACGATAACGCATCTGCGATTACATTCTTACAACCCTCAACATGTATGATTGTAAATTTGAAGTCTTTAAAATAAGACTCCAATGAAATAGTTTCATATTCTTGTCTTTAAAGCATTCCAAGAATGTAAAAGGATTGTAATCCGTGTACACTACTGTCTCCAACACATTCGTGCCGTACACATTAAGATGTTGCAAGGCCAGTATCAAACTCAATAGTTCTTTTTCAATCGTGGAGAATTTCCTCTGGTGGATGTTGAGCTTCTTCGAAAAGTAACCAACTGCATTTCAATCCCATCATCTTCCTGTAGCAGTACCACTCCAACTCATGTCACTAGCATCGATGGCAACTTTGAAGGGTTTAAAAAGGTTTGGTGTAGCTAATTTGGTGCAGTAGTTAATACTGCTTTGAAATGGTCAAACGCCTCCTGGCATTGTTCTGTCCACCGAAACTTTGTTCTTCTTCAGCAAATCAGTTAATGGTGCCACTACACTGCTGAAGTTTGGAACAAACTTCTGACAAAATCCACTGAGTCCCAACAATCAAAGCATCTCTTTCTTAGAGGTTGGTTGTGGAAATTTCTCAATGGCTTTTGTCTTTGCATTCTGTGGGGTCAACCTTCCATAACCGATATTATGTCCCAAGAACGCTATCTTTGCTTTTGCGAATTCAGTTTTGTTTACGTTTATTACCAGTTTTGCTTCTTGTAATCTTTCAAAGAGCTTTGTCAATTGTACCATGTGATCCTTCCAGGACTTAAAGATCACTATATCGTCCAAATAGACTGCACACTTTGTTAACCCAGCCACAACTCTGTTCATGAGTCTTTGGAATTTGGCAGGTGCATTCTTTGTTCTGAAGGGCGTCACTTTGGATTTATATAGCCCATTTGGATTACAAACCCAGAAATTTATTTTGCCATCTCTGATAAAGGTACTTGCCAGTAACCACGCAGTAAGTCCAACTTGGTATTGTAACTGGCTTGTCCGACTTTCTCTATACAGTCCTCCAATTCAGGTATTGAATAAGAGTCCGATTTTGTAATGGCGTTGACCTTCCAATAATCCATGCAAAATTGTTGTGTCCCGTCTAGTTTGGGAACTAAAGATGATCGGCGAACGTCACTCGCTCTGGCTCAGTTCGATGATATTCTCATTGAGCGTGGCCTCCACCCCTTAGTGGATCTGTCTGGCTTTGAAAGGATTAAGCGGATAGGGGTGCCATTTTATTGGAGCAGCTTTCCCCATGTCTACTTCATACACAATAGAATTAATCCTCCCCATCTGATTCCTACTTATGTACTCATATTACAGTATCAAACCTTTCAACAGTATTCTTTGCTCTTGAGACAGGTAGTTCACTAACCTATCCCACTCCTCAAGGACTTCTTCATTTTTTAACATATTTTGAGGCACATCAAAATCCGCAACATCTGGATTTGATTCCTCATTCTGTTGGGAAGTAACCAACACCTGTTTTTCCAGGTCTTTCTCTCTCGTATACATACGATTTCAGCATGTTCACCTATCTACCTGCGACTCTATTTTCAAGGAGTAATGAATTTGCACTCCAAGGTCTCTTTGTTCAGCAACACTCTCTAGGATCTTACCATTAAGTGTATACTTCCTGCTAAGATTTGCTTTCCCAAAATGCAGCATCTTGCATTTATCTAAATTGAACTCCATTTACCATTCCTCAGCCCACTGGCCCATCTGATCAAGATCCCATTGTAATCTGAGGTAACCTTCTTTGCTGTCCACTACACCCCCAATTTTGGGGTCATCTGCAAACTTACTAACAATACCTCCTACGTTCACATCCCAATTATCTATATAAATGACAAAAAGTAGTGGACCCAGCAGCGATCCTTGTGACACTCCACTGGTCACAGGCCTCCAGTCTGAAAAGCATCCCTCCACCACCACCCTCTGTCTTCTACCTTTGAGCCAGTTCTGTATCCAAATGGCTAGTTCTCCCTTATTCCATAAGATCTAACCTTACTTACCAGTCTCCCATCGGGAACCTTGTTGAACGTCTTACTGAAGTCCATATAGATCACGTCTACTACTCTGCCTTCATCAATCCTTTGTTACTTCTTCAAAAAACTCAATTAAGTTTGTGAGATATGATTTCCCATGCACAAAGCCATCTTGACTATCCCTAATCAGTCCTTGCCTTTCCAAATACATGCACATCCTGCCCCCTCAGGATTCCCTCCTACAACTTGCCCACAACACACGTCAGGCTCACCGGTCTATAGTTCCCTGGCTTATCCTTACCTCCTTTAAGTAGTAGTACCACGTTAGTCAACCTCCAGTCTTCTAGCACCTCAGCTGTGACTATTGATGACACAAATATCTCAGTAAAAGGCCCAGCAATCACTTCCCTAGCTTCCCAGAGTTCTGGGTTACACCTGATCAGGTCCTGGGAATTTATCCACCTTTATGCATTTCAAGACATTCAGCACTTCCTCCTCTCTACTATACACATTTTTGAAGATGTCACCATCTATTTCCCTCCATTCTATATCTTCCATGTCCTTCTCTTACCACAGTGGAAACACCTGAGGCCTTTCACCTGCTTTCCACCTTCTTGGGCTTCTTTTTTTAAACTTTGGTAGAAACTTACCAGTGTTTTCTACACTTTATTTCATAGTGTAGGATCTCCCCTGCAACCAATTTCTATCCGTCACAGGATGAAATTCTGGCCAGAAGCTCATTTTATGTACCAACATGTATTCATCTGCTAACTCAGCTGCCCTTCTTACTTCCTGAACTTTCTGTTCATCCATGTGAATTCTTAACATCTCTGGAAGTGAGCTTTTGAACTCCTCCAGCAGAATAATCTCTCTTAGAGCCTCATAGGCCTTATCTATCTTTAAGGCCCACGCCCATCTATCAAAATAGATATGTTTAATTATTTCGAACTCAGTCGAGGCTAAGTCTGACCTGGTTCCTTCTTCATGTTTCTGAACTGGTACCAAACTATATGACTCTGGTACCAATTCATCAGCACTTAAAATAGCCTGTTAGACCTCTTCATAATCTCTTGAACCCTCATTTTGACAGAGCGGCAAATACTTGACTGGCTCTGCCTATCAGTTTAGTCTGAAGTAGCATTTCCCATAAATCCTTGGACCATCCCATCTGCCCAGCCAATTTTTCAAATGAAATAAAGAAGGCTTCGACATCTTTCTCATCAAAATGTGATGGAGTTTTGACATATTTTTATATATCACTACCTTCTCTTTTAATCTCTATCCTGCTAACTTGACTTTGCTGACCGTTGCAACTTCTCAAGTTCAAATTCTCTCTTTGCTCAGCACAGAACCTTTTCTGTCTTTCTCTCTCCCTTTGCTCAGCTAAGAACCTTCTCCCTCTCTTTGTTCATCTTCTAACTCCATTTTCCTCAATTGTAATTTACGTTTTTCTAACTCTACTGCACTGGCCTGTTTCTCTGATACACCTAGGTGTTTGAGTAACCCCCTTACAATTTCAGCTTTACTTTTGTCCTTGGTTAAATTCGATTCTAACCTCTTTGCTAATTCTAAAAGTAACGTCTTCTTCTTTCCTTCTAAACATTCTTGGAAAATTTGGGAATCATCTTTAAACCCCAAAACCTCTTTAGCAATTTTAAAAGCCATTTCTCTCACTTTTAATTTCACCAACCACAAGTAATCGAAATTAAACAAATTGTTTCACCTACGTTTTATTTAAAGATCTAGGACACTAACCAGCAAGTGTTTAAATCTACTGGGCTTTTGTCATACCACAAATCTATTCAAATCTTTCCAAATCTCTGACTAGATCTGTTTAAACCTGGCCAAATCATGGACTAGAGCCCCCAAACTGTTATGACACAGGGTAAACCCCTTTGCTAATTTAAACCAGACACAGAAATACTTACCCCGCGCCGTAACCTGTTCAATTTCGAGAGGCAAAGAACTATCCCAGAAGTCACTATTTAAAGTAAAATTTAATAATTTTATTATTTATGTCCAACAGAGAACATTAAAACAACAGCTATTTACAACTCCTTTCTCTTAAACCTATCTTTTACCTCCCACTCTGCAATAGTGGTCTGATGTAAAAAAAAACACAATTAAGATTTACAAAAAGAAATCATGTTTCAAAACCAGCTAGCTTTGTCAATTCAACTTTGTAGATCCTCCTCTGTAGATTTTCCTGGGTCATCTCTTCTTCAGTCTTCTGCTTCACAACTTTTCTTATGGACAGGTACCTTTCAGAGAGTTATTCAGCTAGCAGTCTGTAATTGTTGGTGCTGTTTGCAGTTCTCCCCCAACTGTTCAAAACGTCTGGTTTTATACTCCAAAACATCGGACCATTTCATTGGTTTGATGTCATCCCAAACAGTAAAATTCAAATTCGATTGGATTTTGGTATCTGGGGCATAAATTTAAACTGATTGGCCGAATTTGAATTTGTTTTTGGCTCATGGCAACACATTTTTTCAATCAAATGTTACACTTAAATTGTTCAGCACACTCTGTGCTTTCAGTCAATCCTTGATACCTTCCTCTCTCAAAGGTACAGTACACACCCACACCTTTGTAACACTAAGCAGGGTCTGGGTCTTGAGTTACTGCCTGATCTCTATAAAGAATTTGCCTCTATGAGTAAAGTTTACTCAGAAAGAATGGGGGAGAAGGGCAAGAAGGTATGATTTTGACAGATACAAGATCTAACCAGTCTCTAATAGTCAGAGATGAACGTATTTGCACACTTTCTGACCTGTTACCCAAGAGAGTGGTAATTTGTGGATAGATGGACAGACAATTAGCATTCCTCGATGTAAGGTCAGTTTGGAATGCCAACTCAGGACTGGGGAAGTAACAGTGGGAGTGATTGAGTGTCAGTTCCAGGAATACAGGTTGTTCTTAGGAATGATTTAGCAAGATCCAAGGTGGGAGTAATACCCCTTGTTGTGAGAAGCCCAAGGAAGACCAGGTAACTGAGGAGTTAAAAGAAACATACCCTGGTATTTTTCCAGACTGTGTCGGAACAGGTTCCATAGAACACAGAACATAGAACAATACAGCACAGAACAGGCCCTTCGGTCCACGATGTTGTGCCGAACATTTGTCCTAGCTTAAGCACCTATCCATGTACCTATCCAATTGCCGCTTAAAAGTCGCCAATGATTCTGACTCTGCCACTCCCACAGGCAGCCCATTCCATGCCCCCACCACTCTCTGGGTAAAGAACCTACCCCTGACATCCCCCC
>NC_057730.1:22655296-22681411 GCF_004010195.1 Chiloscyllium plagiosum
ACCAAGGTCCTGTACAGCTGCAACATCACTTCACGACTCTTGAATTCAATCCCTCTGCTAAAGAACGCTGATACACCATAGGCCTTCTTACAAGCTCTATCCACCTGAGTGACAACTTTCAAAGATCCCTCTGCTCCTCCACCTTACTAAGAACCCTATCGTTAACCCTGTATTCCGCATTCTTATTTGTCCTTCCAAAGTGGACAACCTCACACTTGACAGGGTTGAACTCCATCTATCATAAGTCACAGAATGAAGCAAAAATTAAAGTGAAAGATGAAAGAGTTGAGGTTCAGTTAGCAGACGCCCTGTTTGATGTAACTGTGCAGAGAAAACATGAGTGGGCAGAGGGTGAGGCAAAATTCTTTAGTCCTGAAACACTAATACACTTAGAGCAGAAACACGAGACCATTTTAAAAAGATATAATGCTGATGCATACTCAGAAAAGGAGGCAGAGAATATCCTTGAGGGTTATTATCTCAAAGAGAGAATCCCAAGATGAAAATGGAAACTACGGCAGGTTAGTTCACAGGAGAAAATGTACCAGAGTGTGTGTTGCTGGTAGCATACAGACAGGAAGTGTTACGGGTGGCACATGAACTACCAGTAGGATGTCACTTAGGTGTACAGATGACCCAGGCTGAGGTACAAAAGCATTTCTATTGGCCTGGAATGCACAAGGATGGAGTTAACTTTTGCAATATGTGTCATACATGCTAAACGATAGGTAAGCCACAGGCAGTAATAAAACCAGCACCTTTTGTTGTCAATTCCCGCATTCGAATAACTTTTCATGCAGATTATGATTGATTGTCTAGGTCCCCACCCGAGAACTAAATATGGGAACCAGTGCTTGTTAACCATAATGGATATGTCTACCAAATTTCCAGAGGCAATTCCATTACGGAGTATTAAGGCAAAAAGGTTGGTAGAGTTAATAGTTTTCTTTATTCAGTATGGGCTACCTAGAGAGATTTAATTAGGCCAAGGCTGTTTAAGGAAGTCATGGATAGCTTAGGTATACAGTACTGTAAATCAAGTGTATATCATCCTGAATCCAAAGGAGCTTTGGAAAAGTGGCATCAGATCCTGAAGACCATATTAAAAGCATACTGTCAGCATTACCCAAATGACTGGGATAAAGGTATTCCACTCGGATTGTTTGCCATTAGAGATACCCCAAACAAATCTACTCAATTTAATCCCTTTGAGTTAATATTCGGACATGAAATGAGAGGACCTTTGAAATTAATTAAAGAAAAGTTGGCAGGACTGAAATCAGATCTTACATTTGCTTGATGTATCGGAGGTGAGGGAGAGATTAAATTGGGTAGGTGAGTTGAGTTTGCTAAATAGCATCTGAAGAGGGCACAGCATAGAATGAAGCAGGTAGCAGATAAATACTCTGAAATTTGAACATTTTCCTGTGGAGATGACATATTAGTATAGTTATCAGTGATAGGAGATCCCTTCAAAGCCAGGTTCAGTGGTCCTTATCAAATTGAGAAAAAGTTGAGTCAAGTAAATTATCTGGTAAAGGTGCCGGATGGAAAAAAAACCTATATTGGGTGTGTCATGTGAATATGTTGAAACCTAATTCTCATGTAGAGAAAGAAATGGAGAAACAGGTATTTAGTTGCTGCCCCACAGAGTGAAGAATCAAATTCAGATGTTGTAGAGTTTGATATGCCTCAAAATACGTTGAACAATGAGTAAGTCCTTGAGGAGTGGATAGGTTAGTAAACTATCTGCCTCAGGAGCAAAGAACACAGTTGAAAAGTTTGTTGCAGGAATATGTTGGGGAAAACTAATGCTACTGTGCTTGATGTAGAAGTAGGGAATGCTGTTCTGATAAAACAGCATCCCTCCAAGCTTAATCCTTTCAAAGCCATACAGGTCCAGAAGGAAGTGGATACAATGCTCAACAAAGATATCATCGAACGGAGTCAGAGCGAGTGGATTTCACTGATCATGTTAATTGCCAAACTTCACGGGACTGAACAATTCTGTGTGGACTATCACAAGGTCAATGCCAAAACAAAATTGGATGCTTCCCCAATACCAAGATTGGAGAAAGTATGGAGAAAGTTGGACAAGCCAGTTACATCACAAAGTTGGACTTACTGCGTGGTTATTGGCAGGTACCTCCATCAAAGAAAGAGATAGAAATTTCTGTGTTTGGAAATGGGCTATATCAATTCAAAGTGATGTCCATGGGAATGAAGAACACACCCGCCACATTCTAAAGACTCATGAACAGAGTTGTGACTGGGTTAACTGTGCAGTCTACCTGGATGACGTGGTGATCCTTGTTGAGTCTTGGAAAGATCACATAGTACAATTGGCAGAGCTCTTTGAAAGATTTAGAGAAGCAAAACTGGTAATAAAGTTAAAGAAAACATAATTCACCAAAGCAGAGATGACATTCTTGGGATATAACATCAGTCATGAAGGAATGCAAAGATGAAGATCATCAAGAAATTTCCACAACCGACCTCGAAGAAAGAGGTGCTTCGATTTTTGGGACTAAGTGGATTCTACCAGAAGTTTGTTCTAAACCTTAGCAGTGTAGTGTCACAGTTAACAGATTCGTTGAAGAACACAAAATGCCAGGAGGCATTTGACAATTTAAAAGCAGCGCTAACCACCCTACCAGTTTTAGATACACCAAATGTTTTGAAACCCTTTGAAGTTGCAATCGATGCTAGCGACAAAGAAGTAGTACTGCTACAGGAAGATAATGATGGAACTGAACTGCAAGTCGGTTACTTTGCAAAGAAACAACACGCACCAAAAAAAAACTCTCCGGTTGAAAAAGAATTATTGAGTTTGGTACTAGCCTTACAACATTTTGTGTCACACACAACGTGTCAGAGACAGTTGTATACATGGATCACAATCCTCTTACATTCTTGGAACGATTTGAAGACAAGAATTTGTAACTATTTTGTTGGAGTCTTATTTTACAGACTTTTAATTTACAAATTGTACATGTTGTGGATTGTAAGAATGTAATATCAGATGCATTATCATGGATTTAATGGATAAAGTATAGATAAGATTGAACAGCCATGTTTGTATGTGTGTGCGTATGCACACGCGCGTGCGCAGAAGTCAATGAACTGAGATTAATGTCCTATGTATTTCATAATAATGCGGTTAAGAAAAAGAAAAAAAAATGAAGCCATCTTTTCATTATGTTGGTTCATTTTTCTCTTAAGGGGGAGGTGTCATGAAGTTGAAGGCATTTACTTTACCATTAAGAAAGAGTGAAAGCTGAAAAGCTGGCAAGCACTGGTCATGTGACTGACTAGCAGGCACAAAGTATACTGGACAATTTGAATATGTAACATAGATACATGAGTTGTTTTCATAAACAGTTCGAATTTAACCAGTTTAAAATATGCCTCAAGATACTAAAACCCAATGAAATTTAAATTTTACTGTTTTGACAAAATGAAACCAATGAGACAATCCGATGTTTGGGATATAAAAAAAGCAGGCATTTTGGACAATAAGCCAGAGAATCAGCACCTTTTGCCATTTAAATACTGCTATACAAAAGCACTCTAAAAAGGTACCTTTTTCATATGAAACACCTTTGCAGCGGAAGACTGAAGATGACCCAGGGAGATCTCAAACAGTGGAGGATCGACACCAGAGATGACAGCTGCTGTCTAGTTTTGAGAATTGTTTTGCTGTAAATTTAATAGGGGCTTTATTGGATCAATATATTGTTATAGAGTGGGAGACAGATAACAACTCTTTAAGACAAAAGGAGGCTTAAGAGGTGTAAATAATTGTTGTTTAATGTTCACTTTTGGAGTTAAAAAATAAAATTGTTTTTTTGTCTTTAAATAGTGAAATTTAGGTTGTTCTCTGTCACTCATACTTTAACAGATTACGGGGCAAGGTGAGTTTTTCTGTGTGACTGGTTTAATTAGCAGAGGGGTTTATTGACATGCCGTAACACAACCAAGCAGGTTGCTAGAACATTTTGATTTGGAAGAGAATGAAACAGAATGAAATGTCTTAAGGATATAAGGAATTGAAAGTAGCCAAGTTGCACCTTACTGTTGTAATTATATCTGGTAAAACTCAGGCTGATGTTTGAAGGACACTGCAAGTTTCAAACTGATTAGATTAGATTAGATTACTTACAGTGTGGAAACAGGCCCTTCGGCCCAAAAAGTCCACACCGACCTGACAAAGCGCAACCCACCCATTCCCCTACATTTACCCCTTTACCTAACACTACGGGCAATTTAGCATGGCCAATTCACCTGACCTGCACATCATTGGACTGTGGGAGGAACTAGAGCACCTGGAGGAAACCCACGCAGACACGGGGAGAATGTGCAAACTCCACACAGTCAGTCGCCTGAGTCGTGATGTGGTGGGGAGAAATGAATCTCTTTTGATAAGCAGAAAGTGACTGTGAGGACTGTTCCTTTAACATTACATATCAGTCAGGAAAACTTCTGTATAGTACAGGTCAAAATATTCAGTAAGGTGATGGGATAAGAAGATGCATAGAGATCAAAGGATATTTTGTTTAGCCTGCTGCCTAATTGGTCTCCATTTTGGTTTAGATTGTTTTGTTTAATACCATGAACAGTTTTTGTTTCCATTACATCCAAGATACACTAAATAATCAAGGAGCAAAAAAAACTGAATGGTGATTAATGCTACCTGATCTCTGCCAACTCAATGATTGTTCAATTCTTGCACCTAGGATATCCTGAACAATACTCCAGAAAAGCCCTGGAGAGATCCAAAATAACATTTTGATTTTGGTTACTAATAGTATTGCATTGCTATTAGGTCCTCAAAGCAACAGATCTTTTTCTGAGAGGCTGCAGAATCTAATTCTGGAAAGGGTGAAAATAGATAAGTCCCCTGGGCCTGATGGCATTTATCCTAGGATTCTCTGGGAAGCAAGGGAGGAGATTGCAGAGCCATTGGCCTTGATTTTTATGTCCTCGTTGTCTACAGGAGTAGTGCTAGCAAATGTGGTTCCCTTGTTCAAGAAGGGGAGTAGGGATAACCCTAGTAACTATAGGCCGGTGAGTCTCACTTCTGTTGTGGGCAAAGTCTTAGAGAGAATTGTAAGGGATAGGATTTATGAACATCTGGATAGGAATAATGTGATCAAGGATAGTCAACATGGTTTTGTGAAGGGCAGGTCATGCCTCACAAACCTTATTGAATTCTTTGAAAAGGTGACAAAGGAGGTTGATGAGGGGAAAGCGGTAGATGTGGTATACATGGATTTTAGTAAGGCGTTTGATAAGGTTCCCCATGGTAGGCTACTGCAGAAAATACGGAGATATGGCATTGAGCGTGAGTTGGAGGTTTGGATTAGGAATTGGCTGGATGGAAGAAGACAGAGGGTAGTAGTTGATGGCAAAGTTTCTTCATGGAGTGCCGTCACTAGCGGTGTTCCGCAAGGATCTGTTTTGGGACCATTGCTGTTTGTCATTTTTATAAATGACCTGGAAGAGGGGTTAGAAGGTTGGGTGAGCAAGTTTGCGGATGACACAAAAGTCGGAGGAGTTGTTGACAGTGAGGAAGCATATGGCAGGTTACAGCAGGATATAGAGAAGCTGCAGAGCTGGGCAGAAAGGTGGCAGATGGAATTCAATGTAGCTAAGTGCGAGGTGATTCACATTGGGAAGAATAACAAAAAGATGGGGTACTGGGCTAATGGTCGGATACTTGGTAGTGTGGATGAGCAGAGGGATCTTGGTGTCCATGTACACAGATCTCTGAAAGTTGCCACCCAGGTAAATAGTGCGGTGAGGAAGGCATATGGCGTACTGGCTTTAGGGTTGACCGTGAGAACCTTTTTCCACGTTTGGAGTCAGCTATTACGAGAGGGCATAGCTTTAAATTAAGGGGTGGTAGATATAGGATAGATGTTAGGGGTAGGTTCTTTACTCAGCGAGTCGTGAATTCATGGAATATACTACCAGTAGCAGTGGTGGACTCTCCCTCTTTATGGGCATTTAAGCAGGCATTGGATAGGCATATGGAGGATAGTGGGCTAGTGTAGGTTAGGTGGGCTTGGATCGGCTCAACATCGAGGGCCAAAAGGCCTGTACTGCGCTGTATTCTTCTATGTTCTAAGTCTACCATGATCTTACATGACAACCTGAACCTCTTGGGACACAGCTTACTGGAAATGAAATGACACTCTGCCTGTCTGTGGACCCAATGATGCAGGTAATGCTTCCAACGAGTTCCACATCTCAGTTGAGACCTACATTTCTATCGAACCAGACATCTCTCAATAAAAAGACGTTGCTGGCTGTGCTGGCCAGTCAGTATTGGTCCTCCTGTATTGGTTCTTAAGGCATCCCATATGTCACCATTCTGATGCCGTAAGAAATCCCTCCAAAGTGTAGAAGATAAACTCCCAACAAAATCAATTTGAACAAACCTTCCCAGTAACAGGCAAGAAAGACACATCTGAGTATTTATTACAGTATTTCCAGGAGTTTAGAACAGTCCCATCAACTGCTTTGATGTTCTTATCTTGCTTTTGTTTACAAGTTTCAAGCAGTCCACTTTTCAGACAACTGTACTGCAGAAAGGAGACCAGCAAAAGGGAACAAAACAAGTGTAGAGCTTGTAGGGAACCCTACCTACAAACAGAAGCTGAGTTTCTTTGACAATTACAAGCAGCAGTGTCTCAGGAGTTTGAGGGTATGGGTCATCTACAGCTTCTTACAAGATTTGCTGCTTGCTGACCTTTGGCTGTCAAAATCATCACAGTCCTCAACTCTTATGTCTAGATTCTTCGAGGGCTCTGCCAAAGACATACTGAAGATCTCTCAGATACCAGCTAACAAATGCATAAGACTGCTGAGTCATTTATCATGGCCCAAAATTATTTATAACTCATGCAACCATATACATGAAAGTGATTTGAAATTTTGCTCCAAATGAACAATTACCTTAACACGGATTTACTGCACTCATAATGGAGATTAATAAGTAGTGGAGGTTCAATGTACTTGAAACAAAAATAGGTTTTGTTAATCCCCAAACAAACTGAACATGTATAGTTACAGAGCAACTTATGTACAAATCTTTATCGTTGCTACTCTGATTCCACATTACTGCTAGTCTTGTAGTCACATTCTGGTCCTTGTTTAATTAACAGACTCAGTAAAAGCAGTAACATAGCATTCCCGATGTGCTAGCATTTTTCTCAATTTTTACCTCATACCCACAAGTACACACAAGTCCACAGAAAAGTTCAAATTCCTCTCTTTAAGTCTGTATAATCAGACTTGGATTCAAGGATCACCGATATACTATGTTAGTACATTAATGGATGATGATGAACAATAATACCAATTTCAGCCTGGTGCGGTTCTGTTGGTGCCTCTCTTTATTGATCTGAAAGCTTTTACTCTATGTAATTAACAGACTCTTGACTTCTGTTGAGGTTCCCAGCACTTAACATGATTTTAATCAGATATAGTGGAGCGTAAACAAAAGTGTTCACCCCATCATGGAGAGCCTTGAATCATACTGGAGACTCCTTAAGGAGATGTATTGAGACCCAGGATTCACAGCAAGATTAATTTATTCCAATTCTCTGCCAGTATGAAAAGCTCAGGATATTGCATTTAAGACTGAATGGCCTTCTCTCTGCTGTATCATTCTTTAATGATGAATGATATTTGCGATATATTCAAATATCAACATTATTTGGAGCACAATCTCTATTTGATGACCTGATGTCTAGTAACTTTCAGGTTCTGCAACTTGAGGTTCAGCTCCTGTCACTTTTGACTTCTACACCTCTGGTTCCTACTACTTATATCACTGAACAACAGTTGAAAACCTTTAACAAGCACATTTAAATAATCTGGACCTTCGTTCCAGATCAGTCAGCAGAATTGAATTCTGTGCTGACAATGACTGATGACTTCAGATGAATTCTTGTGGTTGATGAGAAGTCAAAGTGGATGAAAATGTGTTTTTAACTCATGCAATCAACATATTGTATAGCTAGGAAGAGGTAATAAAAATACAAGAAGCTAAATCAGGATATCAGGGAGTGGAAGAGGAGGTGGGAAGGCAGGGAAAAGGTGGAACATGAGAGAAAGGGAGATGAATGCAGCTAAGAGGAGTGCACTGGGACGAGTTCACATTATTGGGTCACTATGGTGTACAGTATTTTGTTTCATATCAGGCATGGATTCAATGTACTGTATTGATCAACAGGTGTCTGGCAACGCTATTTCTCAGCCAGACAGTCAGATACATGATGAAAGTGATATAGGCAGTAAAGAACCCTAAAAAAAAGTCATGTCAACCTGCCTGGCCCTTATGAGGGTGTGAAAATTATTTTCTGGTCAATGCATTGTAATCATCAATCCCTATCTAATTATCCCAAATTCATTTACACTGGCTGCTTCAATGGTCTTGTCTGATATTGTATTCCAGAACATTACTATTTTTTAGAACACAAACTTCTGCCTGACTAAGTTGTTGATTATAACGTGAATTCAAAGACTAGGGAACTGGTCTTGTTACAAAAGGCTATGACAGGACTTTTCTTCTAAGTGGCAGGGAAAATAAGGGCACTGTCACTAGGAAGATAGCTAGTGCCTTCCTGCAATCTCAGATATTAAATTATGGATGGGAAGGCCCAGGGTCAATGTTCTCAACATGTCATCAATTAAAACTCTAAAGTGGAGAATTTGAGGACTGCAGACTGCAGAAAGTCAGAGTTAATAAAATGTGGAGCTGGAAAAAGCACAGCAGGTCAAGCAGCAGCAGAGAAGGAGGAGAGTCAGTGTTTCAGGCAGGACTCTTCATCAGGTCAATCAACAACCACTTCAGTGCATCATCCAAAATGCTTTCGGCAATTTGGGAAATAACCAACCTACCTGACTGGCAAACCAGAGTAGGTAAGTTGTCAAATTGGAAGGGGGTCTTTTGAACTGCACGAATTTCTGCAAGGTTGAAGGAATAGGGGTACTAGGCGTCGCCTCAGCTTTAGTCACGTGAGATTGCTTCCAAATGCCTTCCCACCTCTACCTTCGACTCCCACCGCGCCCCCAAAACAGCATTTGCTTTCCTGGTAGTGATTTTCAATTTGAAGTCCTGGTGATGCTGTCCTGACAGCAGCCTCTGCCACTGCCATGGCACTGCTGGCTTTTGGAGAGGTCTGCCTCTCATTGGTCAGCAGTCTCAAGCAGGCAAATATTCTCAGGTGAGGTTTGTAATTCAGACAAAATCAGATTGACATTCTATCCAGCAAGCTTTCACACAAATATAGGCTGGAGGTTTCTCTGCATAAAAAGTTTTCCTTAGCCAAAAGATGATTTAAGTACAAACACAGAACCAAACATTGCTGAATTAAGGCCAACTTCTTGTAAAACATTTCAATAAAATCACAGAGAGATCAGTAACTTTTAAAAAGAAATTCAAACTTCCAACTATTTCTGGGTTAGATCAGAAGATTTCGCATTTCAAACAAAACCTTTTAGGATAGAAAATTTCAACAAAGTATTACAATATTTTGCAATACTTTGATTTTTGACCTGAAAGTCTCAGCAGCACACTTTGTTCTTTTACTTCCAATCATGTGTTGTACGGTGTGGTACAAGACTATGAAAGTTCCATCATCTCTCCCAAGCCCAACCAACACGTGTCGGAACTTTAAAGAATTCATTTTGATTTTCTTTAGTGTTCTAGCTTTTATTTGAAGTATGAAATTTCTTGGGGTCCTTCCACTAACAGCTAGGTAGGAAAAACCATCTACTATCCTTCAACATTTATCAATCTACCACAACAGAGACGTGTGTTTCACAGGGGCATGAATGGTTGCTTCATGTTCCAGGGTTTAGAATGTTTAAAAAGAACAGGGAGGGTGGAAAAAGGGGAGGGGGTATAGCATTGCTAATCAGGGAGTGCATCACAACTCCAGAAATGAAGGTTGTTGAGGAAGATTCATCTACTGAGTCAGTATGGGTGGACGTTAGGAACAGCAAGGAAACAGCCACCTCATTGGGGGTTTTCTACCCACCCCCTAATAGCAATAGAGAGATTGAAGGACTCATTGAAAAAAATGCAGATGTAGCAGGGTTGTTGTTTTCGATGATTTCAACTTTCCCAATATCAACTGGAACCTCCTTAGTGCAGATGGTTTGGATGGAGCCATTTTTGTCAGGTTTGTTCAGGAGGGTTTCCTTACTCAGTATGTAGACAGACCGACGAGGGGAGAGGCCATTTTGGATTTGATGCTCAGCAATGAGTCAAGACTGGTGACGGATTTCGTGGTGGGAGAACACTTTGGTGACAGTGATCACAACTGCCTCACATTTACCATCCTTGGAGAGGGAAAGGAGCTGTTTGCCGAAGGAAGATATTTAATTGGGGAAAAGAAAATTATGACGCTATCAGACAGGAGTTGGGAAGTACAGGCTGAGAGCAATTGTTCCACAGAAGGGATACAGCTGACATGTGGAGACTGTTTAAGGAGCAGTTGTTGTGAGTGATGCACAAGTTTGTTCCTCTGAGACAGGTAAAAAGGGGTAAGATTAAGGAACCTTGAATGAAGAGAACAGAGGAGCTTCTCCATCAAAAGGAAGAAGGCAGCTTACGTAAGGTGGAGGAAGCAAGGATCTAGCACAGTTTTAGAGGATTACAGGCTTGCCTGAAAAGACCTCAGGAATGGACTGAGGAGAGTCAGGAGGGGCCACGAAAAAGGCTTGGGAAGAAGGATTAGGGAGAACCCAAAGGCATTTTACTCATACGTGAGGAATAAGAGAACGATCAGGGAGAAGGTAGGGCTGATCAGGGATAGCGTAGGGAACTTGTGCGTGGAGTCTAAGCAGATAGGGGAAGCCCTAAATGAGTTTTTTGCTTCAGTTTTCACTAAGGAAAGGGACCTTGTTGTGAATGATGACTTTGAGGAGCTGGGACACAGGCCTGATCAGATCAGGATTGATGAAGTTGATGTGCCGAAAATTTTGGCAAACATTAAGATTGATAAGTCCCCAGGTCCAGACCAGATTTATCCTAGGCTGCTCCGGGAAATGAGAAATGAGGTTGCTAAGCTGCTGGCGAAGATCTTTGCTTCCTCACTCTCCACGGGAGTCGTACCGGAGGACTGGAAGGAGGCAAATGTTGTTCCTCTTTTCAAGAAGGGTAATAGGGAAATCCCTGGCAATTACAGACCAGTCAGTCTTACGTCTGTTGTCAGCAAAGTTTTGGAAAGAATTCAGAGGGATAGGATTTATGACTATTTGGCAAAGCATAGTGTGATTAAAGGCAGTCAGCATGGCTTTGTAAGGGGCAGGTTGTGCCTCACAAATCTTATTGAGCTCTTTGAGGAAGTGACGAGACAGGTCGACGAAGGTCGAGCTGTGGATATGTTGTATATGGACTTCAGCAAGGCATTTGATAAGGTTCCCCATGGTAGGCTCATTCATAAAGTCAGGAAATATGGGATACATGGAGATTTAGCTTTCTGAATTCAGAATTGGTTGGCTGACAGAAGGCAGAGAGTGGTTGTAGATGGAAAGTATTCTGCATGGAGATCAGTATTGAGTGGGGTCCCGCAGGGCTCTGTCCTTGGGCCTCTGCTCTTTGTAGATTTTATAAATGACTTGGATGAGGAGGTTGAGGAGTGGGTTGGTAAATTTATAGATGAGTCAAAGGTTGGAGGTGCCGTTGATAGTATCGAGGGCTATTGCAGGCTGCAGCGCGACATAGACAGGATGCAGAGCTGAGCTGAGAAATGGCAAATGGAGTTCAACCTGGATAAATGTGTGGTGATGCATTTTGGAAGGTCAAACTCAAATGTTGAGTATAAGATTAAAGAGAGGATTCTTGGCAGTGCGGAGGAACAGAGGGATCTCGGTGTTCAAATACATAGATCCCTAAAGTTGGCACCCAAGTGGATAGGGTTGTTAAGAAAGCATATGGTGTTTTGGCTTTCATTAACAGGGGGATAGAGTTTAAGAGCCGCGAAGTTTTGCTGCAACTCTACAAGTCCCTGGTGAGACCACACTTGGAATATCGTGTCCAGTTCTGGTCACCCTACTATAGGAAAGATATAGAGGCATTGGAGACGGTGCAAAGAAGGTTTACCAGAATGCTGCCTGGACTGGAGGGCTTGCCTTAGAAGATGTTGACTAAGCTCAGACGTTTCTCTCTGGAGAGAAGGCGGAAGAGAGGTGACCTCATAGAGGTATACAAGATTATGAGAGGAATGGATAGAGTCAATAGCCATAGACTTTTCCCCAGGGCAGGATTGACTGGCATGAGGGGTCATAGTTTTAAGATATTAGGAGAAAGGTATAGAGGTGACATCAGAGGAAGGTTCTTTATGCAGAGAGTTGTGAATTCATGGGATGCTTAAGCTATTGCTGTGCTGTGTATCATAGAGATACACAGCACAGAAACAGACCCTTTGGTCCAACTTGTCCATACCAATCAGGAATCCTATATAAATCTAGTTCCATTTGCCAGCATCTGGCCCATATCCCTCTAAACCTTTCTTATTCATATACTGTTATGACACGGCAGTGAATCCTCCAAATAGAGATGTATCCCTACAAAATTATCCCTACTTTCCGAACATTCCCTTTGTTCTAAGAATTATGTTAATAACTTAAACCTCTTCTTATTGGAACAATAACCACTCCTAAATATGAGGCATAAAATTAAATATTCATAACTTCTTTCTAATCAATTTTCCAATGTGGCCCCACTTTAATACTTAAAAATTAATATGACCCCAGATGCCAGCAGAAAAACAGTTATATTGTGTATATAAGTAAAGTTTCTCTTTAAACATCGATATATATTGATAGAAAATGTAAATATGAAATTCTAACTTTTTAAAAGTAAAAATGTTACTCCATATATTTACATAGGTTCGTGCAAGCTCATCATATTCCCTTGTGGCAGAAGAGTCTGTGAAGCCCATTGCTACAACCACACATACTGTAATGACAATCTCATCCTACTATACAATGTCAGAATCTCTCTGGACTCATACGCACTCACATACACACACACACACACAAACTACCCAGCTGAAAATCATACTGATTGCATTACATTATCAGTACAGAAATGAACCATTTAGCCCTACCAGTCCATTCCACCTCTACCCTACACTGTGCTTCCTCCCATCTTTCCTCATTTAAAGATGCTTATATGCATAATCAAGCATCCGTAACGGGTAAATTTCACATGCTTCCCGCTCTGGGTAAAAGTTTCTACTGAATTCTCTATTTGATTTTGTGGTGACTCTCTTACACTAATAGTTTCCAATTTGCTCTTCTCCACTAGAGGAAGCATTGGGCTGGATTTTTCAGGATGCCAGGATAAAATGTTAAGAGGGGAGCCACCTTGAGGAAGAACAGTGCTATACAATCATGTAAACCACAACTGGTCATTAATAAACTGATGACAGAATTGTGTCCTCAGGCACACAAAGACTTGAGTCATAGAGGTATACAGCACAGAAACAGACCTTTTGGTCCAATCCGTCCATACCAATCAGAAATCATACATAAATCTAGTCCCATTTGCCAGCATCTGTCCCATATCCTTCTAAACTTTTCCGATTCATATACTATTATGACACAGCAGTGAATCCTTCTGTTAATTAAACCAACACCCAGAAAAGCTTACCTCACCTTGTAATCTGTTAAAACATGAGTGACAGAACTCTCAAATTCCACTATTTAACTCTAAAGTAAACTTAAAAAGCAACTATTCACAACCCTAAGATCCTTTCTCTTAATTGCTCACTACCTGCCTCCAACTCCAAACCAATACACTGTTCCAATAAAACACTTTTAAAAAAAATACATCAATTTAATTTCAAAACCATACAGCAGCTGTCATCTTTGGTGTCTTTTTTCTTCCAGCTCAAGATCTCCCTGAGTCATCTTCTTTCTTTTTACTATGAAGATGTTTCATATGAAAAGGTACCTTTGATAGAGAGAGTGTTTCAATGTCTTGGGTCTCTCTCAATGGCAGTTGCTCTGTCTGATTTTCAAAATGCCTGCCTTTTTTATTTCCCCAATATCAGATCATCTCATTGGTTCAATATTGAAAAAACAATAAATTCCAACCCGATTGGATTTTAGTATCCTGGGACATAGTTTAAACTGATTGGCTGAATTTGAATTGTCGTCAAAACGGCACCTAACTCATATCTATTTCACAGCCAAATGCTACATATTTTCAATTTTCCAGTACACTCTGAGACTGCTCTTGTAAGCTCTCAGTGTACAATAGCATTCACTCTCTCTTAAAAGGTACAGTACACAGCTTCAACTTCATAACAACTCATTAAGAAAAAAAAGCTTCATTTTTTTCTTTGTAATTCTTAATTCCATTAATGAAATACATAGATCATTAATCTAAATTCATTAATTTCTGCACACAACATTGGAATCTGCTCAATCTTATCTAAACCTTTTTCCTTTAAATCCACAATAATGCATCTGCTCTCACATTTTTATGATTCACAACATATACAATTTGTAAATTAAAAGACTCCAACAAAATAGTCTCATATTTTTGTCTTTAAATCGTTCCAAGAATGTAAGACAATTGTGGTCCATGTACACAACTGTCTCTGACACATTGTTCATCAAATAAACACTGAAATGTTTTAAGACCAGTGCCAAACTCAATAATTCTTTTTCAATGGTATAGTATTTTCCCTGCTGGTTGTTGACTTTCTTTGAAAAGTAGCCAATTGGCCATTCAATTCCATCATTATCTTCGTGTAGCAGTACAGCTCCAACTCCTTTATGGCTAGCATCAATTGCAACTTTGAAGGCTTCGAGAAAATTTGGTGTAACCATATCCCTCTAAACCTTCCTATTCATATAGGATTATGACACGGCTTCTCGTAATCGTTCAAAGAGCTCTGCCAACTGTATCAAGTGATCTTTTCATGACTCACTAAAGATCACTACATCATCCAGATGAATTGCACAGTTTGTTCATCAGTCTTTGGAATGTGGCTAGTGCGTTCTTCATTCCAAAGGGCATCACTTTGAATTGGTATAGCCCATTTGGGATTATAAACACAGCAATTTATTTTGCTTTCTTTGATAAAGGCACCAGCCAATAACCACGCAATAAGTCCAACTTTGTGATATAACTGGCTTGTTCAACTTTCTCTATACAGACCTCCTATCTTGGTATTGGGGGTGTGTCCAATTTTATTACAGCGTTGACTTCCAATAATGCACACAAAATTGTTGAGTCCTGTCTGGTTTGGCAACTAACACGATCAGCAAACTCCACTGACTCGGTTCGATGATATCCTTGTTGTGCATTGCAACCACTTCTTTCTGGGCCCATGTGGCTTTGAAAGGATTAAATCTGTAAGGGTGTTATTTTATCGGAACAGCATTCCCTACTTGTACTTCATGCACAATAGTAATAGTCCTCCCTATCTCATTCCTGCATATGTCCTCATACTGCTGCATCAAACCTTTGAACTGGGTTCTTTGCTGCTGAGACAGAGACACTAACCTATCCCACTCCTCAGGACTTCCGCATTGTTTAATGTATTTTGAGGCACATTAACCTCCACAATATCTGGATTTGATTCCACAGTTTGCGGGGCAGTAACTAATATCTGTTTCTCCAGTTCTCTGTCTCTACTATTTCACCATATTCACATGACATACCCGACAGTTCTTTTTCCTATCTGGCATCTTTACTAGATAGTTTACCTAACTTAATTTTTTCTCAATTTGGTAGGGACCACTAAACCTGACTTTGAAGGGATCTCCTACCACTGGTACCAATACTAATATGTCATCCCCACGGATGACGAATTTCAGAGTGTTTATCTGCTACCTGCTTCATTCTATGCTGTTCCCTCTTCAGATGCTGTTTAGCTAACTCATCTACCTGGTTTAACTCTCCCTCACCTCAAATACATAATCCAAGTGTGAGATTTCAGACTTTGCTCCTGTCAATTTTTAATTTCAAAGGCCGTCTCACTTCACGTCTGAATATAAATTCAAAGGGAGTAAACTGAGTAGATTTGTTTGGGGCATCTCTCATGGCAAACAATAAAGTGCTGTAGATAAGATATCCATGACTTCCTTAAACAGCCGATAGTAAAATTAGACCCTAGGTCTGGCTGAATCCCTTTGGGTAGTCCATTCCACATGAAGAAAGCTATTAACTATTTTTGCATTAATACTCCGTAAGGGAATTGCCTCCAGAAATCTGGTAGACACATCCATAATGGTAAGCAGGTACTGGTTCCCACTTTTAGTTTCAGGAAGAAGACCTAAACAATCAATCATAACCCACACGAAAGGTTCTTCGAATGCGGAAACTGGCAAACAAAGGTGCTGGTTTTATTACTGGCTCACCTACCATTAGCTTGTATGACATATACAGCCAAATTTAACCACATTCTTGTGCGGTCCAGGCCAAAAGAAATGCTTTTGTACCTCAGCCTGGGTCTTCCTCACACCTAGGTGACCTACTGGTAGCTCATGTGCTACCCATATCACTTCCTGTTTGTATTCGACCAGCAACACAATCTGGTGCACTTCTGCCCATTTCTCCTCTACACTAACCTACCATGGTCTCAATTTTCATCTTAGGATTTTATCCTTAAGATAATAACTGTCAGGAATACATTCTGATTCGTTTTCTGAGTATGCATCTATATATATATCTTTAATTGTCTCGTTTTTCTGTTATAAGTCCATTAGCCTTTCAGGACTAAACACTTCTGCCAGACACTCTGCCTGTTCAAGTTTTTTCAGCACCATTACATCAAACATGGTGTCCGCTAATTGAATCTCAACTCCTTCATCTTTCTTTTTAGTTTTTGCTTCTTGCTATGATTTATGGTAGCGGGATCTTGTAACTACAGTCTGGAAAAAATCCAGGGTATTTTTCTTTTAACTCCTCAGTTCCCTGATCTTCCTTGAGCTTCTCCACAACAAGGGAGTGTCACTCCCACCGTGGACCCTGCTAAATCGTTCCCAAGAACAAACTGTATTCCTGGAGCTGAAACTCTGTCAATCACTCCCACTGTTACTGCCCCAGTTTTGAGTTGGCACTCCATCCTGATCTTACATATGGGAATGCTAAATTTCTGTCCATCCGTTCCACAAATTACCACTCTCTCGGGTAACATGTCAGAAAGAGTGCAAATATGTACATCTCTTACTATTAGAGACTGATTAGATCCCGTATCTCTCAAAATTATAACTTCTTTCCCTTCCCCCTCCTGTTCTTCCTGAGTAAACTTTACCCACAGAGGCAAAGTCTTTTCGAGATCAGGCAGTAACTCAAAAGCCAGCCTCTGCTGATGCTGTGCACTCTCCTGCAGCTCCTCAACTTTTCTTAGAGTTTCCTTTACTACTTTTATGAAGGCCACTAGCGTAGCCTCTTTTCCCATGGTACATGTACCTCACGAGCTCTGCCTACCAGTTTAGTCTCAACTAGCATTACCCAAAGATTCTCTGACCACTCCATTTGCTTGGCCAATTTTTCAAATGAAATAAAGAAGGCTTCGAGATCTTTCTCATCAAAATGTGGCAATATTGTAATATATTTGTATACATCATTACCTTCTCTGTTCAGCTCCATCCTGTTAACTTGACTTTCCTGACTAATTCGCAACTTCTGACGTTCAAATTCTCTTTCCCTTTCTCTTGTTTCCTTTTCTCTCTTTGCTCAGCCTTCTCTCTCTTTTCCTCTTTTTGTATTTTCCCTCTTTCTCTTCTCTCTCCACTTTTTTCTCTCTCTTCTCTCATACCTCTTCTTTCCCTTTCTTTATCTTCTAACTCAATTTGCCTCAATTGCAATTTAAGTTTTTCTACTCTACTGCACTTATCTGTTTCTTTGATACACCTAAGTGCTTGACTAACTCCACTACAATTTTAACTTTCCTTTTGTCCCTGGTTAAACCCAATTCTAACCTCTTTGCTAATTCTAAAAGTATGCCCTTCCTCTGTCTTCCTAAATTTTCTTGTCAAATTTGAGAAGCACCTTGAAAACACCAGAGCCTCTTTAGCAATTTTAAGAGCAATTTCGCTCACTTTTAATTTAACCAATCACAAGTAACCTAAATTAAACAAATTGTCTCATCTACATTTTATTTGAATAAACGACAAGAGTTTAAATCTACCGGAATCCTTCATACCCCAAATCCGTTCAAATTTGTCCAAATCTCAGAATAGGTCTGTCTAAACCTGTCCAAATCCGGGACGAGCCCCCAAACAGTTACGACATGGCAGTGAACCCTTCTGTTAATTAAACCAACACCCAGAAAAGCTTACCTCACCTTGTAATCTGGTAAAATGAGTGACAGAAAACTCCCAAATTCCACAATTTAAGAAAATAATATTAATTTATTCTTTAACTCTAAAAGCGAACATTAAACAACTATTCACAACTCTAAGCCCCCCTTTCTCTTAACTGTTTATTACCTGCCTCCAACTCTATAACAATATACTATTCTAATAAGACTTATTAAAATTACATCTTAATCTCAAAACCATACAGTGGCTGTCGTCTACAGTGCTTTTCTTCCTCCGGCTGAAGATCTCCCTGAGTTGTCTTCTTAATTTTTTACTGTGAAGATGTTTCATATGATAAGGTACCTTTGATAGAGAGAGCGTTTCAATGTCTTGGGTCTCTCTCAATGGCAGTTGCTCTGTCTGATTTTCAAAATGCCTGCCTTTTTTATATCCCCAACATAGGATTGTCTCATTGGTTCAATGTTGGCAAAACAATAAATTCAGACTTGATTGGATTTTACTATCCAATTTAAACTGATTGGTTAAATTTGAATTGTTGTCAAAACAACACCTAACTCAGGTATCTATTTCACAACCAAATGTTACATATTTTCACTCTTCCAGTATACTCTGAGGCTGCTCTTGTAGGCTCTCAATGCAGAACAGCATTCACTCTCTCTTAAAAGGTACAGTACACGGCTTCAACTTCATAAGAATAGCCTTGGATGCCTTTTATGTATTGTGATTGTACCAGCCTCCACTACTTCATCAGGCAGCTCATCCGTGCCACCCTCTGTGTGAAGAAGTTACCCCTTAGGTCCCTTTTAAATCTTTCTCCTCTCACCTTAAAGCTATGCTCTCTAGTTTTGGACTGGCCATCCCAAAGAAATGACCTTGCCTATTTACCCTATTCATGCCCCTCATGATTTTATAAACCTCCATAAGATCACTCCTCAACCTTCGACGGTCCAGGGACAACAGCCCAGTCTATTCAGCCTCTCCCTATAGCTCAAACCCTCCAACCCTAGCAACATCCTCATAAATCTTTTTTGATCCCTTTCAAGTTTCTCAACACCCTTCCTATAGGAGAGATGAAAATTGCACACACTACTGCAAAAGTGGCTAAACCAATGTCCTGAACCTCTGCAACATGACCTCACAATTCCTATACTCAATGCACTGACCAATAAAGTTAAGCTTATCAAACACTGCCTTCGCTATCCTATCTACCTACATCTCCACTTTCAAGGAATTATGAACCTGTACCCCAAGGTTTCTTTGTTCAACACTCCCTGGGAGCTTACCATTAAGTGTACAAGTCCTGCTTTGATTTAACTTTCCAAAAATGCAGCACCACACATTTATCTAAATTAAACTCCATGTGCCACTCTTTGGCCCATCTAATCAGGATCCCATTGACTCTGAGGTAATCTTTTTCGCTGTCCACTACATTTCCAATTTTGGTGTCATGTGCTAACCATACATCCAAATCATTTATATAATAACAAAAAGCAGTGGACCCAGCACCTTGTCATGATAGTTACTGCCTGCACTGCCCAATGCCACGCCCTTTATCTGCAGCTCTGCCTACACCCATCCCTAGTCCTGAAGAAGGGTTACACCTGAGACATCGACTTCTTCATCTCCTGATGCTGCCTGGGTTGCTGTGTTCTTCCAGCCTCCTGCCTATCTACTTGAGTTTGTGAAGCCATTCAATACTGAGTCAGGACTTTGTAAGTGTTTGCATGTTTCATCGAAGTCTTTATGACTGGGGGTGATGATCATGACTTTATAATATGCCATATGAGCTGCATGCAATACTTATAAGTATTGTTTTACTGAAATATGACAAATTGAGTGTAACTCAATAATTACATTGGCTTCTTTAAAATAGAAGTCATTTGGTTTTATTCCCAGAGATATACAATTAAAGATTATGGATGTTATACAACATACAATTTTGAATTCTATATCTCTGGGAACAAAAGGAGCTAATGTTACCAGGCTTTCTTGAATAGATGGAAATAATGAGATGATGTTATGGCCGATATGGATAGCATTGGTAGCATTGGTTTTGGCAGTTCAGCAATCAATCTTGAGACTCTTGGTTTTGTAAATTGATTGAAATTCCTTTGGCCTAATTCCTTTTGAACAAGTTGGCAGCACTCAAAATTGAGAGTCCGTCACTGCCCTGTTTTACATGCAGTGCAAAGGTGTTTAAATGGCTGTTCTAAAAGCTGCAGCCCTCACACACTCCAGTCCACACATTACAACATCCAGAAAATTATATAAATAGATTAGTTACAGCGAGTTTTTAACCTTGTTTTTGTATAATACTGGTAAGTAAAACAGGTATGTCTGCAAAGAGAGCAGAGTAATAGTAAGCCCCATTTCTTTCTCTTCCTGTTTGAAGCTTCCCTGACCCTTTATTGGTGTGACATTCCTAACTTCTGACAGGATTTTTCCAGTCACTGAATTTACAACTGCAACTTCTTTTTTTCTGTAGCTGTTCTTATTTTAAAATAAAAACACACATTTTGGGATTTCAAGTAAAAAAATTCTGATCTGGTTCTGATGTCGTCATAAACCTTACTAATTTATGGCACAATATTTACTGATTCTTGTATTTATACTCCAATATTCCTTTATTCTTCTACTGACTTGGATTTGCATATTACAAATAATAAATGACTTCTTTATTTTCCCTGCTATAATGTACTTTCATAATTATCTATGTTCGACCTTATATGCAAATTATGAATTAGGAGAAGTCGGTCATTCGGCCCTCCTAGCCTGTTCTACCACGCATTAAGTTTATAGCTGTTGATACCCAATACCTCCAATTCCCATGCCTAATAAAACTAGATACACATGTATGGCCCAAAGATCATGATGCAAAAATTTTTTATTCCATTGGATTCAGGACATTACCAACATAAAAAGAAGACACAGTATTTACATGGAACAAAGCCCATAGTTTACATTGG
Source organism: Chiloscyllium plagiosum (assembly GCF_004010195.1). NCBI lineage: Eukaryota > Metazoa > Chordata > Chondrichthyes > Orectolobiformes > Hemiscylliidae > Chiloscyllium > Chiloscyllium plagiosum. The sequence goes on from NC_057730.1 coordinate 22,676,569, forward strand.
GATAAGGAATCTTTTGTCTATTTGTCGCCCCTGCTTGCAATGAGCTTTCCCAAAAGCACTCTATATTCCAGAGATGGGCCAATCAACTGTTCCAACTGCACTCCCTCAGTATTGCCATCTACTGCTGGAGGTCCTAGCATAACTGCTTGTGCTCCTGTGCTAAGGGTTCTCCCTCATCGTTACCACCTGCAGCAGAAGGTTCTGTTATATTAACAAGATTCTATCTATATCTGCCATAAAAATATTAAATAATGCTGCTTCTACAGCCAGAGGTAGAAAGTTGCAAAGTTGCAAAGCCCTGAAAGAAAAAAAAATGTCTCCACACTTCTGTCCTATGAAGTGATCCCTAATATTAAAACTGTTCCCTTGTTCCAGATTCAATCATAACGGGAAATATCCTTTCCACATTCCACTTGTCAAGATCAGGATTTTAAAAACTTCAATCAAATTGCCTCTTGATCTTCTAAACTCCACTGAAACCAAGCCTAGCCCACAGTCCAATCGTTCCACACAAGACGCAAGGCTTATTCCAGGTATCAATATAGCGAACCTCTTGTGAACGACATCCAAATTCCTCCGTTATTAACATATCCTGTAAATTTATTGATGTCCTGCTATAATTTATTACATTCCTCCTCAGTATTGACCATCATCAAAATTTGAAGTCATCTGCAAATTTAGAAACAGCAGACTTAATCTTACTTTTTTTTTGGCTAAGTTGCATCAGGTTTTCTGAAGAGTCTGTTGCTCAGAGTTCTTTTGCCACATCTTACCTAACTCGCCACACTTACTGCCTACCCAGTCCATGGTGTTTCTCAAATTTTGTTCCAGTTTTACCTTCCCATGCACTATTCCCCCAACAACTTGCCTCTCAGGAGATATCCCAGAATTTACTGACAGATCTTACATAGGTGTCATCTTTGAAATGTGCAGATCAAGAGAAGCACCATCAGTGCAGAGGTGCTTTGCATGCATGGACAGGGAAAAAAATCAGTATCCCGCAAAGTAACAACTAATGTTTAGAATCATAGCTTTAGGCAGCACGGAAATAGACCCTCTGGTCCAATTTGTCTGCATCAACCAGATATCGAAATCTGATCTAATCCCAACTGCCAGCATGTGGCCCAGATCCCTCTAAACTCTTCCTATTCGTGTACCCACCCAAATGCCTTTTGAATGGTGTAATTCCACCCACCTCCACTACCTCTGGCAGCTAATTTCACACACAAACTGCATGAAAAAGTTGCTCCCCAGGTCCCTTTTACATCTTTGTCCTCTCAACTTAAACCTATGCCCTCTAGTTTTTGACTCCCCCCATCCTAGAAAAAAGACCTTGGTTATTCACACTATCTATACTGCAAATGATTTTACAAACTTCTATAATGCCACCCCTCAGTCTCCAACTCTCCAGGAAAAAAAAATCCCCAGCTGATTCAGCCTCTCCCTATACCTTAAACCATCCAACATGCTCGGGAATTTTTTCTGAACCCTTTCAAATTGAACAACATTTTTCCTATAGCAGGGAAACTAGAATTGAAGGCAATATTCTAAAAGTGGCTTCACCAATGTACCAGGATATCCCAACTCCTGTATTCAATGGAATAATCAATGAAAGAAAGTATGCCAAACATCTTGCTCACCTACGTGATGACATGTACATAATATCTGTCAGTAAATTCTGGGATATCTCCTGAGAGGCAAGTTGTTGTGGGAGTAGTGCATGTCTACTGGCAACTCCAATTTCAAGGAACTAAGCACCTGCACCCCTAGGTCTCTTGGTTCAGCAACACTCCCTAGGGCCCTACCATAAACTGTATAAATCCTGCCTGAAGTTGGCTTACCAAAATGCAACACCTCACATTTATCTAAATTAAACTCCATCTAGACTGTCACCCAGATTAAAACACTTTCAGCTGACTGGAGGAAATCAGAGCACTGTAGGAAGAAGGCCAATGTCCTTCTCCAGTCATCAGGCTAAGTTCCACCATTTTCTCTCTGATATCTCACACTTACCTTAGCTCTGATTTGGAGATGCCGGTGTTGGACTGGGGTATACAAAGTTAAAAATCACACAACACCAGGTTATAGCGATGCTCCTTCATCAGGTGATTGTCACCTGATGAAGGAGCATCGCTCCGAAAGCTAGTGTGCTTCCAATTAAACCTGTTGGACTATAACCTGGTGTTGTGTGATTTTTAACTTTTTACCTTAGCTCAGTTAATATACACACCTCCTACCAAGGCTCTATTATTTGCAACATCTTCCTCACTTGCTATATCCATCACAACCCCTATCAACAGCAAAATAAAATCCACTACAAACCCACTGATTCCCACAGTTACCTGAACTATATATCCTCACATCCTGCTTCCTGTAAAGACTTTATTCCATTCTTGCAGCTTCTGTCTCCATCAAATCTGTTCTGATGATGCCAGCTTCTGGAAGCGCGCATCCAAAATGTTCCCCTTCTTTCTCAATCGAGGACTGCTCCCTAATGTGGTTGACAGGGCCCTCAGTCATGTCCGAACCATCTCCTACACTGCGGCCCTCACCCCTTCTCTTCCCTCCCACAATAGCGATAGGAACCCCCTGGTACTTACAGAATACGGAAAAACTGGGATAGAATGGACACAGAAGATGTTTACACTAGGAGCAACTAGAAGTCAAGGCTCAGCCTCAGAGTGAGGAGGCAACTCTTTACAACTGAGATGAGAAGGAATTTCTTCAGCTAGAGAGTGGTGAATCTGTGGAACTCATTGCTGCAGAGGGCTGTGGAGAGTAAGTCATTGAATGTATTTAAGACAAAGATAAAAAGGTTCTTGATTGGCATGGGGACCAAACGTTACAGAGAGAAGACAGGAGAATTGGGTTGAGAAACACATCAGCCATGATCGAATGGCATTGCAGACTCGATGGGCCAAATGGATTGATTCTGCTCACAAGTCTTATGCTCAGAATGAAATCAGACTTGATAGATATATGTTTATTTTCTTCTTTAGTTGCTTAACAGTGGTTATTTGCTAAAATAGATTAGGTGGCAGATTTAACTAGATTTATTCTACAAAAGAACACTAAACCATACAAACCAATTTATCTAAATGTAGAAGACAGTCAGCAAGATCTAAAATATACAAAGTTTCAATTAATTGTCCAACACTAACCATTACAGAGACTCATGTCCACAGGATTTTACATCATATCTCAAGTCTTTAACTTAACTTACTCCTGACAGTTACTTTGCTGTGGTCTGTGGAGACAATTTTCTAAATCTGCCACTGAAGGTATACATTCAGTAACAACACAGTAGGAAGACATTTTGCTCTTGAGGTCCTTATCATTTCCAATTCTGCTGATGATTTTTTCCCACAAGTCTGAGAACCCAAACTTCATCAGTTCTTAAAAACCCACAGATTTCTAACCAAATTCCAATATCTTATACACCTTTCAACACAATCTCAATCAGATTGTGACCAATGTGCTTGTGAAGTGGTCACCAGTACAGTTGGAGACAGTTCAAAGTAAATTGACAGTGATTGGCACCCACCATGTGGAATTGGAAATGAAGGAAAATGTACATTAAGAAAGAGAATGTTGGACAGTACTACAAAAGGAAGTAATATGAATTAGTAGGATAGTTGATGAAGGAGGACTCCGATGTACATACATTAACACCAAGTAAGGTGAATCAGGTTAGTGAGCTGCAAATAGCAATCTGGAAATATTGTTTAATGACAGTAATGAAACATGTCACCTAAAAGTGGTGCAAACAAGCCATTCTGCTAAACGCATGTTTTGTTAACACAAATTTGCAATAATATAATTGATGAACTGGGGACACTGTTTCTAAAGTGAAGTTTTAAAGCGTTTATCGGTTATAACGCAATTCCAGCACCATTAGTTTAAATGGTGCTACTATTATGCGATTTTCTTAGAACACAGAATTACCGCATTATAACAGAACTGACTGAACTAGGTATTTAATACACAAGGGCACAAAGTGTTCAGAAGAGGTCAAGAGGAGAAAAATATATATGATGGCAGTAATGATTAAAAAAAACTGTGGGGGATCCAAGATGGCGGCGACCCAGCAAGTCTGAGTCTACAGTACTCCTCCCAAGACTTGGGCAAAGTGGGCCACCCACCCCCACCACACTCACCAAATCATTTAAAATAGCTGTTTAATGTAATTAGTTGCTTAGTATTAAATTTAAACAATCTAATCTTTAGTAAAAATGACTAAAGGGAAGCCAGCCCGCAGCTCTCAGCAAGCAGGAACCCCTCCTCCACCCTATCCAGCTGCAGCAGAGGCATCCGCAGCCGCCCCGGGGGATTTACCTACAGTGGCAAGCCTTGTAGAAATTATCTCTAAACTGGATGCGATGATCGGCGCGTTTATTGAAGAATCCCGTAGCCGATGGGACTCACTCTCGGCCGCGCTGCAAAAGCACGACTGAGACATTAAGGAAATCGAGCTCCGAGTCGGAGGGGCGGAGCTAAAGGCCGCGACCTCTGAAACTACAGCGCAATCGGCCGTGGATCGGGTCCGGACTCTCGAACAGCGAGTCCGGACTTAGAGAATCACATTGATGACCTCGATAAAAAATATTTGTCTAAAAAATATTTGTTTGCTGGGCCTTCCCAAATGGGAAGAGGAAGGCCAGCTTACAGCGTTTCTCGAGCAGTGGCTACCACAGCTGTTAAATCTGGAGGCTGGATCAGGCCAGGTAAGGGTGGAATGGGCCTACCGGGTCGCAATACACGGGCCTGGCTCGAACCAGCGACCCCGCCCGGTCCTGTTTCGGCTGCAGAGCTACAAGGAGAGGCAGATACTCCTAGAAGCCTC
>NC_057730.1:22686590-22693459 GCF_004010195.1 Chiloscyllium plagiosum
GGAGGTGGAGGATCTCAACAACAACTTACCCCGATAGCCTAAGCCTCCTGGGACACTGAAGCTTGAGACATGTTGGGAGATTGACCCTGAGCCTGTAGCCCCCATGTAAGGGTCTCAGTTTATTCATATATTTGTACCTCAGAAGATTGAACCGAATATATTAAAACGACAGCAGAAATGACCAAAAAAGTGTAGGAGGGAAAAAGGGCACTTGGGTAAATTCAAATTATTCAGGAAGCATCAACATGGTAATGTGAAAGGAAAATCATGTTTGACCAAACTTTTGGAATTCTTTGAGGAGCTAACACGTGCTGTGAATAAAGAGGGACTGAGGAATGTACAGTCCTTAGATTTCCAGAAGGAGAAAGGACTGCAGGTGCTGGCGATCAGAGTCAAAAAAGCGTGGTGCTGGAAAAACACAGCCAATCAGGCAGCATCCGAGGAGCAGAAGGGTCCACGTTTTGAGCATAAGCTCTTCAAGAATGTTCTGATGACACACACGTTCCTGATGAAGAGCTTATGCTCGAAACATTGACTATCCTGCTCCTCGGATGCTGCCTGACCGGCTGTGTTTTTCCAGCACCACACTTTTTGACTCTAAATGAAGGCAGGGCCATCTAAGACTATGATTCACTCGGAGATTGGTGGAACTTTGGAATTGTTGACCCGAAGCACTGTGGAGGTTCAATCATGGAGTATGTCAAGGAAGAAATTAAATGAAATAATTTCTGGGAAATAATGAAATCAATGGGCATGCAGATAATGGGGAAAAGTCGCAGAGAGGTTAATCATCGACCATGATGCTTGCATGGTGGAGCGGACACAACAGGGTGAATAACCTTTTCCTGCTCCTACTTTCTATGTTCCTAGGAGTGGGACAGAAGCTGGGAATTCTGTGACAAATAACTCACTCCTGACTCTCAAATCGCACCCACCTCAATAAGACACAAATCAGGAATGTGATGGAATACTCACTATTTTCCTGGAAAAATGTGGCTCTGACAACACTTAAGAAGCTCGACATTATCTGAAACAGAGCAGCCTCTTGGATTAGGACCCCATCTGCATTCTTAAACATTCATTACCTACACATCAATACACACTGGGAGAAGGTTATAGCATTTATAATATGCACTGCAGCAATTCAGCATTGCTCCTTCTGAACCCAGCCTCTACCACCAAGAAAAACAGGGCAGCATTTTCATAAGAACACCACCAACTGCAAGTTTGACTCAAAGTTATAAGATATCCTGACTTGGAACTTTAACGCCAATCCTTGCCTGTCTGCATCAAAATTCTGGAACTCTTTTTTCTAACAATACTATGTGTGCACCTGCAATAGATAGACTACTGTAGTTCAAGGTAGCTCACCATCACTTTGTTAAGAGCAATAAGGATTGGTAACAAATGCTAGCCTTTCCAACAGCACTCATAATCAATGAAAGAATATATAAAAAACAGAGTAGCTGGGATGAGCCAAATGGTCATCTTAATCTCATGCAAGTTCTTATTGCAGACACTGGACAACTGTGGATTAGTTTATGGAAATTTGGCTAACTAATTTAACTAGTTTTTCAACAAGGTAGAGTAAACAGATATGCTTAAAAGCAAAATAGTTCAGATGCTGCAAACCTGAAAAAAGAAATGCTGGAGAAACTAGCATGTCTGGTTGAATCTGTGGAGAGTGACATTATCGTCTCGATTTGTTTTTCTCTTTACAAATGCAGCCGTTTTTCATTTTATAACAATGGAATCTAATGAGTGTAAGTAGTACGTTCGATGTGCTGTATGTAAATAGACTTTCAAACGACATTTTATACAGTGTAAGGGATACACTGAGTAGATTTAGAAAGGATGTTTACCCTGGCTGTGGGATCTATGACCAAAAGACACAGTCTGAGATTATTGCTGCAAGAAGTGATGTTCACTAACCTGGAAAGGCAAAAGTACTCACACCCCCTTGCCTATTTACTACTGGTATATAGGTATCATTAGTCATGATTCTATCCATCAACTCATGACCGGCTTGTATGGCATGGGTTTCAAATGTGTGTCTCCTTATATGGTATGCATGCATTTATTGAGGTCATTTCCTTGGCACTGGGACAGGTCAAATCTCATGCCTTTACAGGTTAGTGCAGGCACAGATAGAAACCTGGTTAGCCAGTTGTTGATTTCCTCAGACAATGTCATATTGCCCTATAGTTCAGAACATTGGTGTTACTCAGGACTTGCAGCCTTGGCTTCATCTTTTGAGAAAACATTCCTTTCTTATGTATCATCAGAAGGTAAATGCAGCCAAATTATGGAAACTACTATTCTTGAACTATTTTTCTAATAATATTCTGTTACATTCCAAATTTAACTCCTGACTAATCATTGTAATGAGAAATTATCAACAACTCCCATAAAAGATCCAGATCAATAACCTTGAATATCCTTGAACATGGGTATCAGGTGATCCTGCCAGGTGTTGTTGTTGTTAAAACTCATATATAAAGACTAATTGTTGTTAGATACTTTAACTTTTGGGATAGGTGGGCTTATCAAAAAGATTTATTGTGCCTTGATTGGTGGTAATATTGATGACATCAATGGCGGAATTATAGAGATATTGGAGCAGGAGTTGTTAGCCCCTCGAGTTGCTCCATCATTCTAGACCATGGCTTATCATCTACCTCAATACCATATTTATGTGCTATTCTTATATTCCTTGATGCCATCAGTAACTAGAAATATATAATGCCTGTCTTGAGATTACTTAATGACTGAATTTCCACAGCCTTCTGGGGAAGAATGTGCCAACGGTTCACTACCCTGAATCTTAAATGGCTTGCCTTTTAATCTCAGACTGTGTCTTCTGGTCATAGATCCCACAGCCAGGGTAAACATCCTTTCTAAATCTACTCAGTGTATCCCTTACACTGTATAAAATGTCGTTTGAAAGTCTATTTACATACAGTACATCGAACGTACTACTTACACTCATTAGATTCCATTGTTATAAAATGAAAAACGGCTGCATTTGTAAAGAGAAAAACAATTAACGTATCGAGACGATAATGTCACTCTCCACAGATTCAACCAGACATGCTAGTTTCTCCAGCATTTCTTTTTTCAGGTTTGCAGCATCTGAACTATTTTGCTTTTAAGCATATCTGTTTACGCTACCTCGTTGAAAAACTAGTTAAATTAGTTAGCCAAATTTCCATAAACTAATCCACAGTTGTCCAGTGTCTGCTAATTTTCTCTCCGATGATCGGGTCTGAAAGGTTTCCAACTTCGAGAGTAAATTGGTTGGTCTAAGGACACGTCGACGACGAATATACCAATGATCGGGGACAGTGATACTAAATCTATTAAGAAAAATGTACAATATCTATATGATATTTCCATTATTACCTGACATAACGATCAAATTAGCACGAATTTCTGGCGGGAAAGCAAGAATCAGAACAAGACAGCGCCTGCGCAATATTTGAACTAGCAGCTGCCCAGCAGCTCGCGACACCTTCGGTTACAGAGAAAAACAAATCGAGACGATAATGTCACTCTCCACAGATTCAACCAGACATGCTAGTTTCTCCAGCATTTCTTTTTTCAGGTTTGCAGCATCTGAACTATTTTGCTTTTAAGCATATCTGTTTACGCTACCTTGTTGAAAAACTAGTTAAATTAGTTAGCCAAATTTCCATAAACTAATCCACAGTTGTCCAGTGTCTCCTAATTTTCTCTCCGATGATCGGGTCTGAAAGTTTTCCAACGTCGAGAGTAAATTGGTTGGTCTAAGGACACGTCGACGACGAATATACCAATGATCGGGGACAGTGATACTAAATTTATTAAGAAAAATGTACAATATCTATATGATATTTCCATTATTACCTGACATAACGATCAAATTAGCACGAATTTCTGGCGGGAAAGCAAGAATCAGAACAAGACAGCGCCTGCGCAATATTTGAACTAGCAGCTGCCCAGCAGCTCGCGACACCTTCGGTTACATGAGTGGATGGAGTCATTAAGATGTGCAATCCCATTGGTTAATAAAGCTTTAACTGACGTGTCTTTACCGCAATTCAGTTGGTTGCATCCTTCGAGTTAGCAGCTGTACTATTGGTGGAGAGCAGCTTTGGTATGTGATTGGTCAGGGGGCGGAATAGACGTTACTTCTTTCGTGTCTGATTGGATACAAACCAGAGGGGCGAAACTAACGAGAGACAAACGCGTGTGTCATCCCGCGCTGCCTTGGTGGTGGGAGGTTGAAGTGCGAAGGCTTAATGAGTGAATCCGGTGGTCACTCAGGGCAGACATGGATGAAGTGTGGATGGTATCTTTGTTTCTGACTTTTGTCGCCTTCGTGGTCGCCCTCCTGTCGTTGAGGAAGTCCGATGATACCTCCGCGAGCTCGGCTAAAGGCAGTGAGCAGAAGAGCCCCGAACCCATCCCCTCTTCGTCACAGCCGGCTGCCCGTTACATGGAGCTCACGCTGGAAGACATCGAGAAGTCGCTCGAACGACTTGGAGCGGTGCTGGGCATAGAGTCGCTAGGGGACAAGGAACCGGCTTCTGATTCCGACACTCAGCCTTCGCTGACTGACCCCAAAGAGCAGCCGTACCGGCGTGGGGGAAGAATATTCCGGGAATGGGCAGAACATGATAGCGCTGAAGCCTGGAGTCGCCCCGAGAGACAGGTGCTGAGTCTGGGACAGGAGAAGATTTCGGGGGGAGGGAGTTTCCATAAGTTGGTATTCCCAGTGCTTACTCCTTAGGAATGGGGATGGAATTCTCTGTGCCGCCTTTCTGTGGGGGCGTGTTATTTTTTCCGATTTGGGATGAAATTGCCTACAGTATCTTATTCCGTTCAGTTTGTAATGCAATTACTTGTTTGTTCGGCACTTTGGAATTAGAGAATCTTTCGGATTTTTCATAAAATTTGTAAACTTTTGGTTTACATCGACAAGTTGGGTCATTTCTGATCTCCGGAGTTATTATTTGTCCTATTATTTGCAGCGTTTATTGCTTTGAGTTTAAAAATAGAATTTGAGATCAGTGTGCAGTGGTAATGGAACACCAGTGCTAGTATTTCATATAAAACACATGAATGGTGCGTAAAATGTGTTCTCCATTACAATGTGATCCAAGTTGGCCTTCTGGTTTTTTTGGAAATTGTTGAGCTGTGGGGAACTGGTCATTGGGGAGTGATGTTGTCAAGATTATTTACTTAGTTAACCGGTTGCGCATCCATTGTAATTGGATATTAAACTTTTTGTTTCTGCATTTATAGAATAATTGATATTAACTGAACGTGAACATATATAATGATCCTAGCGTATTTATTGCCCATGCTGTGTTGAATCATCTAGGGTGCATGCCCAGTTTCAGATGAAAGTAAATGCGAATCAAAATAAACTAAAGATTTGTGAAAAATAATGGGAGAAAATCAAAAATTTCTCTACAGTTCCTCAATCCTTTTGTTTAGCCAATAAAATATCTAGTCAGTTATGAAAGTATTTTGTTAATTTATATCTCCTGTGTTTCCACTCTGCCCTTTTCTATTAAGCCACACTTGACATTTAAAAAAAATCACTGACTCACGCAGTAATCATATCCTATAAGCAATCACTGCAGAATACTTCAGGCCATGCAAAGACATCCAGGCTGGTTGTTCTATTTGAAGCGCTTTCAAGGGAGTGTTAAGGAGGACGAAGTTTGGAAGATCATAGCTATGTGGATGCTTTGTGTTTTAATTCGTGTCTTCTCTGAGGCTTTAATATTCCAACTCTCCTATTTGTATGGAAGTAGGATAAGTCCTGCTTAATGTCAGTGATGTTGCTGGTTTGCAGAATCTATGCAACGATAGAATCATCTTGGTACAATATGTAATAATTCAACATGAATTCAGAAAAACTAAGTCATTCTTAACTATCTTAAAGGATAGATGAGACTTTTCTGGTAAATGTAATATCCAGGTACTTGGGTTTCAAATGGGTCTATGATGTACCACCATGGAATCACAAGAAAGCCAGGACTAAAAAGCTGAAAATAGAATAATTGGGTTCGCAAGGTAGTGGTAGTCACAAGTAGTCCGTAGTTTACATCGATGACTTGGATTTTGAATTACTGTATACACTTGTATCAAATTTCTTATACTATGTTTTAATCTTAAAATAAAGGAATCGACTATTACATGGATGCTACTTTTGAGACGCTGAAATTCATGCCCATCAAAATTCGTACGAGATCATTAGAAGCCCACTTAATGTCCAAAAAAAAGACACAATGAATCACAGTAATTACCGGTTAAAGAGAATAGAAAATAAAATGAATTAGTAATTATTTCATCTGCCTTTTCATTTTCTTATTATTCTCTCTTTTATTAAAAAAAAACTTACCTTGGAGCAGCAATGACACTATCTGTGCAGCCGGGAGCTATATTGGAATCCAGGCATGAACCAGGAAGGCCAGTAGACTGGAATCCCGCTCTGGAGTGGGACGGGCAGCAAAACGGACCTGGACAGCCAGCAAACTGGAATCCTGGACCGGAGCTGGACGGCCATATTTTATAAAATAATTCGGTCTTTCGGTGCACCATATTTGTAAGGAGGTCAAGGGGAATACATTCCATAATTAGTCTGTGCCAATTTGAAAGTCCAGGGGGGCCCTCAGCAACCCAGTTCACCAAAATATTTTTTCTTGCACAGAAAGAGAGAATAGAAAATAGTCTCTTCCCGTACATGTCCAGGGAGGGAAAGTTCGAAAAGCCCAAAAGGAGAGATGCAGGGTCCACTTTAATTTCCGTTCCTAAAATTTCTGTCAGAGTACTTGCTACTATAGTCCAATATCTACGGATCTTATGACAGGCCCATA
>NC_057730.1:22694521-22695923 GCF_004010195.1 Chiloscyllium plagiosum
TAGAAGAACATCATCTACATAAAGGGTAATTTTATGTTTATCTGTACCAATCCTCGGGGCCGTTATATTAGGATCAGCCCGTATAGCTTCTGCTAGTGGTTCAGTTATTAGCGTAAATAACAATGGCGAGAGGGGACGGCAGCCCCTACCCACACTGAAGCTATCCAAACCTAATCCATTGGTAACCACAACTGCTTTGGGATCACTATACAATGTTGAGACCCATTTGGTAAACACCTGTCCAACGCCAAACCTTTCCAGTGTGTAAAACAAATATGACCATTCAAACCTATCAAATGCCTTTTCCGCGTCTAATGAAACTACTACTCCTGGTATCTTTCCCTGATGACAGGCCTGAATCATATTCAAAACCCTTCTAATATTATTGGATGATCTACGGCCCTTAATAAACCCTGTCTGATCCTCCTTTATAATATGTGGCAGTACCCTTTCTAGTCTCAATGCTAACGTTTTAGAAAGGATTTTAAAATCTACATTTAGCAAGGATATTGGTCTATATGATGTACAATCTTCTGGATCATTTCTTTTTTTAAGGATAAGAGAAATATTTGCCTCTTTCAGCGAAGGCGGGAGACAGCCCTGACTATATGCATAGTTATACATGTCCATAAGTGGACCAGCCAATATTTCTGTAAATTCTTTATAGAATTCATCTTGTAAACCATTTGGGCCAGGTGCCTTAGCACTCTGAAGTTGCCTAATTGCATCAAGTATTTCTTTTTCTGTTAGAGGAGCATTTAGGACCGATACCTGTTCCGGAGTTCGGCCTGGTAGGTCAAATTTTTTAAAAATGACTGCATCTTCCTCGTCCTATCTTCACAATCCTGCGATTTATATAAATCAGAATAAAATTCCCTAAAGATCGCATTAATCTTTTTATGATCATGAGTCAAAATACCCGTACTTTCCTTGATAGACGTAATAGTCTGAGGGGCCTTTTTTTTCTTTGCAAGAAATGCTAAGTATCTACCTGGTTTGTCTCCATATTCACATAACCTTTGTTTTGCAAATAATATTTCCCTCTTAGCCGTTTGAGTAAGCATAGTGTTTAGAGCTGTCCAGCAAACGCTGTTGTTCTCCCTTCAATTTCTTCTGGGTCGCTGAGTAGGAGATGATCAAACCTCGCGTGTAAGCTTTGATGGTCTCCCACATCATTGATGGGTTGCTAGCTGTACCTGAATTAATTTCTAAAAAAGTTTTAAATTCTTGAGAGAAGTACTTTACAAATTTACTGTCTTTCATTAGGAAGAGATCCATACGCCAATGCCGAGGGGATGTCCCGTTGTTCCTCGTCTTAGTTTCCATATATACAGCAGCGTGGTCGGAAATTGCTATACTACCTATTTTACAGGATGATATGGAATTTATAAAAATCGAGGGG
>NC_057730.1:22697257-22709915 GCF_004010195.1 Chiloscyllium plagiosum
TACACTCACAACAATACAATAAAAAACTATTTCTAAATAAAAAAAATATAAAATGTATCTAAGTGGAGTTTTTCCCCCTTGTTCCCAGGGGGTGTCACTTCCGCTCCAAAAGTCCATCATATCCTCTCCCAACCAATGCCCCACCCTTGACCCAGGCGCTCCTCAATAAAATGAGGAGAATTCAGATATAATACAAAGCTAGAGTTAATAGTGAGCACCCTACCCTCACCCATACCAACACCTGGATATATTTGGTAATGTTAATACCATACATAAACATATTACTATAAAATTACAACCTCAACAAATAATAATTAAATATACTAATACAAAATAACAAGGGAAAAACAACCCCGCTCCTAAAGACAGAGGTAAAATGAATAAGGTAACCACCTTCCCCCACCAACATTAACCAAACCCCCCAGCTTGTGTGTGTATATATATATATACATACATACATATATAATATATATATATATACACACATATACGTACATTCCACATATATACATAAAATAATAAAAGAAAACAACCCCGGGGTGGGGGGGGGAATCAAATCCCTCTCCTCACCCCCCCATGATAATATTAAACAGTAAGGTAAGAGATAAAAAAGGGGGGTATAAACCAAAGCGGGGGGAAAGGCAAACCAACATCCATTATGTCTTACAGTTTATCTAAGAGAGTCCAAGAATTCCTTAGCCTTTTCTGGCGATCCAAAGTTATACACGGATCCTTCATGGTTAAAGCGTAGCGTCGCTGGGTAGCGTAAGGAGTACTGAATATTTAAGTCCCTTAAACGCTTCTTCGCCTCGTCGAATGCCTTCCTCTTTCGGACCAGAGCTGGGGAAAAGTCCTGGAATAACATGATCTTGGATCCTTTATAGATCATAGCTTGGGGTTTTTTTCCAAGATTTCTAGAGGCTTCTAGGAGTATCTGCCTCTCCTTATAGCTCCGGGCAGGGGCGCTGGTTCAAGCCGGGCCCGCGTATTGCGACCCGGTAGGCCCATTCCACCCTTACCTGGCCTGATCCAGCTTCCAGATTTAAAAGCTGTGGCAGCCACTGCTCGAGAAACGCTGTAAGCTGGCCTTCCTCTTCCCGTTCGGGAAGGCCCAGCAAACGAATATTTTTTCGACGACCTCGATTATCGAGGTCGTCAATGTGATTCTCTAAGGTCCGGACTCGCTGTTCAAGAGTCCGGACCTGATCCATGGCCGATTGAGCTGTAGTTTCGGAGGTTGCGGTCTTTAACTCCGCCCCTCCGACTCTGCGCTCGATTTCCTGGATGTCTCGGTCGTGCTTCTGCAGCGCGGCCGAGAGTGAGTCCCATCGACTTCGGGATTCTTCGATGAAAGCGTCGATCTTCGCGTCCAGTTTGGAGATCATGTCTACAAGGCTTGTCACCGTAGGTAAGTCCCCCGGGGCGGCTGTGGACGCCTTAGCTGCAGCTGGAGAGGGTGGGGGAGGGATTCCTGCTTGTTGAGAGCTGCGGGCTCCCTTCCCTTTAGTCATTTTTACTAAAGATTAGATTGTTTAAATTTAATATTAAACAACTAATTAAATTAAACAGCTATTATAAATGATTTGGTGAGTGTGGTGGGGGTGGGTGACCCACTTTACCCAAGTCTTGGGAGGAGCACTGTAGACTCAGACTTGCTTGGACGCAGCCACCTTGGATCTCCCAAACCCTTGATCTTGATGTCACTCTTAGTCTTGCTGTCATTCTCTCTCTGTTATTACCTTCTAATGCCCCCAGTATCCAATGCTGGGGATTTATTTTCAGCCGTTCCTCCTCTTATTACTCCTGTTCCCACTCTGAACATGTACTGAAGTCCTGGCATTTCTGTTGCTACCAGCGCTGACCAGCTTCTGCAGCTCATTGAAACCTAGTCAATTCAAAAACAAATTAGTAATTTTTTTTGTTTGTATTATATTTTATGTTTAAAATGTATATTAAAAGTTATTTCACTTAAATATAGACACTTAATGTATAGCATTTCTGCATTTGGTGTTCCAATTTTTTTTGCTGAGAAAGATGCTAAACTAACTTTCTACAGAGTATTACTATTATAGATTCATTTCTTTTTTTGCATTATTTCATTTTAAGAATGCACAGTTCCGCACACATTTTTTTAACGCTCTGCATGGTTTCTCCAAGTAAGAATGTCCAAAGCAACTCAAATCAACATTGATTCTTTGAGAACCTGAAATTAATTTTGGTCTTTTCACAAAACTAGAGGTAATTATGAATAAATTTAACAAGAAATTAAAAAAAACTTGATGGTTAGAACTGGGAATTTAATACCACAAGAACTGGTTGAGGCAAATAGGTGACAAGAATAGAAACATAATTGTGGATTTTAGACATCAGAACAGATTACTTGATCTGATTTGTGATGTATATTCTGTCATTTAATATAATTAGTTTGAAGTCTTTGCATAGCCAAATTCTTGCAGACTAGTGCACTTGAGGATGGCCTGCATCACGCTGAAGGTGAACTTGCAGGACATCAGGCTTATTTTTTCTTAAATTACCTCTCTGTTAAATATCTTTCAGAAGTTGCTCATGCTTAACTTGCATATTGTATATACTTTAAAGAATACAACAATCTCTGCTGCACCTCCACATTCTGCTTCAGCCAAAAGGTTCATATTCATTTTTTCACGTGACAACTATTGTGTCTTTCTGTGTTCCTTTTTTTGTCCCCAGCTATCACTCATGATTGTGACCATTTCGTAGTTAAAAGAACCCCCAATTAAACCCACCTGTTATCTAATAAGAGAAAGAAAGGCTAAGAGTCAAGCTACTCCAGGTTTTGCATTTACACTGGTTTTGATGTAGTTGCAGATCTAGTCTTCTGGAAATTTCAAATGTTGTCTGTAAAACCTGCTAACCTTTCTGTTGCATCATGTTGCATCATTATCAATCCACCTTTTAATCATTGATGTAAACTGCATTTGCTGTGCCATATACAGTCATAATAAGCTGTTGCACATGCTCTTGCAGCTCCTACACTTTTTATTCTGTTGAAACCAACTTTGTATCATTCGTTCACTACTTCCTAATTTGCTTTGCATTTTGTTTTTGGCTTCAACCTTTATATGGTTTATTCCTTGTGTTGGTCCTTAGGTCTTGTGATGGGTGAGAAAAATGCTCTTGTGGGCTATTAGTAAGAATGGAAGTATAAAAATAGTAATGTCATTCAAAGCCTGTTTTTTTCTGGGAAGGTACACTTTCAATGATTAACAATTTCTATGAATATAGAGCTTTTAACACTATAACACTTCCAAGGCAGCTCATAGGAGTGCAACCAAATAGAAATTGTTATCAAGCCAATCATTGTGCAGTAATTTCTGAAGTCTTCTTCCAAAACTAGTTTTTTTTTCAAAAGTATGCATGAAAGAGTGAGTTGCATGGAGAATTTCGGAGTCTTGATTTGGCATAAGCTAAGTTCAAGGTCAGTTTTAACAAGGCTAAATTTATAACTGCAGTTGGCTAGGAGTTTTAAAAGACTGTAAACTAGTCATGGAGTTTTGATGCACTACAAGTTATAACATCAGAGTCGACCATTTTGCAATTGCTGTTATCTAATAATATATGCATATCAGTTCAATGGAAAAGCATTTGTCCCTTGTTCATTCATTTGTGAATATTTTGCTCTAAGTTATTCATAATTTCCAATCATAGCATTTTTCACTTTGGTGCAAGAATGTTTCATTGTCAATTTATTTTACACCACTTTGCAAGGTTTCTCTAGGTTCTATGGGTAGAAGCTGCACACTAGTGTGCTTTGTATAGAACTTGGAGCTGGAAATGCAATAACTTGAAATCTTTGCATCCACCTTTTTATTAAATGTGATCAAATTTTCACCTTTTGTACATTAATGCTTATTTTTACAATTTTGATTAATGTATTCTCGAAATAAATTCTATGAATTCATACTTCCAGTGTGGAGACTTACTGTCAGGATTGCAAATTGGCAATTTGAGCATAGTAGAGAATGGATCCAATTGGACTGTCAATCCAAAATGCAAATTATAAAATGTGGAATTAGAAGATTCCAGTGTTGTGTTGAATGTCTGTTTACTGCCTGTTCTGGGTAAGTGAAACATAATTTGCAAAGCTTGATGCACATATGATAGCATTTGATTAGAATGATAACATTTTTGGTACTGTTGTATCTGTTTTGTCACTACATCAAATTAGCTGTTTCCATTTCTCTGCTATCCAAACTGTTTTTATTTTTCCTCAAGTTGATTGTTTTTATGAAGTTTAACGCTGTACTCTACTAACTCATCCACTGGAAATAATCTAATCTTTGTTCAAAAGGTTCTGCAGATGGTTTCACTGGATAGTCACCTCCAGTTTTACATTTTTCCCACCAAATGTAAAGAGTTAACCTGTTTCATGGGAACAAGAGGAGGTCATTCAGCCCTCAACTATTCCACTATTCACTGATTATGTATGATGTGTGACCTCACTCCATATACCTGTCATTGTCCCATAAAACTTCCCCTTAAGTTAAGAAAAATCTATTAATCTCATACTTAAAACTAACAATTGACTAAGCATCCACTGCAGTATGCAGTTTATATCATGTTATGCATCTAAAAATATTTCCTAATGTCAATCTGTAATTGTGCCCCTAGTCCTAATCTCCTCAATTGGGGCAATCAGTCTACCATTTGTTCTTTTTAATGTCTTGAAAACGTTAATCAAATTGCCTCAATATTTAACCCTTTATATTCCAGGAAGTACAACTGTGGTGTGGGTAATTTTTCCTTGGAGTTAGCAGGGTTGAAAATACATACAGGCAAATCTTCCCACTCTGTCATCTTTGGCCTGCATAAAGGAAAATACGGGGCAAAAAAATTGAGGTTTCTCTGTGTAGTATTGCTTTGTTTCAAGTGATGTGTTTAGTGGTTGCCATGGATTGCAGATATTACAATTTGCTGTTGGAAATTACCCAATATAGTCACAAATAAAATTATAAGCAAAAGTATGTTAACTCTCGTCAGATCCACGTTTGCAATCTGCAGTGAATACATATTTTTTAAATACATGCACATTACCATTGGTTTCCTCTGGTATTTGTTTCTAGAATGATGTTCGTTCTCTAGGGAGTATCATTCCCATGATGGGTGCTGTAACTTGTGGTAACTGTAGTGATTGTTGATCTGGTTGTTCACATTCACCACATACAGTAGAGGTAACAAATACTGATTATAGACCATGTGAGTACCATGTGAGTTGACTTCTGTTGAGAGTATTGAACATTTGCATCTGATTACCTCTCCAGTACTCAGCGTTGGCAATGAATTGGAAGTTTTATATCTTGCTTTTGTCAATCACAATTTTTCAGCTTTTCTTTGCAGTTGGAAACATAGCTTGCATGTGGTTTTGCATTAGTCTTTGAATTGAACAACTTTCTATGCCTTCAGTGGGTGTATTTTGGCACTCAAGGATTGCCTTGTACAAGTTTGTGCTGGATTTGTTTGATTTTTTTTAAGAGCCTTGTGGCAGTTTTTACCTTTGTTACTGCTTCAGCCTTTCCATTTAGCTGGGGATCTTGTGGTAGCGATGTATGGTGTTGACTTCCCTAATCCTTTTATGAAACAGGCAAACTCATTGGCAGTTGTTAATGTCATGTGGTCAAATTTAATAGTAGTCAAGTGACAAGATAATCCATTCCTACAAGAATGAGGAGGTCTGTCTCAAACTTTATCCATAGTCTGCCTGCAATGTCGGCTATCCTTTAGTTACCTGAGGCTTGGTAATCATTACAAGCACAGCTATGATTGGTGTGGTCCTTAACCTCATTATTTGATTTTGGCCAGGAGAGCACTTCTCTTATCTTCTGCAGACACAGCTCAATTTTTATATCGCTTGCCTCGGTCCACTTTCAGCATCTCGCCTCATCTTGCAGATAATGACTCTTTATTTTCTTAGTCCGAGATAACATCATGTACAAACTTCATCTCTGTATACTCAATTCTCTCTCAAAGCAGCAGATGCGACCTTGATACTTTCAGGCCATCCTTTCATCATTACTATTTGGAACATTTGATGAGTTGCAATTTGAATCTGAAAAACAAAGTCTCTGCTTGGTTGACTGCCAGAGAACATTGAGCTGTTTGAATCTGGATGATTTCACACTGTGGGATCCTCCAAATTTGATTTGATTTATTGTTGTCACGTGTACCTAAGTACAGTGAAAAGCTTTGTTTTGCAAGCAATACAGACAAACCAAAGCAAACAAGAAGATACAGATCATAAGGTACTTAGACAGAGCAAGGCATACAAAGCACAGGAAGTACACAAAGCAAAATCAACATCAGGTTTGAAATTAGAGAGGTCCATTCAGCAGTCTAATAACAACAGGGAAGAAACTGTTCTTGAACCTCTTATGTCTGTTCAATCTTCTACATCTACCTGACAGAAGAGGTTGAAAAAGAGTATTACGGGGTGGGAGGGGTCTTTGATGTTGGCAGATTTTGCAGCAATGAGAAGTAAATTGAGTCCATGAATGGGAATTTGGCTTCCATGATGGTCTGAGAAGTGTACACAGTTTTCTGTAGATTCTTGTGGTCCTCGGCAGAGCAGGTGCCGTGCCAAGCCGTGGAAGGCAATGGCCTTAGTGGTATTATTGCCAGATTTTTAATCCAGAGACCCAAGTAATGTTCTGGGGACCTGGGTTTGAATCCCACCACAAAGATGGTGTGATTTGAACCCAATAAAATCTGGAATTAAGAATCTAATGATGACTGTGAATCCATTGTCAATTGTTGAAAAAAAAACATCTGGTTCACTAATGTCCTTTAGGGAAGGAAACACCACCCTTACCCGGTCTGGCTTACAGACTTCAGACCCACAGCAATGTGGTTGACTCTTAACTGCTCTCTAAGCAATTAGGGATGGGCAATAAATGCTGGCCTGGTCAGTGCTGCCCTCATCCCATTAATTAATTTTTTTAAAAAGCTGTTATGCACCCAGATAGAATGCTTTCTATGGTGCATCTGTCAAAGTTAGTGAGGGTTCTAATGGACATGCCAAATTTCCTAAGCTGCCTGAGGAAGAAGTGTTGTTGTGCCTTCTTGACCATTGCATGACCAGGATAGATTGTTGCTTATCGTTACTCCTAGGAACTTAACACTCTCGACTCTCCATCTCAGCTCCATTGATGTTGATAGGGGCATTGACTTCAGAAAGAAAGAAATGATCAGTTCTTTTGCTTTGCTGACATTGAGAAAGAAATTGTTATCCATGAACCACAACACCAAGCACTATATCTCCTTCCTGTATTCTGACTATCTTTATTAATGGGGAGTGCTGCTGTCAATAGCATGTCAGTATTGTACGTCTGTTTCCCTTGTTTGTACATTATGGCCAGATATTTGTGGGTGGCACGGTGGCACAGTGGTTAGCACTGCTGCCTCACAGCGCCAGAGACCCGGGTTCAATTCCCGCCTCAGGCAACTGACTGTGTGGAGTTTGCACATTCTCCCCGTGTCTGCGTGGTTTCCTCCGGGTGCTCCGGTTTCCTCCCACAATCCAAAGATGTGCAGGTCAGGTGAATTGGCCATGCTAAATTGCCCGTAGTGTTAGGTAAGGGGTAAATGTAGGGGTATGGGTGGTTTGCACTTCAGCGGGGCGGTGTGGACTTGTTGGGCCGAAGGGCCTGTTTCCACACTGTAAAGTAATCTAATCTAATCTAATCTAATATCTAAAATAGTAATATTATTTGCATACACTTTGGAACAAATATAGCAGTTTGAGGAAGATGCTTTAAAGTGACCCGTGTTACTGTCATTTTGTCTTTCTCTTAAACATGGCTTGATTTTAAAGTTGTCAAGCTTTTTTTTTCAGTATGTGCATTACATTGTTCAGTTTGTTTTAAACATCCTTGATGCAATTGCAGCTATTTATCCTTGCTGCATTAGAGTTTCTCAAATCCCTATCTCACTGGCTTCAATACAGCACTGTGCCTACATCAGCACTGACATTGTCATCACTTGTTTAAATTTTGATAAATGGTTCATAAATCTGATACATTACTGCACTGCTTCCACATCTAGTCATTGCTGCATCTCTGCTACAGTTCTGGCTTTACCAGGATCTGGGTGAAATCCTGTTGCTCATAGTACATGACTTGTGCACTGTAATTTGGACATCTTAAATTTGCACTTAAGCAGTTGCTCCAGATTCTGATTGTGTTGAGTTCTTATATTGTCTGCACATCCATAGACTACCAGATCATCCATAATAGCTTTCAATCCAAGAAGGTCACTGATCATCATGTTTTGTCTACATTGATACACTTCTGGACTATATGTCTACTCTTCTGGAAATGGCATATGCAACTATCTGTATCTTTGGAATGGTGTCAAAAATATAGTTAGAAAATTGCTTTCATCCAGCTTCACTTGCCAGTAACCATCTTTTGCATCAAGGATAATAAATATCTTTGCACTGGCAAGTTGTGGCACAATTTCTTCAAAGGTTTGCACAAGGTAGTTAGATCTAAAGCAAAGCTTTATAGAGATCTTTTGGATTTAAGCATATTCTGTTTCCCGTCCTCCCCCATGCCCCCCCCCCCCCGCGCCACCACCACTGATAGTCCAATCTGTACAATTTGCAACATTATTAATTACTTCCTCCTTTGCTAGCTCTCTTATATTGTCTTTCAGCCTGAAGTTGAGAGCAAATGGAACTCTCCTCAGCAGATGCTAAGTTTGTCTCATACTTTTATCGACTTTGTTCACCAGAAAGACATCCAAGATCTCAAT
Source organism: Chiloscyllium plagiosum (assembly GCF_004010195.1). Taxonomy (NCBI): domain Eukaryota; kingdom Metazoa; phylum Chordata; class Chondrichthyes; order Orectolobiformes; family Hemiscylliidae; genus Chiloscyllium; species Chiloscyllium plagiosum. Next base: position 22,706,045 of record NC_057730.1, read on the forward strand.
ACGTCTTTGTTATCTTTTAGAATTTGTCAGTATTCAGTGGCCTAGAATCCTGTGAAATGTCGCAGATCTCTTCTGACACCTATCTGGTCACCAATTCAAGCTTTAAATTTGCTTCAGCTGAAATTAGTGAATTTTACTTAGTCTACTCTCTGGAACTTCACATCTTCATTCTATCCATTGTTTGAGCTCCTGGCTTTGTATGTCCTCTTATGGTGAGTATCATTCCATCATACAACCTTAACATATGACCTTCAAGAGCTTCATTTTTTGGATTACATCTTGAGCAACTTTGCACAGATTTGTGAAATTCATGATGTTACATACAGCACCAGTACCTATCTGACACTTCATGCTCACTTCTGCAGTCATCACTTTTAAGTCACAAACATTTATCACCTTTAAATGTAACAATGTCAATCTGTTGTTTGGTGTAAAGTGATTCCTGTGAATCATTGGCTGATTTCTCTTCAGCCATTTCTAAGATTGTTTCACTTCTTTAGACCTAAAACTTATTTACAAAATGATTCTGTTTCTTGCAGTTAGAGTTGGACAAGCTTCCTTTTGTTATGTGATGACCTCCACAATATTTAAATCCTGCCCAGTGACCTTGATCTTTGCAGGCTTCTCTGCAAATATTTCTTTCCAATCTGTTGTATTAATTCAACCTGGAATGTGTCTTATAATGTAAAGCCTAATTTTTCTCCAGTTATATTGTATTAGCTATTCTTCTCTGTCAACAGATGTGCTCTCAAGGCAGGGTGCCTTTATGCCTAAAACAGTAGTGACTCTGAGACCATCATTTAAGTTGTCCAAAATTCAGCTGGATTTGGCAGGGTGTCAACTACTCAAAATGGTCTCTCACCTTTGAGCTGTGATGTTGAACAGCTAACATTTATCTTGTTCAAAGTGCATCTTTAAAGCCAGAAAAGGATCCCCTCTCTGGCTTTTCTGCCTTTCCATAATGTCTGGGCTGCAATATTCTTTCTTCAGCATTAATTGCAGAACAATTGCTTAGGTTCTTAAAAATTCATTCTTTTGCCAGTTTATAGTTTTACCACTGAAGGTACAAAAAATTCCAATTCTGACTGGTTTTGTCTTTAATTTCCACAACAACAGGGACTCCATCAGTAATCAGAGTTACAGATTTTTTTTTTCCACATGCCTTTTCAGCTGCATTATGTTTCAAGTGGAATACAGGCAGTCTTTGAGTTGTGAGTGGATTCTGTCCTTCAGACCATTAGCAAATTGATTGGTATGCAAGTCAAAACAAATACAGGACAATATAAAATAGCTGTTTATAAGTACAGCAAAGGGTCATAGGTCGGATTTTTAAAGTTACATCCTTGTATGGGATCATGTTTGTAAGTCAGACATTTGTAAATTAAGTACCCCCATGTGCTTAATGGCTGCCACAGGCTGTCTGCAGAAATAGTAAGATATTAATAGAGTTGGTTTGCTCTGCTCACCCACAAGAAATTGAATGCCCCAGGGGCAGGGTGGGCTGTCTCTGTTCTACAAGTTGAATGTAAGTGAGTTTACATTTCCGTCCCTTGCAATCAAAGCCATTTACATGGCAATCTCCTATTATTCAGAGTGAATTTACATTTGCATCATCATCCTATTCAAAATCAATAAGAACATTGCAGTTAGAAGTTTGACAACTCCCTGTAGTTAACACAAAAGATTCACAACAGATTTGGACATTAAGGGATGATTTACACTATATTTCTGGAAATGATGTCACTCATTGTGTCTTGAGGGACATGTAACTCTGCGGAAGTGACTGGGAGTTGTCTTGTGGGCATTACTGACTGTGATGTAAAGATTTTGTATAATAAAAGGGCTGTTCCTTTGTTCAGGAAGACCTCTCGACATGTTTCGCAAGCATGGCAAAGAGTATTAACTGTTTATCCACAGTTTGTACTGTGTTTGCTTAATAAAGTTTGGTTATTCAGAAGTTGGCATATTGCAGTTGCATCAAGTGTGTAAGAATCCCAGAAAAAAGAATCTAACAGTAGAGGTCACAATATTATTACAGACCTGTCAAAACACATGGGGCACAATTGCATTCCTCTAAACACCTTGCATTAGGGTGCATCTATTATCTGGGACCAGTCGATTGCAGTTGTTGAGAGGTGAAAATAATGCAGAAGTATGAAAAGGAGGAGCAGCAAATTTGGGCAAGATGGAATCTATGAGCAGCTGTTCCTCCAATCACAGATTCTGTCTCCCACATGCAGTCTGCTCCCTTGAATCCAAAACAGTCATTATTTTCTAATTTTTATATTTCCTTCAAAACCCCCTTATCCAACCTGACTTTCAGGTTTCATTGTACTGATGGAACAACAAAACCAACCAATAAAAGCAAGAAGTTATATCCTTTCAAATGGCTTTCTATTTTTATATTATACTTTTGGGCAATTAATTTTGGGAGTAAGGTTCAAAGTAAAGAGATGTGGGATAGAGGAAGGGCAAGTATAGTGGATGAAATGCAAATTTTTCTGTTCCCTTTAGATTTTTCGTTTTTGTTCCTGCTATAGAAGTGTACTTGCATATGACTGCTTTCATCTATCATTTTGTTTGGTGGAAAATTGGGAAGTAGCTGATATAGAGAGAATGAGTGTCTGAGTGATGGAGAAGAACCTTTTTTGAATTTTGAATATCCTTTTTTAATGGAGGCGTTTGCAAACAGATTGCTTTCGAACTAAAGTCTTTAGATCTAAATAGCCCTCAAATCAAAATGTATCTCCAAAAAAGCTGAGAAATTACCTTGAACCCTGCTGTTAAGTCATCAATCATTATGGTAAATTTACACTGCATTCCTTCTAAAGCCTTCTAAACATTGGTCAAAATATTGTCTAACCAGAGCTTTGTACCGCTGCAGTTAAACATTGGCATTCCATTCACTTTTTTTTAACATAAATTTAAAATGCATGTTGGGTTTGTTTTTAAAAAAAGATTCTGTGCCAAGCCCTGAAGTCTACTTCAAGCTTTTCACCATTTAGAAAGTTCTTGTTCTCTCTTCTCTTATTAGGTCTCAAGTTGATAACCTCACTTACCTATATTGAAATCTATTTGCCAAAATGTTGCCTGTTTATGCTCTCAGTATATGTGGATATGTGATTTTCCTTCCCACCTAGCAATAATAAATTGTTGAGGCCCAAACATTAGACCCCTGTGGGATGCCATTGGCTATATCCTGCTAATAGTTTCCATTATCAAAATGGTTTCCTGATCCTGCTGATGAATAAGAAATCTGAGTAGGACAAGACTTTGGAGCCCCTTAAGCCTGATCCATCTTCAATATGATTCTGGCTGATCATCAATCACTTTTCCCACCTGCCACTAGTATCCTTTAATCCCCTGTAAAGGTCAATAATCATTTATTTTAGTGTTAAATATTTAATGTGTGGAGCAGTCACAATGTTCTGAGAATGTTCACCACAGGAAATAACATCACCAACCCAAAGAAACCCAAACATATAGGAAGTTTCAGCATTGCTTTGCATAAAGTCCACTGAAGATGTTACCTAGTAAGGTAATGAAACGTCTGGAAATGAACCTTTCAGCTCAGCAAGCAAAACTACATCCAAAACCTCAACCTGAGCTACAAATCTTCTTAAAACTCGCTAATTGCAAAGATTCCCAAACCTTTGCCTCAGTCTTAAACAATTAGCCCTACATTCGGATACTTTGTCCAGTGTCTTTTCATGCACATCATCCACTGCAAATATATCATTTCTTAAGTAGAGTAAATAAGGGTCGTGTGAGGGAGCCGTGGTTTAATAAGGAATTGGAATCCCTTGTTAAAGGGAAGAGGGCGGCCTATGTAAAGATGAGGCGTGAAGGTTCAATTGGGGCGATTGAGAGT
>NC_057730.1:22710733-22741789 GCF_004010195.1 Chiloscyllium plagiosum
TTTGGTAAGAGTAACAAGAAGATGGGGTACTGGGCTAATGGTCAGATACTTGGTAGTGTGGATGAGCTAGGGATCTTGGTGTCCATGTACACAAATTTTTGAAAGTTGCCACCCAGGTAAATAGTGTGGTGAAGGTGGCATATGGCGTACTGGCTTTTATTGGTAGAGGAATTGAGTTCTGGAGTACTGAGGTCATGTTGCAGTTGTATAAGACTCTGGTGCGGCCGCATCTGGAGTATTGTGTGCAGTTTTGGTCACCATACTATAGGAAGGATGTGGTGGCACTGGAACGGGTGCAGAGGAGGTTTACCGGGATGTTGCCTGGTATGGTAGGAAGTTCGTATGAGGAAAGGCTGAGGCACTTGGGGTTGTTTTCATTGGAGAAAAGAAGGTTTAGGGGTGACTTGATAGAGGTGTATAAGATGATTAGGGGTTTAGATAGGGTTGACCATGAGAACCTTTTTCCACGTATAGAGTTAGCTATTACGAGGGGGCATAGCTTTAAATTAAGGGTGGTAGGTATAGAGCAGATGTTAGGGGTAGGTTCTTTACTCAGCGAGTCATGAGTTCATGGAATGCTCTGCCAGTAGCAGTGGTGGACTCTCCCTCTTTATGGGCATTTAAGCGGGCATTGGATAGGCATATGGAGGATAGTGGGCTAGTGTAGGTTAGGTGGGCTTGGATCGGCGCAACATCGAGGGCCAAAGGGCCTGTACTGCGCTGTATTCTTCTATGTTCTATGTACAGGACCATATCTAAATTACTATCAAAATCCTGCACAATTGTAAAAAAAAATTCCTTATTCTTGTATTCCTTTCCCTTTTGTTATTATTTACTGTGCCTAGATGCTAATTGTATGCTCTTTGTTTAGAATGAGTTGGGTTTAAGACAATGACTTGTAAGAATTTCACACTATTTTAGGAGCTATTTAGCTTTTCTGTTCTTAGAACGAAAGTGAATATCTGCTCAGTTCCTCACACTTCTCACTTGCCAAGTTGTTTCCCACTTGGGAAACCTGTATGTCTCTTTAGTCTCTTTGTGTCTTCCTCAAAACTTAATTCCCATTTCGTTTACATGCTATTACAAACGTGGATACATTATTCTCAGTGTCTTTGTCTAAGTCATTACTACAAACCTATAAATAGCTGAGTTCCCAGCCATGATCCTTCTGGCACTCCTCTTTTTGCAGTTTACTGAGACCTATGCTTCCTGTTAACCAATCATATAAACAAGCAAACATTACCACAATTCCATGAGCCAAAAGTACATTTTGAATACTTATTTAATGAAAGATTCCAGCATTTTCCCAACAACTAATGTAGGACAAACCTGTTTGTAAATTCTTGGTTTCCAGAGACAAAAACAGAAATTGTTGGAAAAGCTCAGCAGGTCAAGCAGCATCTGTAGAGAGAAATCAAAAGTAACATTTTGGGTCAGGTGATCCTTACTCAATGTTCTTTGGTGTCCTCTCTTTTTTAAATAGCAGAGAATCATAAATTTCCTGGCCAAATGGAATCATTCTTGTATCAAGAACCTTTTGGAAGATTGTAGTTTAAATATTTGTTATGTTCACATTATTTATTTTCCTTTTCTTCCCCCAAATTCTGTTGTAACAACGTTCCATAGGCTAATATAGCTGGATTAAGCAGAAAACAGAACATGGGCAATTTATTCAAGTTTGTATCTCCACCAGTGTACGTGCTGGTTAGAATAAACAACACTGCTAATCCCACGACACTTCAATATGACTTTGTATTTTAGATTTAAAGTCAGATACAGTATTATGTATAAGTATTGTATAGAGTATTAAATAGAACCAATGTTAAGGCATGGTTCTTTTTTACTAAATTTCCCCCTCCACCCCATTTTTCTGTAGCTCATTTTGGTTATACCCAACGTAGTGGCAGAGTTCACTGCTTCTTTTGGCTCTTGCTGTTTGTGGAAATGAAAACAAGAGGAATCTGGTGTTATCGGTATTTTTAATATCCCTTTAGAATATCTGAATGGAATTTGTTATTGTGATCATTATGGAATTTGTTTTGTCTTTAATCATGTTGATTTTGTATGGACATTTTTTGTCTTCCCAGGTCATTTGTGCAATGTCTTTTAGCAATTCAAATGAATGTAAAACATTAGGGATTTTCTGCTGCTCATGGTATGCTATCATGCTGGGTTATTCATTTTGTTTATGCTGACGATGTTATATGCTATATGCTACAGAATATTGAATTGTTTAGGAAAACATTTTTTAGAGTGGTTGTGAGGGTTTGTGTCAATATAGTCATATTTAAAGATACTGTGAATGTTGCTTGATTTTAAAAATGTAGCTTAATCTGATTACAGGACAGGGTCGCAGTTAAGTCTCTGCCATTGTCGAAACCTGAGCTGGCAAATCAGCTGTTTGCTACTGAAGACTGGGAATTTGAAGATGAGGAGGAAATTTGTACACTCCAATGTGAGGGAGCAGGCAAGCAGTATTACCAGCTCTACTGGGATGAAGAAAGTTTACCTGACAGGTCCAGCCAGTCATATGTAGAAAGAACAGATTTAAGTAGAAAGAAATTAAATCATGACCGAGTAAGTAATATAGTCACTGGAACAAACAACTTTTTGAGACATGTATTAGAACAGCAAACAAGAAATGAATGACATTCAATTTTACAGTCAGTAAGTTTTAAGTCTGTTCAGACTGGAATTGCATGCAAAAGGTTGACTCACCATCTTTTGCAAGTAGTCCTTGGTAATCTTATGGGAGAGAAACTGGTTTAGATCACCAGGAATCCAGTCTAGAGCAGCTGAGCTTATTTCATAAACATTTTGGTTGTGTTTTTGAAGAGTGGATAACTTTTTTTAAAACACACCAGAAATGTTACATCAGTGGAATTTGTAATGAGAAGGAAGTTAACATTTCTGCATCCAATGAATGCCATAGATTGTACACTTGAAGAATGGCATCATCCTTGACATATTTATGTAACAAAAGGTGGAAAGCAGTATTGAGGCAGATGATTTATGACCCTCAAAATATCTGAGTTTAGCATGCTCCAGCAAATGGCTAATTTCTATTTTTCACTGTACTAATGCAAGAAGTGTTGTTCCAATAAATGACACACAGCAGAACTTTGTTTACTTCTGTCTGTTTCAGCAAGTTATCCTGAATTGATTTATAACAGATATGAAGTATCCTGTATCTTTATCAAGCTTATACTATGTGAGCCTCACTTGTTGCATTCATTTGAAGTTTTATTTCAAGCACTGAGTTTCATTAGTCTTGAAGTTCAGGCTATGCTATTATATAATCCTAATTTTCTGACCTGGCACTCCTTGAAAGTAATGCATACCAGAAATGGAACTACAACAAACTGTTCCTACATACTATAGGTTTTAAAAACCACTTCATCCATCAGTTTTCATTTGGCAAGGTCAGTATTAAATACTGATCCCTAATTGCCTCTGAGAAGCTGCTGAGCCTCTCTACCTTGAGTCTTTGTAAATTGTGTGGCACTAGTAGTGTTTCACAGTTGTGACCCAGTGATGTTAAAAGGGCAGTAATACATTTGAAAATCAAGTCAGTGTGTGGATTGGAGGGGAACTTCCACCTGGCACTGTGTTCCCACTTCCATCTAAATGATAGAAATTATGGGTTTAGATAATACTATCAATAAAGCCTTTCTGTGTTGCTATAATGCATCTCATGAATGCTGGATTGAATAAATGTTTAATGTGGTTGCTGGATGTCATGCAGATTACACTCACTTGAATGGTGGTGATTGCCAGAATGTTGAAGAAGTTGTTAATTCAGTGATGTAGAAATACATTTGCAGTTTGGTTATTGTGTTTGCCAATTACTGAACATATTAATAAGAGCCAGCCAGGATACTTCAAACAAAAGAACATCAAAGTTTTATTACAGACAAAAGAAAAAAATCATTTGCAAAGATCTTATTGCAAATCGCAAAAGAAAGGATTAACCCTCATTCCCAGTGATATGCTTTGTAGACACTCAATCCCAGGTTAAGTATCACTCTTGTCTTCAGTCTTTAACTTCTTACTCAACTGATGAAATTTCAAGAATTTTTGGTGAATTTCTGCCCAACCACCAGGCACGGTGGCTCAGTGGTTAGATCTGCTGACTCACAGCACCAGGGTCCCAGGTTCAATCCCAGCCTCTGGCGTCTGTCTGTGTAGAGTTTGCACATTCTCCCCGTGTCTGTGTGGGTTTCCTTCCACAGTCCAAAGATGTGCAGGCCAGGTGAATTGGCCATGCTAAATTGCTCATGTGTTAGGTGCATTAGTCAGAGGGAAGTGGGTTACTCTTCGAAGGGTTGGTGTGGAATGGTTGGGCCGAAAAGCCTGTTTCCACACTGTAGGAAATCTAATCTAATTATTTTTTTGTTACTGTCTCTATCTGAGACGCAGACTCTGGCTAACTCACTGACTTTTCTCACTGAATTCTTATTGGGGGGATGTCCTGGAACTTTAGTATTTAGTATGGATCCTTTTTTTCTGGGTCATGAAAAAAAAACTCAATTTAGTAAACATCAGAATTTATCTCGCAAGGTAGCTTATTTAACCATTTAGCAGCTGATGTGATTTTTTTTTGGAAATGATATTTTGACCCATTGATTAGAGTTTCTGACCCTTAAAGAAAAAAATGTAATCTTCAGAGCTGAAAAGCAAAAACCCATCTACCTTACTTTAGAACCAAGTTCTCTAATAGTAATAACATCTTCACAGATTCCATGGCTTCCATTGTTCACCTTGTGATTAGGGAAATTTGTATATGAATGTTGATGGAACTCTTATAAGAAAGACAGGTGCCTACCATGTGGTTTGGAATGTGGTAAAAGGAAGGTGCTGGTGTGCGGGTTACTTGTCTATATTTTTACAGAATCCATGTAACGTCTGTAATACCCAAGTGGCAATGTAGGGTTAAATTGAAATTTGTACAGAACATGACTGTTTAAGTTTTATTAAATGTTATTTTATTTAACTAAAGGAGAGTTTTATTAACTGTATTTATAGCTTTAAAACTTAGCTTAATAACTAAATCATATATTGAGGTTTGAGTGGCATTCAGTTGAGGTATAGGGAGTTGTGGAGGTAGGAGAAGTTAGAAGACACTGACAAACTAAATATATGGCTCTGGCAGCTGAAATTCAATATGACGAAATGTGAGGTCACCCTCTTTGAAATTGTTCAAGACAATTGGAATATGCTTCATGTTGAAAAGCCAAATCTGTGAAGGAGCAAAAAAAGATTTATGTCCCTGCAAAACTTAATTGATGCAGAGCTACAAAAGTCAAAGGCTGAAGGAATTTGGCTTTAGTTTGAGAACAAATACTTCAATTTTAAAACCAGACATCATTTGGAATGCTGTATTTAGTTTTGGTAATTCAGGAATGAGATTGGGAAACACCTTTTTCATATAAAGGGTAACAGAAGTGTGGAACTCTGGGTCCTCCCAAACCCAGGATTTGGTACTAATTTAAATATTTAAAACTACAATCAATAGATATTTGTACCAAATGTAACTCTATAATCTGAGTGCCTGGGGTCTGCTGGATCATAGAAATTGCCAGACCACAGGAAGTGACCTGTTGGGGTCAGTGCAAGAATTTTTTAAAATTTGTTTTAAAAAGCACTGTTCAACATAAATTGAAATGGAAAGCAGATATCTTAATGCATATGAATGATCTCTTTACCTCCGAGAACAGGATTTGAGCTATAGGGAGAGGCTGAACAGGCTGGGGCTATTTTCCCTGGAGCGTCGGAGGCTGAGGGATGACCTTATAGAGGTTTACAAAATTATGAGGGGCATGGATCGGGTAAATAGACAAAGTCTTTTCCCTGGGATTGGGGAGTCCAGAACTAGAGGGCATAGGTTTAAGGTGAGAGGGGAAAGATATAAAAGAGACCTAAGGGACAACTTTTTCACGCAGAGGGTGGTACATGTATGGAATGAGCTGCCAGAGGATTTGGTGGAGGCTGGTACAATTCAACATTTAAGAGAGGTTTGGATGGGTATATGAATAAGAAGGATATGGGCCGGGTACTGGCAGGTGGGACGAGTTTGGGTTGGGATATCTGGTCGGCGTGGATAGGTTGGACCGAAGGGTCTGTTTCCATGCTGTACATCTCTATGACTCTATAACAATTCCAACTGCTTTGTTGCATTGCTGTTAATGATCCTTTATGCTTTGAGTGCAGATTAGAGGAAGTATTGTAAGTGCCAGAGCAGAGTATGCCAGATTAGGAAATACAGCTTATATTAGCTATTGGCAATGTGGAGCAAAAGATGGGTATGTAGATTTGAGATATATATCAGCCATGACCTAATTGAATGGTGAACCTTCAGGGGCAAACTAGTTAATTTCTATTTTACTTATATACTTGTATGGAAAAATGAATTTTTTTTTAAAAACCCAAAAAACTATGAACCCAACCAAACAGTGGAGACCAGGTACCCGTGGGAAATTCCACGTTTCCCTACATAAAGGATCAACCATTCATTCAGTGGATGGAAAATAATAGTTTAAAGTTCAGATTGCTCAGCACACTCAAGTGTCTTTGCAGCGACAAATTTCACCAACAGTAGCTGTCGAAGATGTATAAGGGTCTCTTGTGGTGCAGTATTATGTTACTACCTCTGAACCAGGAGGCATGGGTTCAAGTCATACCTGCTGCAGGGATGTGTAGTAGTATCTTTGAGCAGGGTGATTAGAAAATATCTATAAGGAAAGATGTCAATGACTATTAATCTGGCAGGATGGTATTCCGTATTCGACAAATGATTAGAATCTCAACAATATCCCTCATTAGTTGAGTCTGGTTTACTCTCCAGAAATATCACAAGTTTTTTTTTTCTGTATTTACAAAGTCTTTTCATCATCTTCCAAAAGCGTGTGACCAACAAGTGATTTCTCTAGTGTGAAGCTGCTGAAAACAAAGGGAGAACATTGATGATAGAAAACAGAGAAAATGTACATCATAGGAGTTCCTTTGGCTCATGTTAATTGACAGACAATCAATTAACCCACCTTCCTGCATTAGGTCCATAGCTCTGCAAGTCTCAATTCTTCACATAGACATCAAGTATTTCTCATATGTGATGAGAGTTTCTACCTTTATCCCTCTTTAAGGCCATGGTTTCCAAGTTCTTATCACTTTTCAAACATAGACAGGGACAGCTATAATGTAAGGGGCTTGGACAGAGAGGAATTTATTAAGTGTGTACAAGAAAATGTTCTTATTCAGTATGTGGGTGAACCTACTAGAGAAGGAGCAAAATCTGACCTTCTCTTGAAAATAAAGCAGGGTAAGTGACTAACGTGTCATGGAGGAGCATTTTGGGGTCAGTGATTATAACTATTTTCAAACACATGTAAGTATGGAAAAGCTCACACCTGATCTAAAAGTTCTAAATTGGAGTAGGCTAATTTTGACAATAAAAGACAAGAGCTTTCAAGTTGCTTGGGAGAGGCTATTCACAGGCAAAGGAACAGTTGGAAAGTGGAAAACGTTTCAAAAATAAGATAATGAGTGTCCAGAGGCAGTATGCCCTTGTTAGTCTGAAGGGCAAACCTGGTGGGTGTAGGAAATGCTAGGTGACTAGAGAAATTAAGGCCCTGGTCAAGAAAAGGGAGGAGGCATATGGCAGGAATCGACAGCTGGGATCAAGTGAATCCCTCTGAGTATAAGGGCAATAGAAGTATACTCGAGGGAAATCAGGAGGGCGTAAAGGGGACATAGAAAGCTCTGGCAAATATCATTAAGGAGAATCCAAAGATATTTTACAAATACATTAGGGGCAAAAGAGCAACTAGGGAGAGAATAGGGCCCCTTTAAAGATCAACAAGGCAACCTATGTGTGGAACTACAGGAGGTGGCTGAGGTACTAAATGAGTATTTCACACCAGTGTTTACTGTGAAGAAGGATATGGAAATAGAGAACTTAGAGAAGTAAACAATGGTATCTTGAAAAGTCAAGAGTTAAAGTGTGGCGCTGGAAAAGCACAGATCAGGTAGCATCCGAGAAGCAGGAGAGTTGATGTTTCAGGCATAACAAAGGAATGTAGGGGTTTGGGAAGGGTGCTGAGACATAAATACAAGGGTGGGGGGGAAGTAGTTGGGAAGGCAGTAGGTGGATGCAGTTGGGAGTGGTGATTGTGAAAGGCCGATGGGGATGGTGGAGCAGATATGTGGGAAGGAAGATGGGTTGGTGAAGAGGGCGGTACAGAGTTGGTGGGTTGGATCTGGGATGAGGTAAAAGGAGGGGAGATTTGAAAACTAGTGAAGTTGACATGCCATGTGGTTGAAGGGTGCCAAGGTAGAAGATGAGGCATTCTTTCTCCATTCATTGGGTGGCTTGGATTTGGCGGTAGAAGAGGTCCAGGACTTGCATGTCCTTGGCGGAGTGGAAGGGGAAGTTGAAGTGGTCGGCTGTATATTAGAGAGCAGAAGGCACTGGATGTCTTAAAACGCATAAAGGTGGATAGATCCCTGGGACCTGATCAGGTTATCCTAGAACTTGGTGAAAAGTGATTGAAAGTGGAAGTGATTGCTGGGTCCCTTGCTGAGATATTTGAATCATCGTAGCCATGGTTGATTTGCCAGAAGACTAGGGAATGCTAATGTGGTGCCATTATTTAAGAAAGGTGGTAGAGAAAAGCCAAGGAACTATAGACCAGTGAATCAGACATCAGTGGTGGGTACATTGTTGGAGAGGGCTCTCTGGGACAGGATCCATATGTATTTGGAAAAGCAAGGACTGATTAGGAATAGTCAACATGGCTTTGTGCATGGGAAATCATGTCTCGATCTTGATTGAATTTTTTGAAGCAGTGACTAAGAAGATTGAAGGCAGAACAGTGGGGATTTTCTATATTGACTTCAGCAAGGTGTTTGACAAGGTTCTGCACAGACCAATTAGCAAGGTAAATCACCTGGAACTCAGCGAGAGCTGACCACTTGGATGCAAAATTGGCCCAAAGCTGGAAGACTGAGGTCGGAGGTGGAGGGTTGTTTTTCAGATTAGAGGCCTGTGAGCAATGGTGTGCTACAAGGATCAATGCTGGTTCCGCTGCTTTTTATCATTGACGTAAATGATTTAGATGTGAATACAGGAAGAATGGAGTGACACCAAAATTGGCGATGTTGTGGACAGTGAAGAAGGTTACTTCCGGGTATAATGGGACCATGATTAGATCAGCCGAGAAGCGGAAGATAGAGTTTAAGTTAGATAAATGTGAGGTGTTGCATTTTGGTACGGCAAATCAAGGCGAGACTTCTACACTGAATGGTAAGGTCCTGGAGAGTGTTACCAAATAAAGAGACCTTGGAGTGCATGTTCATAGTTCCTTGAAGGTAGAGTCACAGGTAGACTGGGAAGTAACTAAAGTGTTTGGTATACTTGCCTTCATTGATCAGTATAGGAATTGGGGGATGTCATGTTGTGGCTGTTTAGGACATTGGTTAGGCCACTTGGAATACTGTGTTCTGTCTAATTTCCCTGCTATAGGGAAGTTGTTGTGAAACTTGAAAAAATGCAGAAAATATTTTCAGGGATATTGCTGGGGGATTAGAAGGTTTGGAGCCAAGAGGGAGAGGTTGAATAGCCTGGGGCTAATTTCCCTGGAGCACGGAGGCTGAGGGGTGACTTTTACAGAGGTTTCTATAATCATGAGAGGCATAGATAGGAAGAATAGTCAAGGTCTTTTTCCCAGAGTAGAGGAGTCCAAAACTAGAGGGCATAAGTTTAAGGTGAGAGGGGAAAGGTATAAAAGGGATTTAAACAGGCAATATTTTCACGTAGAGGGTGCTGCATCTAAGGAATGAACTGCCAAAGGAAGTGGTGGACAAGTAGGAGGCTGCAAGAACACAGCAAGCCAGGCAGCATCAGGAGGTGAAGAAGTCAGCATTTCGGATGTAACCCTTCTTCAGGATTGGGGATGGGTGTAAGAGAAGCTGCAGATAAAGTGGTGGATGGGGTCTGGGGGAGGGATAGGTGAACATTGGTAGATGGTGCAACCTGGTTGATAGCTGGAAGGAAGGGTTGATCAGGAATAGAGGGGTGGAGAGGGCCTGGGAGGAGTCGCGAGATGGAAAGGGAGGTTATTTGAAATTGGAGAACTTGACGTTGAGTCCTCAGGTCTGTACATCGGGGACAACAAACATACTTGGCACATTTCGTCAAGTGTTTCTGCTGGGCCCACAGGGGCCGACCTGACCTCCCAGTTACCGCCCATTTTAATTTCCCTTCCCACTCCTTTTTCAACATGACCATTCTTGGCCACCTCCATTGCCACAACAAATCAGACCTCAAATTGGAGGAACAACACCTCATCTTTGCCTGGGCAGCCTACAGTCCTGAGGACTCAACATTGAGTTCTCCAATTTCAAATACCTTCCCTTCCCAACCCCTCCTCTTCCTTTCCATTCCTCTGAATGACCCTTCCTTCCAGATATCAAATGGATTCATTCCTCCCATCGACCAACCAGGTACCATCTACCTATGTTCACCTATCCCTATCTTAGCACTCTGCCCCCACCCCCATTTCTGAAGAAGGGTTACATCTGAAATGTTGACTTCTCCACCTTCTGATGTTGCCTGGTTTGCTGTGTTTTTTCAGCCTCCTGCTTGATCTACCTTGGATTCCAACATGTTTTTCTCTAACCCAAAGGAAGTCATAGAGGCTAGTACAATTACAACATTTAAAAGGCATCCAGATGGGAATATGCATAGGAAAGGTTTAGAGGGATATGGGTCAAATGCTGGCAAAATTAGATTAATCTAGTTATCCTAATTAATTTAGGATATCTGGTCAGCATGGGCAAGGTGGACCAAAGAATCTGTTTCCGTGCTGTACAACTGTGAGTTTATTGCTTGGCTGGAATAAAATGATTCCCTCACTAACCCCCTACCCACCTCACCACATTAGTCCTGCTACAGTCACTTCAAATCTATACCCCTTGTTTTTGACCTCATTTAAAGCAAATAGATTGTCCATAATCAGATCTATCATGATTTTATACACCTAAGTTAAATCACCCAGTTTTGTTTTTTTTTGTTTCAAGATAAAAAGCCACATTCTGTTCAATGTTTGCTCATAGCTACAATTCTCCAGTCCCCTTGCACCTCTCCAGTCAATCACATTTTTTGCTATATTGACCAGGACTGCATGCAGTAGTCAAGCTGTGGTCTAACTAGTATTGTATACAGTTCTAGCATATCATGCCTATTGTTGAAGTCTAAATATCAGCTAATAAGGAAAGGCATGACATATACTTCATGAACCATTTTATCAACTTTGTCCTCCTATCTTTTAAGAATCTGTATAGATGACCTTCCAAGGTTCCTGTGTCCTCCATATCACTCAGTCACCTCCTATTTCTTTGTATTCCCTTGTCTTGTTGCAATTCCCAAATGTGCTATGTACCTTATAGGAATGCTTTATATCTAGAGGTATGGAGGGAAAAGTTTAATTTAAGGAACAAACCTTATGATGTTTAAGAATTTAGCTGTTTTCAGGACAGACATGATGGCTGGCTTTTAAACTTTAGTAGAAAATAATACTTAAACAAATTTGACTCATTTTTACAGCAGACATACAGCATGGATACCAGAATGGGAGACGGAATGTGTTCAGCACTACTGCAGTCAGACAGCAATTCCCTGTACTTGGAGAATTCTGATAAACTGTCTACGAGTGACCAGTTAGGTACAAACCTGGTCAGATTTCAGATAAGTGAGTCAATGGACAATGATAGTTTGGAGGCCTGCATTGTAGAGGAAGTTGATTCTCCTACACCTCAGATGCTTAATGAACTGACACTGTCACTTCAGACAGCCAATGGAGACAAATGTAGTGAGACTGACACAGAACTAAATTTGAATTTGTGCACAGAAAAGAGCCACATTGGTGAAAACCAGATTCGCTCCTGGGCTAACCCAGAGACAGATGGAGATGGAAGATTGGGTTTTGAAGAATTCAGTTTATTGCATTTTAAGTTTCAGACCCAACACAAACTCAGTGATCCAGAAAATTCAAGCATGGATAGCTGCAAACCACCATCCCCAAGACTTGATAAACAGTCAGTTCCTTTGTCTCTCAGCCATTATATGGAAAGAGATGATGTGTCCAGTACGGATGATGTGAGTTCATCACCTACCAATAGCAGAGAAAGTAGGTTTACATCATATGACGAAAGTTCAAGCAGTGATGGCAGTCTCTTTTCTTTTTTGAATGACTCCAACTTGAGTGAAGCCAATTCTAAAAATGCAGACAGTAGAGACTCTAGGAACTTGATGCATATTGCAAAAATGAGAACAGATTTGATGAATAAACTCACAGAAACTGATAAAGCACTGTGTCTGCTTCCAGCCAGTGAGCCCTTAGTAGCTAATATAGATACCAGCCGTGAAGTAGTTGTAAAAGATGTATTCCCAAATTCATTTCCTGAGGCTTTCAAAAGTAATCATACTCCAAGTTGTAGAAAGTCTGAAATCAGTTCCTGTACACACAATTCAGAGAGGCAGTTACCAGTTGGTTTGTGCACATTGCAGTCAGCGGCATTTTACAGCAAAGAGCCTAAAACTACACACAAGGTACTTAATGTAGAAAATGCTGGCTATCAGATGAATACAGACAACAGTGGAGAACCTGTAAAATGGAGACTGGAGAAACAATGTGAATGGAAACAGATGAAAAGTGATGTTAATTGCATTCATAACATGTCTCATTTTGACAGTCCTCACAAGTGGCAGGACGATTTATGGGATACAAGATCACTTCAGCCAGAATTTGAGCAGGTAAATTTTATTATAGGTATTTTAGTGTATGCAATAAAACAATCCTAACTGTTTGAGTGCAAATAGATTGAGTAGAAATTTCTCGCTAAGTTTTTGTAACATTTGGTTAATATTCCAAAAGCAACTATTGTGTTTGTTACTTATGACAGCATAAACAGAAACTGATATGAATGAGAAGCTTTTTTGATTATCACCAATATTGATAGTAGACTTTTTTCAACCAGTTGAAAGAAAAAAAACACAAGATGGATTTGGATCCTTTCAAACTTCCTAATTTCACACTTCTACTATACTATTTTCTATGGTGGCATCAAACCGTTTTATAAATAAGGTCCATGTCCTAACCTTAGTCGTCTTCTCTAATATCTTGCTATAATCATTGATTTCAACATGTATCTTTCTGAGGTTAAGTAAGTTGGTCAATGAGGCCGAAAAAAGAATTATTTCAGTCGAGGTTTAATTTTCTGACTAAACCTTGACTGAAATTATTCTTTTTTCGGCCCCATAAACTTATGGGAGTCCTCACCCGGAGAAGATTTGCAGATAAAAGAGATGATTTTCCAGTCAGTTTTTTAAAAATTGCAGTTAGACTTGGAATTATGATACTCTGTAGGGGAGGTTTTCTGCTGCCAACCAAAGTTGTCTGCAGGACTTTTAGTGTTAACTTACTATTGTTGGTATTTTTGGTGTAGAATGGTAACTATACACATGGTACTTTGAAACATTCCAATTACTTATTAATTTATTTTTATTTACTATCATTAGAACTATTTGCTCATGGAATGTGTGCATCATTGGCAAGGCCAGCATTCATTGATCATTCTTAATTGCCCTTGAAGGTATTGGTGAAATATTCCTACCTGCTGGGGTTCTTCATTTATACATTCATGGGATGTTGACGGTCAATTTGCTGTGCCAACATTTATTACTCCTGATTCCTTTGAAGAAGGTAGTGGTGTTAAGCTGCCTTATGTGAACATCTGCAGCTCTTGGGGTGTAATCACACACACACTGCTAATGGAAAACGAATTCCAGGACTTTGACCCAGTGACAGTGAAGAAATGGCGATGTAATGCCAAATTAGGATGGTGCATGATTTGGAGGGGAAATTTAAGGTGATGGTTTTCTCATGTCGCTGCTGTCCTTCTCCTTCTAGGTGTTAAAGGTCACAGATTTGGAAGATGCCTTATTAATGTCTTATACAGGTCCATTATATTGCTCTTCTATTCAGTCCCTCAACCATTTAGAGGTAATTATTCCATGTGCCTTCTAATTCACCTGCTCTATTGCTTTCAGGGAACTGCTGATATGCACATCAAGATGCCGTCTGATCCTGTGTATGTCCTACAGCACTATTATTCATTCTGCGCTCTTTGTCTTGTTAGTTCTCCCAAAATACATTTGCTCACACTTTTTTAGGATTAAATTCCATTGTCAGTGTGTCTATATCATCCTAATCTAAGATTTCTTCCTTGCTATTTGTCACACCACCACTTTGTGACATCTGTAATCCAATTGATGAATCCTCTTAACTTTAGTATCCAGATCATTAATGTACATGGTAAACAGCAAGGGACAAAGCACCGAACCTTCTGGTATGCCCCTAGATACAGACTTCCAGTCAAACTTCGTCCTTCACCTTCAGCCGCTAAGCGAATTTTGGATCTAACTTGGCAAATTGTCCAGGATCTCACCAGAGACCTTGTCAAAAGCCTTAAAGTCGATGTAGACTACATTCATTGCACTACTTTCAACTATGCAACTAGTCACCTTCTGCCAGACATGGTCTCCTCCTTGACAAAGGCTGACAATCCGCGATTAATTATTGCTTCTTCAAGTAACAATTAATTCTGTCCCTCAGAAATGTTTTCCAATAGTTTCCCACCACAGATGTGAGACTCATTGGCCTGTAGTTC
The DNA here is from genome assembly GCF_004010195.1 of Chiloscyllium plagiosum. NCBI lineage: Eukaryota > Metazoa > Chordata > Chondrichthyes > Orectolobiformes > Hemiscylliidae > Chiloscyllium > Chiloscyllium plagiosum. Next base: position 22,725,461 of record NC_057730.1, read on the forward strand.
CTGGTTTTCCCCTGCCACCCTTCATGATTAGTTGTACCAAGTTAGTTGTCCTCTGGCATCCTGAAGAAGGGCCTGTGCCCGAAACGTCGAATCTCCTGTTCCCTGGATGCTGCCTGACCTGCTGTGCTGTTCCAGCAATAAAGTTTCAACTTTGATCTCCAGCATCTGCAGACCTCACTTTGTCCTCTGGCATCTCTCCTTTGTCCAGAGTGGACTTGAAAATTAATGTTGGGGCTCCAGCAATCTTTTCCCTTACCTCCTGCATCTCATCTGAACCTTTGGAATTTATTTACTTTTTGACTGCTAATACCTCCTCCTTGAACTTAATTTGCTTAAATATCTCACAATCCACTTCCCTGATCTCTCTACCTCGTTCTTCCCTATCGTGAATACGGATGTAAAATACTCATTTAAAACCCTACCTGTCTTCTAGTTCCAACCACAGTTTGCCACTTTGTTCCCTCATGGGTCCTACTCAGTTTCCTCTCAAATATCCTCTGGCCCTCTCACATACTTTATTCACATACTTTATAAAATGTCTTTGGATTTGTCTTATTTACCCACCAGTTTTCTTTTCTGCCCCCTCTTCACTTCCTTAATTTCTTTAAGTAACCCTCTACACTTTCTAAATGGCTCAAATGTTTCTGGTGTTCTGAACCCTTAGTAATTGCCGTAAGACACTCTCTGCTTTGAATTTCCTATAAATAGCTGCTTCCAATCCACTTTGGCCAAATGTTGTCTAATCAAATTAAAATTGGTCTGAGACCAATTCAAAGCATTTATTTCTAATCCAGATTTGTCCTTTTTACATGGCTATCTCCGATCTTACTGAGTAAGGTCACTGTCACTGAAATGATCTCCCAGTGACACTTGCCTGACTTTGTTTCCTAAAATTAGATCCAGCACTGACCCATCTCCTGTAAGATTTTCTACGTGCTGGCTCAAAGTGAAGGAAAAGTTCCCATCGTGCCAGGGGGCCACAGGACTACTTTCTCATTAAAGAGCAATGACTAGTGGTGCATTTAACTTAAGGGTCTCCACTCCTCAGGCAAGGTTGAAAAGTGACTTGAGAATTGAACTTGAGCTATTGGTGTCACTGCATCATAAATCAGCATTCAACCAACTGAACTCATGCCAAATGAATAGCTGGTTTGCAATGCAAAGTGACACCATCAGCACATGTTCAATTCCTGCAACAGCTGAGGTTACAATGAAGGTACCTCCTTCTCAACCTTGCCCTTGTGATTCTCCAGTTAAACTCTGCACCAATCATCTCTTTGAGAGTGGTCCTAAGGTACTCTGGCTTGGTTGCTGGTTAAAAAAATCTCTCCTCGGATACATTTTAAGAATTCCATCTCTTTAACCCTTTCACACTTTATCTATCCCAGTTAATATTGAGGAAGGTGAAATCCCCTTCTATTACGAGTTGTTTTTACACTCCTAAAATTTGCGTACAGGTCGTAGAGATATACAGCATGGAAACAGACCCTTCAGTCCAACTCGTCCACGCCAATCAGTTATCCTAACCTATTCTAGTCCCATTTGCCAGCACTTGGCCCATATCTCTCTAAAACTTTCCTATTCATATACCCATCCAGATGCCTTTTAAATGCTGTAATTGTACCAGCCTCCACAACTTCCTCTGGCAGATCATTCCATACGCACTACCCTCTGTGTGAAAAAGTTGCCCCGTCTCTTTTATATCTTCCTCTGTCACCCTAAACCTCTAGTTCTGGACTCTCCCACCTCACGGAAAAGACCTTTTCTATTTACCCTCTATTTACCCTATCTATGCCCCTCATGATCCTCGAAACCTCTGACGCTCCAGGGAAAACAGCCCCAGCCTATTCAGCCTCTCCCTATTGGTCAAATCTTCCAACCCTGGCAACATCCTTGTAAATATTTTCTGAACCCTTTCAAGGTCTGGCCTTCTATATATTTCTGACTTTTGGGAGGTCTAAAATACACTCTCAACAAGTGATTGCTTTTTTTAAAAAAAGCAATGTGGCCTCCATTGAGGAGCAGTCTAAGATGTCATCCCTCCTTATTAGAGACAGTGATTCATTGATCACTATTGCAACACCACCTCCACCTGCCTATCTCATCTAAAGATTCTATATTCTACAATATTGAGCAGCTAGTCATGCCCCTGCCTCAACCATATCTCCATAACAGCTTTGATCATATCTCATGTGTGAATAAGCACCCGCCAATTATCTGCCTTATTTGAAAGACTCCTTGCTTTAAAATAAATGCCATCCAACTTTGCTGAGCTCTCTTAACATGTCTACATATGTTCTGCCAGCCACATTGACTTTTCTTCTGCATTTGTGAATCCCCACCCATTGTACCTCCTCAACTAAATTAGTTTAAAACCCACTAGCAGCACCTTCACTCAATCTTGCAGATTATTCCACTGCCATCAAACCAGAATGTCACCAACCAGGTCCGAACAATTAATAAGCTGTTTGTGTTGTTGGAGCTGCACTCAATCCGGAGAAATGGAGAGTAATCCATCACACATCTGACTTGTTCCTTGGAGATGGTGGGCAGGTTTTGGGGAGACACAAAGTATTCACGATAGAATTCTTAGCCTCTGACCTCTGTTGCCACAAGAGGTACAGTTAGTAAGTTTGCAGATGACACCAAAATTGAAGGTGTAGTGGACAGCGAAGAGGGTTACCTCAGACTACAACAGGATCTTGACCAGGTGGGCTAATGGGCTGAGAAGTGGCAGATGGAGTTTAATTCAGATAAATGCGAGGTGCTGTATTTTGGGAAAGCAAATCTTACCATTAAGTGTATAAGTCCTGTTAAGGTCCTAGGGAGTGTTGCTGAACAGAGAGACCTTGGAATGCAGGTTCATAGCTCCTTGAAAGTGGAGTCGCAGGTAGATAGGATAGTGAAGAAGGCGTCTGGTATGCTTTCCTTTATTGATCAGAGTATTGAGTACAGGAGTTGGGAGGTCATGTTGCAGCTGTACAAGACATTGGTTAGGCCACTGTTGGAATATTGCATGCAATTCTGGTCTCCTTCCTTTCGGAAAGATATTGTGAAACTTGAAAGGGTCCAGAAAAGATTTACAAGGATATTGCCAGGGTTGGAGGATTTGAGCTACAGGAAGCTGAGGGGTGACCTTATAGAGGTTTTCAAAATTGAGGGGCATTGATAGGATAAATAGACAAAGTCTTTTCCCTGGGATCGGAGAGTCCAGAACAAGAGGGCATAGGTTTAGGATGAGGGGGAAAGATATAAAAGAGACCTAAGGGGCAACTTTTTCACGCAGAGGGTGGTACATGAATGGAATGAGCTGCCAGAGGATGTGGTGAAGGCTGGTACAATTGCAACATTTAGGAGGCATTTGGGTGGGTATATGAATAGGAAGGGTTTGGAGGGATACAGGCCGGATGCTGGGTTGGGATATCTGGTCAGCATGGACAGGTTGGACCGGAGGGTCTTTTTCCATGCTGTACATCTCTATGACTCTAATATTTTTATGGCTAGTCCAGTTAAGTTTCCGGTCATTGGTACAACCATAATATTGATAATGGGTAATGCTATTGAATGTCCGGGAGTGATGGTTAGATTTTCTCATATTAGGGATTGTGGCAGGGCAGGTGACTGAGGTGTCAGTGGGGGAGCACTTTGGGGCCAGCAACCAGAATTCTGAGTTTTAAAATAGTGATGGAAAAGGATAGACTGGATCTAAAAGTTGAAGTTATATGCTGTTTGGAAGGGAATTCCAGATTTTTGACCTGGAAATAATGGAGAATAGTTTCAGTTTAGGTTGGTGTGCCTGACTTTGAAATCCTAGGTGCGAAAGGTCCTCCGTTTGGAAGCAGTGGGGTCTAATATACTGGCAGGGAGATTTGCTAGAGCTGCTCGGGATGACTTAAACTAGTAAGTGGTGGGAGGGAATAGTGAGGAAAGAGATCAGGCTGAGACAGTACAGTTGGGGAAAAGGAGTGAGTCAAACAGTCAGCGCAGGCAGGAACAACGCAGAGAACAGGGTAGGACTGATCAGTTAAACTGCATTTGCTTCAATGCAAAAGGCCTCACGGAACAACAAACAAAGAAAATTACGGCATAGGGACAGGCCCTTTAGTCCTGTAAGCCTGCGTTGGTCCAGATCGTCTATCTAAACCTGTTGCCTATTTTCGAAGGACCTGTGGCCCTTTGCTGCCTGCCCATTCATGTATCTTAAATGAAAAGGCAGATGAACTCAGGGCATGGTTAGGAACATGGGACTGGAATATCATAGCAATTACAGAAACATGGCTCAGGGATGGGCAGGACTGGCAGTTTAATGTTCCAGAATACAAATGCTATAAGGAGGATAGGAAGGGGGGGCAAGAGAGGAGGGGGAGCGGCATTTTGATAAGGGATAGCAATACTGTTGTACTTAAGGAGGCTATTCCTGGGAAAAAATTCAGGGAAGTTATTTGGGTTGAACTGAGAAATAAGAAAGGGCTAATCATGTTATTCGGATTGTATTATAGACCCTTCAATAGTCATGGGGAAATTGAGAAACAAATATGTAAGGAGATTTCCGTTATCGGTAAGAATAATAGGATGGTTATGGTAGGGGATTTTAACTTTCCAAGACTGGGACTGCCATAGTGTTAAGGGTTTAGATGGAGAGGAATTTGTTAAATGTGTACAAGAAAAGTTGCTGATTCAGTATGTGGATGTACCTACTAGAGAAGATGCAAAACTTGACCTACTCTTGGGAAATAAGGCAGGGCAGGTGACTGAGGTGTCAGTGGCGGAGCACTTTGGGGCCAGTGACCTAATTCCATTAGATTTAGAATAGTGATGGAAAAGGATAGCCCAGATCTAAGAGTTGAAGTTCTAAATTGGAGAAAATCCAATTTTGATGGTATTAGGCAACAACTTTCAAAAGCTAATTGCGGGCAGATGTTCACAGGTAAAGGGACGGCTGGAAAATAGGAAGCCTTCAAAACTGAGATAACAAGAGTCTTGAGACAATATATTCCTGTTTGGGTGAAAGGAAAGACTGTAGGTGTAGGGAAAGCTGGATGACTAGAGAAATTGAAGCCTTGGTTAAGAAAAAGAAGGAAGAATATATCATGTATAGACAGGATGGATCGAGTGAACCCTTAGATGATAAAGCCAGTAGGAGTATACTTAAGAGGGAAATCAGGAGGGCAAAAAGGGAACATGAGATAGCTTTGGTAAATAGGATTAAGAAGAATTCGAAGGGATTTTATAAATGCATTAAGGACAAAAGGATAACTAGGGATAGACTAGTGCCCTTCAAAGATCAGCAAGGCGGCCTTTGTGTGGAGCCGCAGAAGATGAGGGAGATACTAAATGAGTATTTTGCATCAGTGTTTACTGTGGAGAAGGACATGGAAGATAGAGAAAGTGGGGGAATAGATGGTGACACCTTGAAAAATGTCCACATGAATGTCTTGAAATGGGTAAAGGTGGATAAATTCCCAGGACCTGATCAAGTATACCCTAGATCTCTGTGGGAAGCTAGAGAAGTGATTGCTGGGCCTCTTGCTGAAATATTTGTATCATCAATAGTCACAGGTGAGGTGCCGGAAGACTGGAGGTTGGCTAACGTGGTGCCACTGTTTAAGAAAGGTAGTGAGGACAAGCCAGAGAACTATAGGCTGGTGAGCCTGACGTCAGTGGTGGGCAAATTGTTGGACGGAATCCTGAGGGACAGGATATACATGTATTTGGAAAGGCAAGAACTGATTAGGGATAGTCAACATGGCTTTGTGCGTGAGAAATCATGTCTCACAAACTTGATTGAGTTTTTTGAGGAAATAACAAAGAGGATTGATGAGGGCAGAGCAGTAGATATGATCTATGTGGACCTCAGTAAGGCATTCGACAAGGTTCCTTATGGGAGACTGAATAACAAGGTTAGATCTCATTAGCCATTTGGATACAGAACTCGCTCAAAGGTAGAAGACAGAGGGTGGTAGTGGAGGGTTGTTTTTCAGACTGGAGGCCTGTGACCAGTGGAGTGCCACAAGGATTGGTGCTGGATCCAGTAATTTTTGTCATTTACAGAAATGGTTTGGATGCGAGCATAATAGGTACAGTTTGTAAGTTTGCAGATGACACCAAAATTGGAGGTATAGTGGACAGCGAAGAGGTTTAGCTAAGATTACAACAGGATCTTGACCAGATGGGCCAATGGGCTGGGAAGTGGCAAATGGAGATTAATTCAGACAAATGCGAGGTGCTGCATTTTGGGAAAGCAAATCTTAGCAGGACTTATACACTTAATAGTAAGGTCCTAGGGTGTTTTGCTGAACAAAGAGAGCTGGAGTGCAGGTTCATAGCTCCTTGAAATTGGAGTCGGAGGTAGATAGGGTAGTGAAGAAGGCGTTTGGTATACTTTGCTTTATTAGTCAGAGTATTGAGTACAGGAGTTGGGAGGTTATGTTGCAGCTGTACAGGACATTGGTTAGGCCACTGTTGGAATATTACGTGCAATTCTGGTCTCCTTCCTATCAGAAGGATGTTGTGAAACTTGAAAGGGTCCAGAAAAGATTTACAAGGATGTTGTCAGGTCTGGAGGATTGGAGCTATAGTGAGAGGCCGAACAGGCTGGGGCTGTTTTCCCTGGAGCGTTGGAGGCTGAGGGGTGACCTTAGAGGTTTACAAAATTATGAGGGGCTTGGATAGTATAAATAGGCAAAGTCTTTTCCCTGGGGTGTGGGTGTCCAGAACTAGAAGGCATAGGTTTAGGGTACAAGGGGAAAGATTTTAAAGAGACCTACGGGGCAACGTTTTCACACAGAGGGTGGTACATGTATGGAATGAGCTGCCAGAGGAAGTGATGGAAGCTGGTGCAATTGCAACATTTAAAAGGCATTTGGATGGGTATATGAATAGAAAGGGTTTGGAGGGATATGGACCGGGTGCTGGCAGGTGTGACTAGATTGGGTTGGGATATCTGGTCAGCATGGACGAGTTGGACTGAAGGCTGTACATCTCTGTGACTCTATGACCTGATCAGGTGTACCCTAGGAATGTGATTGCTGGACCCCTTGCTGAGATAATTGTATCATCATTAGACACAGGTGAGGTGCTGGAGACTGGAGGTTGGCTGAAGTGGTGCTACTGTTTAAGAAAGGTGGTGAGGACAAGCCAGGAAACTATAGACCGGTGAGCCTGACATTGATGGAGGGCCAATTGTTGGAGAGAGTCCTGAGGGACAGGATTTCCATGTATTTTGAAATGCAAGGACTGATTATGGATAGTTAGCATGGCTTTGTTTGTGGAAAATCATGTCTCATGAACTTGATTGAGTTTTTTGAACAAATAACAAAGAGGATTGATGAGAGCAGAGTGGTAGACATGATCAATATGGACTTCAGTAAGGTGTTCGGCAAGATTACTCATCGGATACTGGTTAGCAAGGTTAGATCTCATGGAATACAGGGAGAACTAGCCATTTGGATATAGAACTGGCTCAAAGGTGGAAGACAGAGAGTGGTGGTGGATTGCTTCTCAGACTGGAGGCCTGTTACCAGTGGTGTTCCACAAGGATCGATGCTGGGTCCTCTGCTTTTCGTCATTTACATAAATGGTTTGGATGTGAACATAGGAGGTGTAGTTAGTAAGTTTGCAAATGACACTAAAATTGGAGGTGTAGTGGACAGCAAAGGAGGTTACCTCAAAGTACAATGGGATCTTGATCAGATGAGCCAATGGGCTGAGGTGACAGATGGTGTTAATTTAGATAAATGCAAGGTGCTGCAGTTTGGAAAAACAAATCATAGCAGGACTTAGACACTTAATAGTAAGGTCCTAGAGAATATTGCTGAACAAGCAAGCTTTGGAGTGCAGTTCCTTGAGAATAGACTTGCAAGTAGATAGGATAGTGAAGGCGGCAGATGGTCTGCTTTCCTTTATTGGTCAGAGCATTGAGTATAGGAGTTGGGAGGTCATGTTGTGGCTGTAAAGGACATTGTTTCGACCACTTTTGAAATATTGCATGCAATTCTGGTCTCCTTCCAATTGGAAGGGTGTTGTAAAACTTGAAAGGGTATAAAAAGATTTTCAAGGATGTTGCCAGGGTTGGAGGATTTGAGCTAGAGGAGTGGCTGAATAGGCTAGGGTTGTTCTCCCTGGAGGCTGAGGGGTGACCTTATAGAGGTTTATACGGTCATGAGGGGCATGGATAGGATAAATAGACAAGGTATTTTCCTTGGTGTGGGAGAGTCCAGAACTAGAGGGCATAGGCTTAGGGTGAGAGGGGAAAGATATAAAAGGGACCTAAGGGGCAGTGGTTTCTCATAGAGGGTGGTGCGTGTATGGAATGAGCTGCCAGAGGAAGTGGTGGAAACTGGTACAATTGCAACATTTAAGAGGCATTTGAATGGGTAAATGAATAGGAAATGTTAGAGGTATATGGGCGAAGTGCTGGCAAATGGACTAGATTAGGTAAGGATATCTGGTTGGCATGGACAAATAGGACCAAAGGGTCTGTTCCTGTGCTGTACATTCCTGAGTGAAAAATTGAATTAAAGGAGCTTTAATATGTAACGGGAGTGCATCTTATTGATCCTACACTTCCAGGGCAAACAGCTTGTGAAAAATTGGGAAGGGAGCAAAAGAAACCGTCAAATATTAAAAAAAAAGTGTCACCCCTGTGTATTTGGAGGAGTAATGAGTGTGGAAGAAACAAACCTGTGAGGGACACCTCCAACCACAGATTCGGTGTCTCATGCCTAGCATGACACCTCCTGAAATCACAGACTCCCTCCCACCAGATCGTGTTTTGTTTTCCTCAAGACAAAAATCATGCTTAAAGCAGCAGCGAGAGGAAAGAAACCTGTGATTAGACGCTGAGGAGGACGAGAAGGAACAGTTATCCCATCCAGTTTGCAGCTAACATGCAGGAGACTTTTGGCTACACAATTAAATACTTCAACTTGCCTACATCCTTCGAGACCAAGAGGCTGAGGAGAAGTGCCTTACAAGGGAACACACTTTCAGCGGAGTTTCACCACAGCGATATCAAAATTCAAGGTTCTATTTGGAGAGCTAGAGATATGATTTACAATCTTCTGATTAGGATTTTAAAAAATTTAAAGTCAGGACACAGAGGGTGACAGAGACCACAGTGTAATGTGGAATGCAGTTGTCATAAATAGCTGTTTCAAATAAGGCTGGAGAAATGCACTGTCTCTCTGTAGTCCCACCACTCCACTGGTCACAACACACATTGGTAATTGGGTAAATAATTTAAAAGTGGCCAATTTTCAGTCTTCTCTGTTAGGTTCACAAAAAAATCCATTAATCTGTTTCTTAATAAAATTATTAGTTTATAAAATAAGGCTCAGTAAAGATGCAGTTAATACAGTTTGAAATATGATATTATGAATATTTACCACTCTAAATAACTTCACACGTGTACGTGTACACTATGTAGAGGGAAAGAAAATCTCTGCACTGATTGGTTTTAGAAAATATGTATTTTAGACAGTAATTGTTAAATCTGGAAGGGTGAGAAGATAAAGTATGAAATATTCAAGATGGCATCCACAGATGGATGTGACCAAACACGCGGCAATTCTGAACTGACAGTGCTTGTCCAGGTGTACAGTTGGCTTTTAAGGAAGATTTAATGTGCAGAGATCCCAGTGAGTTCCATGATATCCACTCAGTACTGAGTTATTCTGGGAATGGCACATGGTAAAATGGAGTGGGAAATCAGAAATGAGAGCTCCCCCCCCCCCCCCCCCCCCAATGGTGTGGGGTAGGTAAATAATGAGGCATGTTTGGATATGATTTGGCATGAAAACTTGCTAGGCCTTTCAACAACCTCTGAAAGACTCAGCATAACTCCAACTTAGCCAAACTAAAGTATGAATCAACCAATATGTCTTAAATCTGGATCATGTAATTAGTGGCTAATGTGTAGACTGTCCTTGTCAGAAGTCAAAGAAATAGTCCATAGTTGTAATGCTTGTATATTAAGGGATGTGAGTATTGTATTGCTTCCACAGGCTATTTAAGAATACTTTTTTTTTGATACTGGACTTTAGCAGGACAACTGTACTTCAGGTACTCGTGTAACATCACCTGCATTTGATGTGTCATTGTCATTTTTTAAAAAACTGATAGTAGAGCGAATATTGTCATTTGTCCTACTTCCAAGATTTTGAGTGAGTGAACAGACTTCATATGTTACGTAGCTGTAACTGCTGCCATTCCTCAAAATTGTATTTTGTCACGAAAAGCAAGTGTTGTTGGATTCAGTACTTTAGTGTTTGCTTGTGAATTCAAGTTCCGTTATAGATATGAGTATGTAATCTAAGTTGATCCTTCACTGTAGTACTGCATTGTTGGGAGCACTATGTTGTTAATAAGTGGTCATCTTAAGACCCCATCTACCTGCACATGTGAATATAAATGGTCTGTTCAACTCCTGTTTATTTAAGGAATAAAGATAAAACTATGGAAAAAAGTATGTGCTTTATCTTGTGTTGCATTGTTGCTTGTACTTTAAGTTGCTCCATTATTTTTCTACAATGGTGGAGTATACTCTAGAATAAGTGTTTAATGATGTGAGTTTCGATGTGCCTCATTTTCTGTGACTCATTTGTCCAGTTGTCAGATTGGGGCAAGCAAGGTTACCTATTCATATGTGATAGTTGGTTAGGCACATTTAAGGCTCAAACTGAATCCAGTTTCTTCAAGTGTGAGCTTTGCCAGCAAGGCCAGCATTTATTGCCCATCCAAAATCGCCCTTGAGCAGGTAGTGGGGAACTACCTACAAATGCTAAGTCATTTCAAAGTTTGGAGTAAAGCACAAAGTGGATCTGGATAAGGATGACAGTTTTCCTCCCAGTCGGTAAGAGAACCAGATTGGGTTTTCATGATTATCATTACTGAGACCATATCATTCCAGATTAATCAATTAATTGAATTCAAATTCCCCAGCTGTCAAAATATATAGGAGCAAAAGTAGGCCATTCAGCTCATTGTGTCTGCTCTGCAATTCAATGAAATCGTGCCTGATCTGATAATTCTCAATTCCATTTCCTGCCTTTATCCAAAACCCTTGATTCCCTTTACTGATTAAGTGTATTCAAAGCTGAAATAGACAGATTGTTAATGACCCAACATCAAAAGGCCTCTGCAGGAAGAAATGCTACAGACTCCAAAGAAATTCACCCTCTTAAATGTGCCAACCTTTATTCTTGGATTATGCCCTCTGATCCTAGATACTCCCACCGAGGGGAAAACAACCTTCCTGCACGTTGGGCCGAAGGGCCTGTTTCCACACTGTAAAGTAATCTAATCTAAATGTGCCAACCTTTATTCTTGGATTATGCCCTCTGATCCTAGATACTCCCACCGAGGGGAAAACAACCTTCCTGCACCTACACTGTCAGTGTCCCAAAAATCTTTCCATAAGTTTGCCTCTCATTTTTCTAAATTCCAAGGTGACAGACTCCACCTTTTCAAACTCATCTGATAAGACAGTCCTTCCATATCTGGTATCAGCCGAGTGAACCTTCTCTGGACTTACTTCAATACCAACATATCTCCAGACCAACAGCCCAAAACCATTCACCGCTTTCTGCAATCTCCTCTATTTTGGAAAAAAAAACTCCTTTATTCTTCTTGTTAAAGTGCAAAACCCCATTTCCTAATATTGTATTCCATCTGCCAAGTTCATGTCACTCACTTAACCTATCTGTATCCCTCTACAGTCTTTGTCATCCTCACCACTTGCCTTGACACCTATTTTTGTAATCAACAAACGTAGCTATAGTACATTTAGTTTTGTTAACCAAGTCATTAATATATATTGTAAATAATTATGACCCCAGCACAGATCCCTGTGCTTCTCTACTAAAATGCCCCTCTTATTCCAACTCTATCTTCTAGCAGTTAACCAATCCTCTAGCTATGCTAATATTGCTATCTCTGACACCATGAGCTCCTATCTTATTGAGTAGCTCAATGTATGGTACCTATCAAACACCTTTTGAAAATCCAAATATTAGATTCACTCCTTCCCTTTTATCGATCCTACTTATTACCTCCTTTGAAAAATTTACTGGAAAATTTTAATCACAAATTCTTTATGAAATGCTGAATCTGCTTGATATATATTTCTCAACACTCTGCTATGATATCCTTTATAATAGACTCTAACATTTTCTCAGTAACAGATATTTAGCTTGGTGGCCTGTAGTTACCCTTTTTTTTGTTTCCTGACCTTCTTAAATAAATCAGTTCTCTGACACTTGCAGAATCTAAAGATTCTTGTGAGACTACCACTCGTGCATCCATTATCTCTGTAGCTACTTTCTTTCATATCCTGATATTCTATCAGGTCCATGGAACCTATTGGTCTTTAGCACTATAAATTTTCTTTGCACTTCTTATGATAGTTATTGTGTTTATTTCTTCTCTTTTTCTTTTAATATTTAGTAACTTTGGAATGTTATTCCTGTCTTACACTGGAAAAACTGGTACAAAGTATTTATTTAACTATTTATTATTCAACCTTATTTAAGCTTAGCATAGTTGTTTCTCACCTAGGTGTTGTGTGTTCTGGCAGCTGGCTGTATTTTAAATTTTACTTTAAAATTAAAAAAACACTTTCTATCTTAAAGTGAGCATACACTCTTTTGACTTCGCAACACCTCCCTCAAGAAATAAATGAACCATCATAATGAAAAGGCGGCTTTATTTTTTTAAAATTCTTAGATTAATGGCCTATGTATTTCATAGTAATGGTAGTAAGTTATACCTCTCATTAATTCTGTACACATATATATCATTGGAATCGATACAGTCCAATTTTATCTACACATTTTTAAATCTGCAATAACACATCTGCAATCACATTTTTACGATCTGAAACATGTACAATTTGTAACTTACAAGTATAACATAAGACTCCAATGAAATAGTCTCATATTTTAGTCTTTAAATCTTTCCAAAAATATGAGAGAGCTGTGGTCTGTGCACACAACCATCTCTGAAATATTGTTCATCACATAAGCATTCAAATGTTGTAAGACTAATACCAAACTCAATAACTCTTTTTCAATGGTGGAGTATTTTTTTCTGGTGTATATTCAGTTTCTTTGAAAAGTAGCCAGTTGGCTGTTCAATTTCATCATCATCATCATCATCATTCATCAATACGGCTCCAGCCCCTATACCACTAGCATTGTTAGGGTTTCAAATACTTTGGTGTAGCTAAAACTGGTGTGGAAGTTGATATGACTTGTAAATTCTCAAATACCTCCTGGCATTATTCTGTCCACTGAAATTTGTGTTCTTCCTTAGTAAATCTGTCAGTGGTGCCACCATGCTGCTGAAGTTTGGCACAAATTTCTGGGAGACTCCGCTCAGTCCCAAAAATCGAAGCACCTTTTTGTTCAAGGATGATCGTGGAAAGTCCTTGATTGCCACCTTCTTCACATTCCTTGGGCTAATCCTTCCTAAGAGAACTGCCAACTGTACCATGTGATCTTTCCATGAATGGCTAAAGACCACCACGTCAAGATATATGGCACAATTTTTTTAATCTGGCCACAACTGTTCAGGAGTTTTTGCATTGTGGGTGGTGCATTCTTCATTCCAAAGGGCATCACTTCGAATTGATATAGCCCATTGGGGTTACAAATGCAGAAACTTCTTTTGATTTCTATGATAAAGGTACCTGCCAATAATCATGCAGTAACTCCAACTTTGTGATGTAAGTGGCTGTCTAATTTTCTGTATTTAGTCCTCCAATCTTGGTATTGGATAGGAGTCCAATTTTGTTACCTTCCGCTGATCTTCCGATAGTCCACACAAAATTGTTGAGTCCAGTCAGGTTTGGGAAGTAGCATGATTGGCGAACTGCACTCACTCCGACTCAGTTCAATGATGTCTTCATTGAGCATCACAGCCACTTCCTTCTGGACCTGTGCTGCTTTGAGGATTAAGCCTGTAGGGGTGTTGTTTTATCAGAAAAACATTTCCTACTTCTACCTCATACACAATAGTATTAGTCCTTCCCATTCTATTCCTGCATATATCCTCATGTTGCTGCAACAAACCTTTCAACTCTGTTCTTTGCTGCTGAGACACAGACCTCACTATCTTACTCCATTCTTCAAGGTCTTCCTCATTATTTAAGGTATTTTGAGGCACATCAAAATCCACACCATCTGGATTTGATTCCTACTCTGGGGCAGTAACTAACACCCGTTTCTCCAGTTCCCTGTCCCTACAGTAAGGTTTCAACATATTCACATGACATACCCAATACAATGTTTTTCTCTCCGGCATCTTTACCAGATGGTTTATCTGACTCAACTTTTTCTCAATTTGATAGGGATCTACTAAACTTGGCTTTGAAGGAATCACTTACCACTGGTAACAATACTAATATGTCATCACCATGGAAAAAAGTCTGAATTTTCGGGTTTATCTGCTTCCTACTTTACTCTGATGCGCCCTCCTCAGGTGCTGTTTAGCCAATTTACTTACCTTTGTTAATCTCTCCCTCGCCTCCAATACGTAATCCAATGTGAGATCTCCGACTTCCATTCTTTCAATTTTTCCTTAATTAGTTTCAAAGGCCCTCTCGCTTCGTGTCCAAATATTAATTCAAAGGGAATAAACTGAGTAGATTCATTTGGGGTATCTCTAATGGCAAACAATATGAATGGAATACCTTTATCCCAATCATTTGAGTAACATGGTCTTCAGTGTCTCATGCCACCTTTCCAAGGTTCCCTGGAATTCAGGATGGTATGCACTTGATTTAAAGTGCTGCATGCCTAAATTGTCCATACTTCCTTAAATAATCTCAGAGTAAAATTAGACTCTTGGTCTGACTGAATCTCCCTGGGTAGCCCATATTGGCTAAATGTTGCTGTATTATGATCTGTTTCCACCTAGGATTTGAACTGCAGATCAATCCAATAATATTACCATTAGTTACCATCCCTTGTTAGATAATCAGATGGTTATAACATAGGTCACTTGGCCCTTAAGCCCATGCTGAGTCTCCACAAAGCCAATTTAATTTGTCCTGTACTCTAGTCCCCTCTCCATAGAATGCATGCAATTTTGTTTTGTTCTCTTTATCTGCATATTTGAATTTTTTTTTTTGGATTCCATGTCTGAATCTCCTCCACATTTCCAGGTAATGTATTCTAGAACCTAGACATTTGCTGTGTACAAATGTTTTTAATTTTGATGTGCACACCTAGTGAAGGCCAGTGATCCCAGCAAGCCTG
The DNA here is from genome assembly GCF_004010195.1 of Chiloscyllium plagiosum. NCBI lineage: Eukaryota > Metazoa > Chordata > Chondrichthyes > Orectolobiformes > Hemiscylliidae > Chiloscyllium > Chiloscyllium plagiosum. The sequence goes on from NC_057730.1 coordinate 22,740,718, forward strand.
CAGGCCCTCCCAATCTTTCTGAATGCACAAGCAGTCATAGTTTATCCTGTCTTGGAATTTTCTCCCACCTCCATGTTGAATGTCTTGCTGTTCCTTCATGTGAAAAGTCTCTAATTTTGCTTCATGTTCAAGAGTCTGCCCACTAGCTCTAATCAGATAGAGAATTTGTTTCTGCATAACTTAAGAGGACATGCTGGTGGAAATTCTAGTGAGTTACTGTTTCATCTTCAGGTATGGAGTCCGGCTCCGAAAAGTTTCTGACTTTAGTATCCCTGTGCAAGAGGGAGAATCAAACCCATTTATTGTAACCTAGTTTTGTAACCTAAATTATAATGTCCTGAAGAAGGGTTATACCCGAAATGTTGACTTCTCCAGCTCCTGATACTGCCTAGCCTTCTGGATTTTAGTAGACAAACAGGACTTAAGGCAGTTGCATTACATTCCAAATATTTTTAAGCAACTGTCAATCATTAATAGAAAAGACATCTTCACAGGAATAGGCCATACAGCAACTAAAGACTACTCTCCAATTCAATAAGATCACAGCTGACCGTGGCCTAACTCCATATGCCTATCTTGGGTCCATACCCTTTGATACCCTTGCTTAATAAAAGATTATCTGTCTTTTATTTAAATTTACCAATTAAATTAGCAATGACTGCCATTTAAGGAAGAATGTTCCAGACCAACACTACCCTTTGCATGTAGTAGTCCTTTCTAACTTCTCTCCTGAATGACCTGGTCCTAATTCTGAGACCATTCCTGCTGTTTCTAGAATCTTCAAACAGGAGAAATAAGTTTATCTTTATCTATCCTGTCTTCCCTGTTTAAAACCTGAATACTTTGATTATATCATCCCTTATCTGTCTAACTGTTAGAGAATAAAGGCCTAATTTGTCTAATCTCTCGTAACTTCACCCCTTAAGTCTATGATCGATGAGATGTCTGACTCGGAAATATGTTTTGGAGATGCCGGTGTTGGACTGGGGTGTACAAAGTTAAAAATCACACAACACCAGGTTATAGTCCAACAGGTTTAATTGGAAACACACTAGCTTTCGGAGCGACGCTC
>NC_057730.1:22742016-22750830 GCF_004010195.1 Chiloscyllium plagiosum
TTCCAATTAAACCTGTTGGACTATAACCTGGTGTTGTGTGATTTTTAACTCAGAAATATGTGTTTGTTCTGTTCATTTCTGCTTCCATGCAATAACTCCTATATTAAGTTTCAAATATTTTCAGGTTTCTTTACAGTCATAAAACAATTGTGGTACAGTTTAAAACAATTGTGGTACAGTATCACATTTAAATAGTACAATAAACAAATAAAGAAAAAACTGCATTTAAATCTGTACAACAGAAAATTACAATCCATCCTTTATAGAAAGTGGGATAGGAGAGAATTCATTGAATCTGACCATAATCATAGTTTGAGGCCAGTGTTAGTTTTAATTCCTTTGGCCACAGCTCAGGAACAGTTCTTTTGAGTTCTGATCCAGAAGGTTGAGAGTTGAAGCACAAGTTCAAGCTGTTACTTCAGTTCTGAGAGACTGCTTCATTGTAAGAGGTGTCGTCTTTGAAATGATTGATTAAACCAATGTCCCATCTGCTCTCATGTGGATGTGACAAATCTCACATCAAAACTTTTCCAGAGGGTATCCAAGATGATGGCAATCTAGAAAGATTGCGTTACAGAGCTCCGCACCTCATCACAAGTAGGACAAAGTCCTAACCCGCCCTACCCAGATCACCGCGATATCCTGGGACTCTAGAAAGGTCATGGAGTCACAGGAAACTGTTAAAGAAAAACTTACCTTGATTTTCACTGTCCAGGGATGCCGAAGAAGGGAGCAGGTACGTGTGACGCTGGGCCCGTGGCCCAGCCTGCAGCATCCTCAGGCTCTATTTCCTACCAGGTCCTGGTAAAGGAAGTCTCGAAATTTCACAAGATGTTGGGAAGCAGATAGAGGAGAAGCTGGCCCTGATCTCTATCATGCTGCAGAAGCATGAACAACTGCTGGGAGACCTTGAGAAAAGGACAGATGAAGTAGAACGCAGAATCACAGTGGTGGAAGCTGATACTGGTTCCTCCAAGGACAGGAGCCAGGCCCTAGAGACACAGATCCATAATTTGCTTGACCAGGTTGATGACCTTGAGAACAAGGGCAGGACAAAAAATATTTAGATCATTGGTTTGCCAGAGAGTAAGGTAGGTGAGTGACCAGTGGAATTTGTTGAGGGCTGGTTGCCGAAATTCCTTAACCTGCAGGCTGAAATGGGTAGCTTGAAGATTGAGGGGGCTCACCAGGTTATGGTGCGGAGGTCAGGTCTGGACCAAAGTCCTCATCGTATCTTGCTGCTGTCTCATCACAGAGTTGTGGCAGATAAAGACAGAGTTGTGTAAGCTTCCAGAATCCAGAGGAAGGATCTGAAGGCCCAATTTTACAAGGGCTCTAAGATTATGTTCTTCCAGGACTCCTCAGTGGCAGTGAACTGAAAAGAAAATCCTATGATAGTATCAAGAAAAGACTGAGAGAGCTCGGGATCCAGTACTCTGAGGTATCCAGCGATGCTTCGCCTCACCTTAAATGAATCTGTATATCTATTTGACATGTCGGAGAAAGCAAAAGACTTTGTGGATGAATTAACTTAATCTGAACAATTTAGTATGTACAAATACTAGTGTTCTTTGGGTATGTCTCTACTTTTCTTGAAAAGAAGAGCAAGTCCAGTCAGGGCTTTCCTATTTTTTGTTGGTTATAATCTGGTCTAAACTATGCTCTGGGGTGGCTGGGACATTTACTTCCAATTTCTAAGTTAAGTTATACCAAAGGATGGATGGGATACTTAATTCTTTTTCCAAATTTCTTTGTTTACATTGTTATCCATGGTGTATTTTCTTCCTTTGCTGCTTGTGTTTAAGCTGCGGCTCTAGCTAGGAGGAGGAAAAATGGTTGGAATGGCTAGGTGCCTACTTACGGGTAGTTTATGCCCAGTTCAGGTATTTAAGAGCTCTGGATGCAGTATTGGCAGTGGGATGGGAAGTGGAGTTTTGGGATGTGTAGATGCCCTTTTGGGAAGGGGTGAGTTCCCCTATTCAGCACCACTAGTGCTTTATATATTGGGTTTTTTTTTGGTTTTTGTTGTATATAGTCTTTGATAGCTTTGTAGGCTTGTTAATTGTAGTGGATTTAGTTTATGTAGTTTCTTTGTTTGATGGATCTTGCAACACTAAGGCTCGGTGATTTGTAATTCGAGTTCCTCCTCTCTGGAAGCTAAATGTTACTGCAGAAGGTTATGTCTAATGACTTGGTTAACTGGTGTACCTGGAACATCAAGAGGAGTCACTCACCAATTAAGAGGAAAAAGGTACTTTTGAGTCTTAGGAAGGAAAAGATGGATATTGCTTTTATTACAGGAGACCCACTTGGATGATAGGGAGCAGAACGGCTTTGATCGGATTTACTTTTCATCTTTTAATACCAGAGGTAGGGGTGTGGTTATATTAGTTAGGAGGAATCTCCCATTTAAGTTATTAGTGTGTGAAAGACACACATAGGAGGTTTGTAATCCTCAAAGCCCTGATAATGGGGAAGAATATGGTGTTTAAAATGTTTACCGCTTTCCAGTCCATCCCCTCAAGTTTCTGGTGGATGCGTTCTCTAAATTGATCAGTCTCTAGCCTCAGCATATTACCATTGGGGGAGATTTTAATTGTCTTATGGATCCCACGGTAGACAGGTTGCCCAAAGGCCCCTCAACACCCTCTGTACAAACTAAACAAATAATGGATCTACGTGTGGAGTTAGGGTTGGTGGATGTCTGAAGATTTCTCCACCCTACAGGCAGGGATTTTACATTTTTTTCCAATCCACACAGATGTCACACCAGGATTGGTTTTTTTTTTCTGATCCTGTGGCAACCATGGACTTGGTGGCATTTTGTACAATTGGTAATATTACCATCTCTGATCACGCTCCAGTGCACCTGTTGTTTAAGATTAAGGATGCTATAGTGGGCCCGAGGCACTGGTGAATAGATCCCTTTATTCTTAAGGATAATAAGTTTGTGGAGTACTTCACAAAGGAATTTAGGGCATTCCTAATTCGGGCTCGGCTAGTAGCCCGTCCATATTTTGGGAAACCGCCAAAGCCTATGCCAGGGGGTTAGTTATCTCCTACTCTACCAATAGGAGGCGGCAGAAAGGCGAGCAGCAACGTCTCTTTGAAGCATGGTTAAAGGCAGCCGCGAAGGCTTACTTTGACAGGCCCTCATTGTCCAAGTTACAGAGGATTACGGTGCCATGGTCTGCATTGAATTCTGTGCTCACGCAGACAGCAAAGAAGGTGCTTAAAAAACACAGGTTGTATGAGCATGGTGACAAACTGGGCAAGTACCTAGCGTATCTAGCCAGGAAATAAAATGTCCCCCAAGCCATTACGTCAATTAGGGAAGATGCTGGGAACCTAACATGATTCTAAAACGATCAATGTGGCATTTCAGAGATTTTACTCTGAATTATACCAATCTGAGGGTTGTGAGGAAGGGTGGGCCAAGATGGAGTCCTTTATCGAGGATCTGGAGATTCCAGGTGTGACCCCCCGAAAAAGAGTCTTTTCTCAATGCTCCGTTATCAGAACAAGAGGTGCAGGAAGCTGTGAAGCAGCTTAAGAGTGGACAGGTGTCTGGTCCTGCTGGACTTCCTAACGAATTTTATAACAAATTAATAAACATAGTGTCAGGCCCAATGCCCAACATGTTCAACGACTTGTACAGTCATAATCGTCTCCCGCCATCTCTAAGAAAGGCCAATATTTTGCTTATTCTTAATAAAGGGAAGGTCCCAGAGGACTGTGCTTCTTACAGTCCCATTTTACTCTTAAATGTTTACTTTAAAATCCTCTCTAAGACTCTTGCGTTCAGGCTAGAAACTGCTTTTCTATTGTTAAAGAGGACCAGATGGGCTTCATAAAGGACCGCAGATCCTCCAATATTGTTTGGAGGCTGCTTAATGTAATTCAAGCCTGTCAACAATAGTCAATACAGGGATTGGTGATTTCTCTAGATGCAGAGAAGGCATTTGACCAAGTTGAGTGGCCGTATCTTTTTTATTCTCTAGAGCAATTTGGCTTGGGCAAAGCCTTTATAAGATGGATAAAGGTTCTCTACAGTGACCCTCTCGCTATGGTCGTCACCAATGGGGTACAATCAAGCAATTTTAGTATTTTTAGGGGCAGTCGACAGGGCTGTCCCCTTTCGCCATTGCTTTTTACATTGGTTATTGAATTGTTGGCAGAGGCCATTTGTAGGGATCCCAAAATATCGGCTCCAGAAGTGGGGTCAAAATTACACAAGATTTCGGTGTACGTGGACGACGTCCTCATTTTTTTTTGTCAAATCCAGCAGTTTTAGTGCCTCGTCTGATATAATGCATCAACTCATTTGGGTGGTTCAGTTCTTTTATTTGGCATCACAAGCGGCCCCTTATTAAATTAGCTAAACTGCAAATGGGGGGGAGTGGATCTCCTGGATGTTAAAAACTATCAACTGAACTCGCTTTTATCTTACAGGAGTGATTGGGCCTGTGGGGACCCTCTTTCAATATGGTTAGATATCAAAACCTCTCAGGCAAAGTGCCCCTTACTGGCTGTTTTCGGACAAAATGAGGACAATTAAAGAATATTGCCATAACCCAATAGTTATCAATACTGTTACAGCATGGAGGGCAATTCGGCAGAGGGAAGGCAATATTGGCAAAACATTTTTCTTATACCTATTGTGAGTATGCCGGGTTTTCAACCGGGTATGATGGATTCAGGATTCAAACATTGGGCAGCTAGGAGTGTGTCTTGCATGGGTGATTGTTTTGAGGGAAACACAATGATGTCTTTTAATCAGTTAGCACGGAAATATGAGCTATCTAGCAAGGACCTCTTTCATTTTTTTAAAGTTTGGGATTTTATTCAAAATAAGGCTACAATTTTGACTGATCCCCATAAATCCGACATCGAGAATCGGGTGCTCGGTGCTAAGAGTACACTTTCTGTCAGCACTTTACATCATCAACTGGGGGATGGCCCCTTAGATGAGTTCAATAGGCTTTGCAGAGTGTGGGAGATAGAGCTAGACATTGAGGTTTCCTCAGAGGCATGGGAGGATATTTGGGAAAACGCAAGAAAGATAACAATTTGCAATAGGACCTATGCTTTACAGTTGAAGATTCTCCACAGGGTCCACTTGGCTCTGGATCATTTGTCAAAATTTAAACCAGGAGTATCTCCAACATGTCCCAAATGTAAAGTTAGTACAGGCACTCTTACCCATCGTCTCTGGTCCTGTGGCAGACTTCAAACATAATGGAGTGCTATGGCAGGTGCAATGAAGAGGATTTTGGGAAAAGGACCCAATCTCTCTTCTTCTTGTCCTGCCCAGTTTATTCCCTGTAGATGCGCATAAAAAAAAACTTATCAACATCCTCACTTTATATGCAAGAAAGAATATCTTGTTAGGTTGGGTGTCTGAAAATCCTCTGGACCTGTCAGGTTGGTGTAAGATTGTTCTGGAGCACATCCCCTTGGATTTTCTTATAGGTATGTTACACCACAAAGCAGGGAATTTCTCTAAGACATGGCGGCCCTTTTTGGACTACCTGGACACAAATTTGTCTGCCACACTAATAAGAGTTTTTAAAAAGCCACGATTGTGCTTTACGAGTCCAATATCCGGAGGGGGGATCCTGTGAATGTATGAATATGTGAAAATGAATGCTCTCAATAGTCGAGAGTTAGTGTTTTGTTTTGCTGAGCTGTATTATTATTATTATTTATTAGTTTGTTAGTTATTATTTATTTAGTTATCTAGTTGGTTGGGTTTTTAAATATTTTTATATATTTATACATTTGCACATGAGGGTGGTTTGTGATTTTTAAAAAACTTTTCTGTTCTTTCTTTGTACCATTTTGAATTGTATTGTATTTATAATATTTTTAAAAATCTATTTTTCAATAAAAATATATTTTAAGAAAAAGCTCAGCAATATTTATATCTCAACCTTCACAACTTAATAGGTTATCAAGTTATTCATCTCATTGCTGTTTGTAGGACGTTTCTGTGGACAAATTGGCTGCTGTCTTTCCCTACATTGCAATATGATTATATGAAAATGTAGTGCATTATCTGTAAAATTTCTTTCTGTCTACACTTTCCAGCAGCAATTAATTTCCTGCCTGAGAAATGGTTTTAATAATTTTTTGAATTTGTTTGCTCCATTTAGGAATTTTGTTATATCTTTGAGCTTTCAATATCCTTGGAAATTCTCAATTCCACACTGCTGTTGTCCATTATTTCAGACAGATGCATACTAGGCATTTATCACCTGATCAGTGGTTAAATCTGAGGTTGCTGTTTCAGCTTGATCCTAATGCCCGGTATTAAGATTTGCAGAATACAATAGGAATGTATTTGTGGTCCTGTCTCTGTTCACTGTATCCACTCAGGACTGAGGAATTCAGTTCAGTTACTGTAAGAGAGTGTTGGCCACCAGAATGCCTGAGCTTGACTTTGGTACAGTGAATCTTTGGGGCTCAATGGAGTTTTAGTTTTGCTTTCTTTACAATTCAGCTTCCTTTGCATTTTGGTCACAAATCATGGGCTTTTTATGGTCGCAGTTCCTTTTTTGTAAAACTTCTTCATGTTAAAATTCAAATGTATTAAACATTACAATATAAATGTGTGGTAATACTGTGGTAATGTTCGGACATTTTACTGAAGAATGTGACAGATCATCTTGTAAAAACAGAAAAATGAAGAAGCCTGTAATGACTATAAATACTGCAGGAAATTTGATCTCTTCAGATATTTGACCTTTGATTGACCACATGATCTTTCTACCTAAGCTGTGTAAAGTAATCTCTCATGGCTTTTCAGTTAATTTTTTTCACTATTATTTCTTTCCCACAAAAAAGTCCTGTAGCACTTTATCAGCTTTTTATCTCCATTAAGAACACAGGCTCATTCAGTTTCTAGGCCATACTTGTTGGATCCTGATCAGTGAGCAGTTTCATTTTTTACCCCAATACTCAACAAGCCCTCTCTTCAATAATGGCACTGGTAGAAATACAGAACTGGTTATATAAGAAGAATTATTTTTAATTTTGAGAAAAATAATCATTTTTACACTTCTATGAACTAAAATAAAACAAAAAATGGAAGGTTTACTGTCTCATTAAATTTCATTTTTTGTTCTTTACCCAGGACAAGATCAAACCTTCAGAGCAGGTAGATCCTCGGAGACATGGTGCAGGAGAAGTAAGAACTTTTTTCATCACAAGAACTTGCTACATATTTCAATTTTCTTTTTAATTTTGAGATTGCTTTCTTGGGTTTGGAATTTAGGAGCTCCAGCAAGTTAATTGGCGTAGACATTTTTATGGAATTCTTCATATGCCTGTGAAATAAATGAGGATGCTGTAGCAACCTGGATTAACAACAAGTGCCCCAAGGCAAATTGTCTACTGGATGTACTATTCCAGCCTGGATCCATCCATTCTTTCTTTTTTCATTTACTTGCTCATGTTTCATGAATAGTGTAACAAGAAGTCTGTGGCCTGGAACAAAACAGCAGGACTTGCAGTTCAGAAACTTTTGCATTAGATTAGATTAGATTAGATTACTTACAGTGTGGAAACAGGCCCTTCGGCCCAATAAGTCCACACCGACCCGCCGAAGCGCAACCCACCCAGACCCATTCCCCTACATTTGCCCCTGCCCCTAACACTACGGGCAATTTAGCATGGCCAATTCACCTGACCTGCACATTTTTGGACTGTGGGAGGAAACCGGACCACCCGGAGGAAACCCACACAGACACGGGGAGAATGTGCAAACTCCACACAGTCAGTCGCCTGAGGCGGGAATTGAACCCGGGTCTCTGGCACTGTGAGGCAACAGTGCTAACCACTGTGCCACCGTGCCTCCCATTCAAATGCATTTGACAAGAATTTTGCATCTACAGGAGTTGCTCTTGCAATTGAGGACACCTTAAGAACCTTCTCATTAATCCCCTCTCCTCCTGGACTTCTTTACTTAGAGTCATAGAGATGTACAGTACAGAAACAGACCCTTCGGTCCAACCCGTCCATGCCGACCTGGATTATCCAAACCCAATCTAGTCCCACCTACCAGCACTCAGCCCACATCCCTCCAAACCCTTCCTATTCATATATCTATCCGGATGCCTTTTAAATGTTGCAATCATACTAGCCTCCACCACTTCCTCTGGCAGCTCATTCCATACATGTACCCTAATGTTAAATATCAATCTAATAAAACTACTGAGATATGGAAATTGAACTGAAACAGAGGAGTTTTAAGACAAATGTCATCTTCACAATAAAGAAGCAATCCAAATGCAAAATGTACTGAAGCAGACTAAAAATTATATTAAAGGACAAAGACAATATGAGAATAGGTTCACAGTAATATAAAAGAAAACTTAGTCATTTAAACCATAATAACTAGTAAAAGGGTGGAGCTAATTTGGAGTAAAAAAGGAAATCTTGTAGAGTCAGGGAGTCTAAAATAGTACTTTGTATCTTTCTTCACTAGATAAAAGGATTCAGTCAATATTAGAATGAAGAAGGAGACATATTAGGTAATGTAGAATAGGTGAAAGTGAGGTCTGCAGATGCTGGAGATCAGAGCTGAAAATGTGTTGCTGGAAAAGAGCAGCAGGTCAGGCAGCATCCAGGGAACAGGAGAATCGACGTTTCGGGCATAAGCCCTTCTTCAGGAATGAGGAAAGTTTGTCCAGCAGGCTAAGATAAAAGGTAGGGAGGAGGGACTTGGGGGAGGGGTGTTGGAAATGTGATAGGTGGAAAGAGGTCAAGGTGAGGGTGATAGGTCAGACGGGGGTGGGGGCGGAGAGGTCGGGA
>NC_057730.1:22751377-22825774 GCF_004010195.1 Chiloscyllium plagiosum
CTGACCTCTCCACCCCCACCCCAGTCTGACCTATCACCCTCACCTTGACCTCTTTCCACCTAAGTCCCTCCTCCCTACCTTTTATCTTAGCCTGCTGGACAAACTTTCCTCATTCCTGAAGAAGGGCTTATGCCTGAAACGTCGATTCTCCTGTTCCCTGGATGCTGCCTGACCTGCTGCGGTTTTCCAGCAACACATTTTCAGCAATGTAGAATAGGTATAAAGGTGACATTTAAAAGATTGATGGTAGTCAAAGCAGAAAAAGACCCTTGTAGAAATGGGATGAATCCTAAGTTGTTGAGAAAAGTAAGAGTGAAATTTGTCGTAATTCTGATGACAATCTTGATATGAAAATAGCAATAGACTTTAGAAGAACCAGGACAGGCTGCTGGAATTAATGATCATACATAATAGATGAAATTTAATGCAGAGAGGGTGTAAAGTGATGCATTATGGTAGGAAGAGCAAGGAGAGGCAGTATAAGCTAAATAGTACAATTTTAAAATAGGTACAGGGATAGAGAGATCTCTGGGTGTATGTGCATATATCTTTGAAAGTGAGCAGAGCAAGTTAAGAAGCTACGTTTTGTTTCAAAAAAAGGATCTATTGGTCTTTAATTAGTGACATTTTTAAACATTATTCATTCTTGAGACAAGAGTGTCACCAGCGAGGCCAGCATTTATTGCTCATCCCTGATTGCCCAGAGGGCAGTTAAGAGTTAACCACATTGCTGTGGGTCAGGAGTCACATGTAGGCCAGACCAGGTAAGGACAACAGCTTTCTTCCCTAAAGGTCATTAGTGAACCAGATGGGTTTAACCTAACAATCAGCAATGGATTTGTGGTCATCTATAGATTCTTAATTCCAGATTTTTATTGAATTCAAATTCCACCATCACCCATGATGGCTTTCATACCTGGGTCCCCAAACATTACCTGGGTCTCTGGATTAAGCCATTGTCTCCCTAGGGACTTATGCTATGTAAAAACAAGCAAGCTATGTTAAACTTCTCAGTCCCTGCTAGAGACTTTGCCGAATTCTGAGCACTACACTTCAGAAAGAATGTCAAGGTCTTGGACAGGGTGTAAAAAAATTTACAAGAATGGTAATAGGAATGAGGAACTTGCCTTATAAGACTGGAGAAACTAATGTTCTTCATGGGCCAAGATGGTTAAGAAAAGATTTGAGAGTGGTGTTAAAAATCATGAATGGTTTTAGTAGATTAAATGAGGAGAAACTGTTTCTAATGTCCAAGCAGTCAGCAAACAGAAAACTGAATAAAAGCATTTGACAAAACAATGAAAGAATACTCAGGATTATTTTCCAACAGAGCATGCGGTTATGCTGTAGAATATATGACTACTAGAAGTGAATTCAGCAGCATCCTTTTAACAGGAAATTGAATAAATTCATGAGGCTGAAAGTTTTGCAACGATGTGGGGAAAAAGCCAGGAAAGATTAATTGGACACCACCTTCAAAGATTTGGCAAACACAATGTGGATCAAATAGCTGTCTCCTGTTTCAACTGCTTAGATTTCATCGTCGGTAACAAAATAGATTGGTAGATTGCTGAAGTGTTCACATGCATTTAACCAATAGGGATCACAATATAATGTGGTCTACAGTTGTGTAAAAAAAAAGGAAAATTTGGTGACTTTTAGCAAAAAATTGAAATAAAGCTGAATTCAGGAAGATGAGTGGTTGATTTGAAAGTAGTAGGTACATAGGACTACAGTTCAGCAATAGGGTGTTTCATAAAAAGTGGGAATACATAAAAAAAGCACTTCAAGTTTTAGAGTGGTACAATAAATAGAGGTAAGAAACAAAGTTAAATAGAAGGAGGTTGTTTACATCCTTTGGACATACTTGAAATAAGAGATTGCAAATAAGTAAAGAATGATAGTTACAAGAAATACACAAAACAATTTAAGTCCATGCCCATAGTGGTATGCATTACTAAAAAGAAATAAAGAATTATATTTTGAGTTGAATTTAGGCTGAAGTATTTGTATGTACTGGAATATGATTGAGCTTTCAACAAGATATATTTGAAGGATAATAGTATTAATGTCAATTGAAATGGAATTTTGCCTGAAGGATTAAGTAACTGATCATAGACTTGTTCCAGGTAGGTGACTCAGACCATTGCAAGTGTGTGCGCTCAGGGATATTAAAGGCCAACTTGAACTAGGTCTTGAAGCATCATTTCACTTGGCCAAGTAATTGAGTTGAGGGAGAGAGAGAGCACAAAAATCTCCTTTGTGTGAACAAAGATGGACCTGCATAGTTAATCAAATAGCAATTTCACATTGCAAACACAGTCTTTTTGTTTTTTGTAGGGGAAAGAAATTCTGGAGCATCCACCTGCAGCTACAGCAACACAAAATATAATGGAACAGATTGGTGAGTCAGAGTAAATACCACTAATTAGAGCTTCCAATATATTATAATGTATTGATAATGAATAGCTTAAAAATACATGGAACTCTTAGATTGAACTCTTGTTAAGCAATTTACTTTGGTGTGTGAGCTTAAGTTGTGTCATATATATCGGAATATGTGATTATGTGACAGATCGAATACAGTTGTCAATTTTTTAAAAATATTTTTTAAAATGTCTTATCAGAACAAGCTGTCCAGGAGACTTTAGATCATAACAGGGAGCGCTCAGAATTTGTTCGAGTCAGACGGGCCCCACCTGCTCCACGATTTGAAACTCTGCCTAGGTAAAGAACTACAGCCCACATTCACAGGCATTTTACTCTCTTTTTGTGCTACAGATTTGGGCGCGTTGTAATTTGATTTTTTTTTTTCTGTTTGTTGTCAGTAAAACTCTGTTACTTGGTACTCTGCACATCATAACTGCTGACCAGTAATTTTCCATGGAAATAGGAGCAGAAGTAGGCTTTTTGGTCCATCAAAACTGCTCTGCCATTCAGAGATTTTAGCTGATTATTTACCTCGAGCATTTTCCACCATTATCCCCAAATCCCTTGGTGAAATTATTATCCAGAAACCTTCATTTCTGTCTTGAATACATTCAATTATTGAGACTTGACAGCCCTCTGGGATTTAAAATCCCAAAGATTCTCCATTCCGAGTGAAGAAATTCCTTCTGTTTTAAATAGCCAATCTCTTATTTTGAGACAATCTCCTGGTTTTAGACTCACCAGGCAGTGGAAGTATGCTACCCACATCTACCCTATCATGTCCCTGAAAGTGTCTTTTCATCCGATTGAACACCACTTGTGAAATCATTTTTATAAACAACATGTTTTATTTCATTGTGCAATATATATAAAAGCATTTTCATACCCCTGAAGGTTCCTTTCAGAAGGTAAATCCAAATCTGTCATCTCTAGATTTGTTAATTGTCTTCCTAAGGCAGCTGGTTGTCCTGGAGTCTTCAACAGTAGAATCTGTTTCTTCCAACTATCAGAATATCCAGAAGATTGGAATGTTTTGGTTTCCTTTTTCCTTCTATCTTATACATGTGAAAATTGATTTCTAATGCAAACAGAAAGATAATAATTAAATGTTTAGTGTCTTAAATGAAGAATTGAAGATTAAAACACAGGAAGATTATAGATATGCTTCTGCATTTTAGGATTTTGTTGAAGCATTGTAAATCCAGTTTGTGTGTTCTATTTATTACAGGGATGATATGCTGCAGAACAAAACCCTAGATTACTCTGAATAGATTTGGCTGTGTGTGAGGTAAGCACTAATACAAAAGTCATTCAAAGACAACATTTTCAGCTTGACTTTCTCCATTACTGAGAATCTAGCAATATTTCTGGAATCCCTAAGGTATGGAAGCAGGCCATTTGACCCATCAGATCCACACCGACCCTCTGAAGAGCATCCCACCAATACCAATCCCCCTACTCTATCCCTGTACCTGTGCATTTCCCATGGTTAATCCACCTAACCTGCACATCTTTGGACTATGGGAGGAAATCCATGCAGACATAAGAATGTGCAAACTCCATGTAGTTGCCTAAGAATGGAATCAAGCCCAAGTCCCTGGCACTGAGAGTTAACCACTGAGCCACTGTGCCACACTCTACTCACCTGTGTTTCTCCTTCCACCCCCCCCCGGCCCCAAAAGTATCCAGAGGGAATTCAGAGATTGTCTCTTAGCCAGTAATCAGAAGGCTGAATTGGCTAAATTTACTCACAGCTGAAAATGTGTTGCTGGAAAAGCGCAGCAGGTCAGGCAGCATCAAGGAACAGGAGAATCGACGTTTCGGGCATAAGCTGAAGAAGGGCTTATGCCCGAAACGTCGATTCTCCTGTTCCTTGGATGCTGCCTGACCTGCTGTGCTTTTCCAGCAACACATTTTCAGCTCTGATCTCCAGCATCTGCAGCCCTCACTTTCTCATCGTAAATTTACTCATATAAAAGTATAGTGCATTTCTTAACACAGTCAAGTAATTGGCCTCTGTCCATAGAATTCCCTTTCTGTTTTCAAAAGTGTCAAAGTGATATTTTGCAGTGTTAAAGGTGAAGCGTTTACTGTATCTGATTTCATTTTCTATGTTATCCCTCAGTCAAATTAGAGTGGAGTGGGACTCGAATCCAAAAACTTCCAACTCGGATGACAGTGTTAACACTAAAACATGGCTGACACATAGCTGAAATAATTTGATCTATAGTGACTACAGCCATACCTATGAGCTGTAGATATGTATGAGATAACACTAGAGATGAAAGTGCCTTTTCTAATTGGCCATGGAGAGGGAGGGAATTGTAACTATGGTTAATAATGATAAATATACATGTATTTGAATCTGACAACCTTATGGTTGGATCTGAATACAAGGATCTATCTGTGCTTGTGACCAAGTGGTGTATGATAAAGGAGGTCAGTCACAATAAAACTAATCACCAGTCTGCTTTGTCCCTTTAGGTGGCTTCCACACATGTTGCTTCAACTTCTTGAGTGACCGTCAATCTCTTGAGGGTTCTGAATGGGCAGGAGTTATTGTTTCGCTTAATTCTTCCAAACTTCATAGCTGCTGGATTTGGGTCACCTTTCTATTTTAATTGAAAATATTAAAATTGAAAACAAAAACATGAACTTTTAAATTATTTGATAGGATAATTCATATTTTATTTGATGCATCTTTGAACAGTCTGGACTTTCAGCAAGACTGTGACTGCATACCTTGTAAAGATTATCTACAAGTCTCACACCAAGATCTCTCTTTTGGGAGCACCTATTGTAGAATTTTGATTCATTTCAATTTGAAAAGTGAAATATTAAGGAATTTATGCTTATAAGTATTGCTTAGTTTGCAATATAGTACTTAGTAACACCATAGATGAAGTACGTGCTGTATATGGTTTCTTTTTCTAAGCTATCCCTCAGTCTTTATATGACAGGCTGCAAAAAAAAATTGGAATCCCCACAGATTAGCATGACCTTTGACCCATGTAGCGTGATTTTGTTTTAAACTTCTAGTGCCTGATAAACTATTCAAATTGTGCTGACATCTGAATAGAGTAAATAGAGTAAATGTATGGAGGTTAAAGATTAGCATCAGTGGAATCCCTTTCCCATGTTGCAGCAAATTTCTGCAAATACCCAGTATAGTGCCATGCAGCAAGTTCCAATGTGCTTCAGCTATTTCGAATACTGAATTTTACTTTCAACAATTTTAAAATGTATAGTTAGCAACAGATTTGATGATGATGGCAAAGCATTTTAGCAGGCACTGCACAGCTGATAACTATCTTATTACAGCACTGTTTTTTCCATGTTACCTCAATTACCCTGTAATTCTCCTCGTCAGTGCTCACTGCTGCAAGCCTGAACTTGTTCCTTTCTCATTGTCTTTTTACACTACCAATGATATGATACTGGAAAATCAAATGCTCAAGTCAGGTCTTAAGAGTTTGTTTGGACAACTGCTGTTTGCATTATTGGAAAGTGAATGGTTCCAACAAACTAGTCACCCATTCCAATTGCCTTGGGTCACACAATTAGGTCTGCTCTTCACCCCACTGCATTGATTCAGTAATGCACAGTACTCATATCTGTTAGGAGTGTACTACCTATATCACAAGCAGATCATAAATCAGTGGAGAAGCTGAGACTGGGAGAATTTTCTAACAACACACTCATTAAAAATACTTAGCCAAAGTATTTCCACTAAAATGTTTTGTCTATATTGAAGAAGATTGTAGACCTAACCCACTTGAATAGCTAATATCCAGTGCTCAGCCTCATCACCTTCAGATCCTACAACACTCTAGCCGTTTTGATCAGAAACCAGCAGGGGTCAGTTGTGATGTTGGAGCAACTGATAAAGGAAAAATGTAAAAAGATAATAAATTCATACCTTGAAATAAATGCTCCTAGTGTGATTTTTTTTTCTTTTATCCTGTGGAAGTAAGGAATTAATAACTGGATGATCAGGATTACATAAGTAATAGCAAAATTATTCTCTCTACCTTGATGAGTCAGCCTCCAAAATGCTGTTCATGTGGTGGCTGAGTGAACTTCCTAGCTTTTGTTGCTCTATGCTGCATTAGCTAATCTCATTTTTAACATATATGGAGGAAATTCACGTAGAAGCTGTTTTTTGGTTGCCTTTAAAACACTGTCCCAGAGTTCTTGCATCTTTTATCTTTTGCATAGTCTGTTCACTGAGTCCTTACTAAATTGTCATATCTGAAAATGTGTTGCTGGAAAAGCGCAGCAAGTCAGGCAGCATCCAAGGAACAGGAGAATCGACATTTCGGGCATAAGCCCCAATTGTCATATGACAGAGTAAGTGGCAAAGCAGATCAGTTTTCTAGGTTAACACTAACATATCCAGGAACACACAAGATCAGTTGAGGATTCCCAACATACATCTGGAGGACATCGAAGGCAAACTTGCAGGTAGGAAGTAAACCTTTAAAGTTTTGTTGTACGCCATTCAACTGAGCTTGTGTCATTCATCATTAAAAAGGTACCAGCTGGAGGACTAACAATACACTGCTGTGCTGAGTTACAGCTGTATCATCCAGTTCAACTCCTGGGCACCTTGATCTTTGTCAGCCTCTTCATCAGATCCTTCCCTTCTAGAGGTTCACACCTCAAACTGTACAGCTACCTGTAAGCCAGATAGTTGTTAACAGGCAGGACACTTTTGGTCTATGAAATAATGACCAGTTATTGATCACAATCAGCTACTTCTTGCCATCTAAATCTCCATTTCTAATTGTCCATTGGCCTGTAAGTAGACTCATTTACACACCTACACTACTGGCAATAAAACTGAGTTCATAGCACTTACAATAAGAGTCATATGCTTTTTAGAAAGTGTTTTTCTTCTCCTTTCCCTACCCTACCTCAAAACCCTATTGTAAAGGAGGAAAACAAAAAAAAACTAATTTCCTTGCAGAGATTCACTTTGTTTTTAAAAAAGAACACTAGGCTAGTAGTTGTTAGACCTTGAAGACAAAAAGGATAAAATATGGAATGGTAAAATTTCTGGCATCTGTGGATAAATCACTAGCCACATTAAGTTGATTTTTGGATAGGTGCGGACGTAATTGTTCATGGAAAAAGAGATAAACACCCTCAGGCTTATCACTACAGCAACTTGACCTGTGTTCCAGGTTTCACACTGGGTGACCAACAAGAGATTTCTCCCTCCTGAAACAGGAGAGCGGAGCAGGTAAACCTTCCTTTAGCAGGCTACACACACCACTCCAGCTGCATCCAGAACACAGTTTAAACAAGCTAGCTTTCTGGCACTCAAAATCCAGGTGGGTGACCTCCAGCAAACAAGTCTAGAAATTTGCTGAAACCATGTTGTTTCAAAGAAAGGGTTTAAAGAAACAAAGTTCTAATGTCCAATTGACCTTTAGAGAAAATAAATGTAGTTTCCTCATTGCTTGAAATAAATTCATTGTTCTGCAATCATTCAAATTAAGCTTCAGAAAATTAAAATTCAGCCTTCACAACAGCATCAGTTTAGCTAACATGCCAATCCCAAATAATGTGTCTGGAAATTAACAGCAATTATGCATTTAAAACTAATTTTGATCTAGGAGTGCCATTAAGGATTGAGAAATGGTAAGCATAAACTAACTTAAACACAGTTGAAAATGTATTTATTACATCTTAGGAAACCTTAAAACAAATTTCTTTTTTTTAACAAGGTTCCATTCCAGGACTGTTAGGAGCCACACAGCTTGTTAAAGGACTGCTGTATTGATTCAATAAGGAGTGAACATACCTGATTTGCAGTTTGACAAAGATATAAAACTTGATGTTTACATATTGGCCAGTAGTCACTTTGGAAATGATGCTGCAACAGTGTAAGGCGAGCATAATGCTATGGAGAAAACTGCCTCAAAAACATAGGAAAAAAATCCATGAATTAATACTCCAATTGTAATTCACCAAAGCTTTCAACAGAACTGTTTTGCAAGCTCCACGACCAGAGAGCAGCAGACGAATGGGAACACCACCACCTGCAACTTCCTTTCCAGCCTCCCACAATGCTGTTTTAAAAGATGTCCCTTCAAGAACCAGCATTTCAAGAAAGCACTCCACCACCACCTTCTCAAGGGCAATTAGGGATGAGCAATAAAGGCTGGCCTAGCCAGTGACACCCACATCCCATGAATACCTTTTAAAGTATTGCAATATGTTACAGCCTACTTGGACAATAGTATGAAAAGCATTATCAGAAAGTTTGTTATTGATATTAAACTGGAACTACTGTAAGTAAAAAAAAAATAAAACATAGTGCAAAAAGTAGATGCATAATGTCAGAATGATGTACCTGATGAAGTTTACATATTTTGTGCCTCTGGTTAGCTTTGTGAACTATAACTGGCATCATGAGGGGTGTACTTTATCATGGTAAGAAATTAGGGATGCTGCAACACAGGAACAGACCAGTCACTGGTGCTCTGCCCAGTGGCCCTTTAATCTAACCCCACTTTCCTTTTTGATCCCAAACTCTTGTTACTAATTCTCAATCTTAGAAACCTCTTCCCTTTTAAAATATTTTCTGGACTCTGCTTCCACACAATTTGAGATGGAATTCTACAACCCCAACCAGACTGTTTTTGAGCCTCAAGTTTTTTTTGAAAGATATTTAAAATTTGTGCCTTTTAATTATTGTCTCACTGAACAATGGGGAGAGTCTTAAATTATTTCTCAATCCTGAAACCTCAGTTATTCATCTGGATGTAGGTTTGCTCGCTGAGCTGGAAGGTTCATTTCCTGACATTTCGTCACCCTACTAGGTAACATCATCAGTGGGTCTCTGGGCAAAGCACTGTTGATAATTCCTGCTTTCTATTAAATGTTTGGGTTCGTGATGCCATTTCCTGTGGTGTCATCATTTCTTGTGTTGACACCATTTCCTGTTCTTTATTCTGAGGGAGTGGTAGATGGGGTCTAACTCGATGAGTCTGTTGATAGAGTTCCAGAATGCCATGCTTCTAGGAATTCTCGTGCGTGTCTCTGTTTGGTTTGTCTTAGAATGGATATGTTGTCCCAGTCGAAGCTGGGTGGAAAATGAGGACCAGGGAGGTTTTGTCCTTGTTGCGGTGGAGTTTGAGGGTGGAGGTGTGGGACATGGATGAAATGCGTTGGAGGGCATCTTCAACCACGTGAGAAGGGAAATTACAGTCGTTAAAGAAGGAGGCCATCTAATGTGTTCTGTGGTAGAACTGATCCTCCTGGAAGCAGATATGGGGGAGGTGGAGGAATTGGGAATATGGGATAGCATTTTTGCAGGAGGTACGGGGGAAGAGGCGTAATCCAGGTAGCTGGGAGTCGGTGGGTTTCCACCCTACCAATCTCTGCATAAACTGCATCATCCGCCGACATTTCTGCCACCTATAAATGGACCCCACCACCAGGGATATATTTCCCTTCCCACCCCTATCCACTTTCTGCAAAGACCGTTCCCTCGTGACTACTTGGTCAGGTCCACGCCCCCCAACAACCCACCCTCCCCTCCTGGCACCTTCCCCTGCCACTGCAGGAATTGCAAAACATGCGCTCACAACCACACCACCCCACCCCATCCAAGGTCCCAAAGGAGCCTTCCACATCCATCAAAGTTTCACCTGCACATCCATCAATATCATTTATTGTATGCGTTGCTCCCGATGCAGTCTCCTCTACATTGGGGAGACTGGACGCCTCCTCACAGAGCACTTTAGGGAACATCTCCGGGACACCCGCGCCAATCAACTCGTGGCCAAACATTTCAACTCTGCCAAGGACATGCAGGTCCTGAGCCTCCTCCACCACCACTCCCCCACCACCCGGCGCCTGGACGAAGAACGCCTCATTTTCTGCCTCGGAACACTTCAACCCCAGGGCATCAATGTGGACTTCACCAGTTTCCTCATTTCCCCTCCACCCACCTTACCGCAGTTCCAACCTGCCAGCTCAGCACCATCCTCATGACCTGTCCTACCTGCCAATTTTCCTTTCCATCTATCTGCTCCACCCTCCTCTCTGACTGATCACCTTCATCCTCACCTCCATCCACCTATTGTACTCTTAGCTACCTTCTCCCCAGCCCCACTCCCCCCTCCCATTTATCTCTCCATCCCGGAGGCTCCCTGCCTCACCCTGATGAAGGGCTTTTGCCCGATATGTCGATTTTCCTGCTTCTCGGATGCTGCCTGACCTGCTGTGCTTTTCCAGCACCATTCTAATCTTGACACTCATCTCTGAAGGCAAGCTAGTGCATGTGCACCACCTATTTTCCATTACTTTGCTCTGATAATGAAATAATTTGCAAGTAAAGCATCATCTTTCTGAATTCTCTATTCTGTAACTCTCAACACAATCAAGAGTGTTTGAAGCACTAACTTAAATAATTGATACATCTGCCCAATAGGACATTCTACCCCATGACTACACATTTTACATTTTAAAAGCTTTAAATATATTTCCTTACCAGACAGGTGAGGTTTCTTTGTCAAACACATAGGGCAGTGTATTTTCCCCAACTTGACTCTACACACCAAATCCAACTTACCTTCTCCACCCCACTCCCCACCTAACCTCCCCTCCATGTCCACCTCTTCTGTCATTTTCCTCCCCATCTCTCCACTTTCAGTCCACAATCTATTCTTCCCCAACCCTATTTCCACTCTCACTTTTGCATCCCTCTTTCCCTCTCTCCTCAGCCCACAACCCCCTTCTTCCTATAGTAAAAGTATAAATTTATGACCTTACCTTGGCCTAATGCAAAGTGGCACATCTCAGTTAGCAGAAATGCAGCTAAAAACAAAATGCTACATGTCATGCCACGCTGACCTCATACACGGACTGCAATTAAATAAAATAGAATACCTTGCTTGCTTGATCACTACACATAACTAAACTAAAAACTAGTTAATCAAATCTATCATAGCACTTCTGATCTTTCATCCTCAGATAATAATTAGATTAGAATTAGATCTCCTACAGTGTGGATACAGGCCCTTTGGCCCAACAAGTCCACACTGACCCTCCGAAGAGTGACCAATTTCCCTCTGACCGATGAACCTAATACTATGGACAATTTAACATGGCCAATTCACCTGACCTGCGCATCATTGGATTGTGGGAGGAAACCAGAGCACCCGGAGGAAGCCCACACAGACACAAGGAGAATGTGCAAACTCCATACAGTCACCCAAGGCTGGAATCGAACCTGGGACCCTGATGCTGTGAGGCAGCAGTGCTAACCACTGAACCACCATGCTGCCCCCACTGAGCCATTGTGCCACCTAAGCTGAAAGTGAGGCAGTTTAATTTGTACTAGGGGCATTTTGTAAACGTTTGGGATCCTCAAATTACAATTGGTGTGCTGATTGGATTTCTGATGATTCATAGACTCTAGGAATCTGCTGGAAATCTACCGCTTTTCCTAAACTATCCTAATAGCCCCTATGGAAATTTGGTATCAAAACTATTTGACTTCGTTCCCACTAATTTTGCATTTGTCCATTACAATATTGATAGGAATAACCTTGGTCAATCAAGCACCATTTAACATCGGTGATACAGCCACAAAATAGAGAATAACTCTTAACAACTCAAAAGTGGACATCCATGAGATGATGTCAGCAGCAACAAAATTGTATTTTATCTCATGATTAGCATATTCATTATTCTACCATAATCAATAAGCTAGGGGACAATTCCAGCTCAATGAGAAACGTAACAAACCAGGCTAGGAGCAGAATCAGTTGAGGATTCTGGGTCTGTACTTGGACTCCAGATGAATATGGGAGGGATCTCATTGAAATTTACAAAATACTGAGAGGCCTGGATATAGTCAATGTGAAGAAGATGCTTCCACGAGTAGGAGAGATGGAACTGAAGGCATAGCCTCAGAGTGAAGGGATGACTCTTTAGAAATGAGATGAGGAATCTCAGCTGGGGCTGGTGAATCTGCAGAACCCGTTGCCACAAAAGGTTCAGGAGGGCAAGTCATTGAATATATTTCAGACAGACAGACAGTTCTTGATTAGTAAGGGGATCAAAAGGTTACGGGGAGAAGGCAGGAGAATAGGGTTGAGAAACATATCAGTCATGGTCAAATGGCAGCCGACTTGATGGGCTGAATGACCTAATTCTACTCCTATATCTTTTGCTCTTACGTCAGAGTTCATTGTCTTTGCTCTATCTAGTGCCTTCAGCTATTGCTTGATACCACAATGTGTGAATCATATTATCTGAAAACTGAGATCTGTATTGTTATGGATGTCCGGAGCAGGTCACGATGGAACATCCACTCACCAGTTCTGGTTTCAAGTATTTCTGCCCTGTCTTTTCCATTGACATTCTGGACTTCCTATTCATTGAAGATGGAGATAGTTTTGGAACCTTCTCCTCTAATTGGGAAAACCATTCACAACTGTGGCAGAACTGCATAGTTTTGGTTTTTGCTTTGTTAGTTTTGAAAGTAAGAGATTGCATTACTGCTGTACTTAGGGAGGATATTCCCAGAAATACATCTAGGAAGTTTTTTGTGTGGAACTGCAAAATAAGAAAGGGATGATCACCTTATTGGGATTGTATTGTAGACCCCTTAATAGTCAGCGGGAAATTGAGAAACAAATTTGTAAGGAGATCTGTTGTCTGTAAAAATAATAGGGTGGTTATGGTAAGGGATTTTAACTTTCCAAACATAGACTGGGACTGCCATAGTGTTAAGGGTTTGGATGGAGAGGAATTTGTTAAGAGTGTACAAGGAAATTTTCTGATCCAGTATTTCGATGTACCTACTAAAGAAGGTGCAAAATTTGACCTATTCTTGGGAAATAAGGCAGGGCAGGTGACTGAGCTGTCAGTGGGGGAGCACTTTGGGGCTAGCGACTATAATTCTATTAGTTTTAAAATAGTGATGGAAAAGGATAGACCACATCTAACAGTTGAAGTTCTAAACTGGAGGAAGGCTACTTTTGATGATATGAGGCAAGAACTTTCAAAAGCTAATTAGGGCCAAACACTTTCAGGTAAATGGATGGCTGGATAATGGGAAGACCTCAGAAATGAAAAAACAAGGGTCCAGAGACAGTATATTCCTGTTAGGGTGAAAGGAAATGCTGGTAGGTGTGGGGAATGCTGGATGACTAGAGAAATTGAGGGTTTGTATAAGAAAAAGAAGGAAGCATATGTCAAGGATAGATCAAGTGAATCCTAAGAGTATAAAGACAGGACATGTATACATAAAAGGGAAATCAGTAGGGCAAAAAGGAGACGTTAGATATCTTTGGCAAATAGGGTTAAAGAGAATCCAAAGAGTTTCTATAAATACATTAACGACAAAAGGGTAACCAGGGAGAGAATAGGGCCCCTCAAAGATCAGCAAGGCAGCCTTTTGCGTGGAGCCACAGGAGGTGGGGCAAGATACTAAATGAGTATTTTGCATCAGTGTTTACTGTGGAGAAGGACATGGAAGATATAGAATGTGGGGAAATAGATGGTGACATCTTGAAAAATGTCTGTACTACAGAGAAGGAAGTGCTGGATGTCTTAAAACGCATAAGGATGGATAAATCCCCAGGACCTGATCAGGTGTACCCTAGAACTCTGTGGGAAGCTAGGGAAGTGATTGCTGGGCCCCCTGCTGAGATGTTTGTATCATCGATAGTCACAGGTGAGGTTCCAGAAGACCGGAGGTTGGCTAACATGGTGCCACTGTTTAAGAAAGGTGATAAGGACAAGCCAGGGAACTATAGACTGGTGAGTCTGACGTCAGTTGTTGGAGGGAATCCTGATGGACAGGATCTACACATATTTGGAAAGGCAAGGACTGATTAGAGATAGTCAACATGGCTTTGTGTGTGGGAAACGATGTCTCACAAATTTGATTGAGTTTTTTTTGAAGAAGTAACAAAGAGGATTGATGAGGGCAGAGCGGTTAACATGATCTCTCTGGACTTCAGTAAGGCATTCGATAAGGTTCCTCATGGGAGACTAGTTAGCAAGGTTAGACCACATGGAATACAGGGAGAACTAGTCATTTGGATACAGAACTAGCTCAAAAGATATAAGACAAAGGGTGGTGATGGAGGGTTGTTTTTCAGACTGTGACCAGTGGTGTAGCACAGGGATTGATGCTGAGTCCACTACTTTTCATCATTTATATAAATGATTTGGATGTGAACATAGGAGGTATAGTTAGTAAGTTTGCAGATGACACCAAAATTGGAAGTGTAGTGGACAGCGAAGGAGGTTACTTCAGATTACAACAGGATCTGGACCAGATGGGTCAATGGGCTGAGGAGTGACAGATGGAGTTTAATTAGATAAATGCGAGGTGCTGTGTTTTGGGAAAGCAAATCTTAGCAGGACTTATACACTTAATGGTAAGGTCCTAGGAAGTGTTGCTGAACAAAGAGACCTTGGAGTGCAAGTTCATAGCTCCTTGAAAGTGGAGTCGCAGGTAGATAGGATAGTGAAGAAGGCGTTTAGTATGCTTTCTTTTGTTGGTCAGAGCATTGAGTACAGGAGTTGGGAGGTCATGTTGAGTCTGTACAGGACACTGATCCAGCTACTTTTGGAATTCTGCGTGTAATTCTGGCCTCCTTTCTATTGGAAAGATGTTGCAAAACTTGAAAGGGTTCAGAAAAGATTTACAAGGATATTGTCAGAATTGGAGGATTTGAGTTGTAGGTAGACACTGAATAGGCTGGGGCTGTTTTCCCTGGACCATCGTAGGTGTGACCTCAGAAGTTTATAAAATCATAAGGGGCATGGATAGGATAAATAGATGAAGTCTTTTCCCTGGGGGTCCAGAACTAGAGGACATAGGTTTAGCATGAGAGAAGAAAGATATAAAAGAGACTTAAGGGGCAACTTTTTCACACAGAGGGTGGTGCGTGTATGGAATGAGCTGCCAGAGGAAGTGGTGGAGGCTGGTACAATTGCAACATTTAAAAGGCATTTGGATGGGTATATGAATAGTAAGAGTTTAGAGGGATTTGGGCCAAGTGCTGGCAAATAGGACTAGATTAGGTTGGGATATCTAGTCGGCATGGATGAGTTGGACTGAAGGGTCTGTTTCTGTGCTGTACATCTCTATGAATCTATGACTAAGTACTTAGCTCTATCCATTGGATATTGCTTATATTGTTTAGCTCTGTATTGTAGCTTCACCAACATTTTTAGATTCCCACTGGGCCCATAATTCACACATATCTCATGTTTGGAGTTCATCCAGAATCTCAGCTGTAATATTAGAACATAGGAACTAGGAACAGTTTGGCAATTCAGCCCCTCGAGCCTGCTCTGTCATTCAATACGATTCAGCTGAAGTTACCTTGGCCTCAGCCCCACTTTTCTGCCTGCTTTCCATAAGTGTTCACTCCATTGCTAATTATAAATCTCTCTCTCTCCTCCTTACATTTATTTAATGTCTTGGAATTCACTACTCTCTGGGATAGTGAACTCCACAAATTCATGACTCTGAAATAATTTTTCCTTGTGGGGCATGGATAGGGTGAATATTCAAGGTCTTTTCTCCAAGGTAGGGGGTCCAAAACTAGAGGACATAGGTTTAAAGTGAGAGGGGATTGATTTAAAAGGGACCTAAGGGAAAACATTTTCATACAGGGTGTTGTGTGTATGGAATGAAGTGCTAGAGGTGGTGGTGGAGGCTGGTACAATTACAACATTTAAAAGACATCTGGATAGGTTTATGTTTAGGAAGAATTTAGAGTGATATGGGCCAAATGCTGGAAAATGGGACGAGATTAATTTAGGATAGCTGGTAAGCATGGATGAGTTGGACCAAAAGGTTTGTTTCTGTGATGTACATTTCTATGACTATCTCCATATTAAATCTGGTACCCCTTATCCTAAAACCATGACCTATTGTACTAGACAGTCTCACAAGAGACTTAGTGAGGACTGTAGATGCTGGAGATCAGAGCTGAAAATGTGTTGCTGGAAAAGCACAGCAGGTCAGTCCTGAAGAAGGGCTTATGCCCAAAACGTCGATTCTCCTGTTCCTTGGATGCTGCCTGACCTGCTGCGCTTTTCCAGCAACACATTTTCAGCTCACAAGGGACTTAGTCAATTGCCTTTCAAATCTTATACCACTCAACCTCCTTTCACTTTTCTAAACTCTAGTAAGTATTGGCTTAAACTGCTTAATCGCTTTTCATAACACAAGCTCCTCATCTCTCAAATAAATCTAGTGAATTTCCTCCGAACTGTCTCTTATTAAGTGGGCCAAGACTGTATCTTAACAACTTATACTCCAGAATTGGTTATATAAAACAATGCAGAAATTGCACTAACAAGTACTGCTCACAATTATTTCACAATAACCTGCTCATTCTTGCTTAACTGGGGGCACCAACTGGTCCTTTCTGCTCCAGATGTTATTGCAGCCTTGGTTCAAAACTGGGGGGAAAAGAAGAGCAGAACTCCAGAGGTGGGGTCAGAGTTACTGTGATTGGTGTTAATGGAGTGTTTCACTGAGTGTGACAACAAAGAACATAGTGAAATTTAGATTAATGAAAATCTCAGAAAGAAATCTTCAGTAGTTGGAACCTTACCCAACAATAAAAAAAGGAAAATGGTTGTTTAATGGAAATCAATCATCTCTGTACTAAATATTGTTGTAGGTGTTCCTCAGGATAGTTTCCCAGGCCAAATTGTTTCAGCTGCTCCAATATGAGGTCAGAAATGAAGATATTCGCTGATAATTGCACTTTTCAGTATAATTTGCAATTCTTCAGATTCTATTTGGGGACATAGAACATTCAGGTTTGGGCTGATAAGGGGCATGTATCATTAAAAGCAAGCAATGTGCTTGGTAATGACTATCTCTACCAAAAGCAAATCTATGACATTCAATACCATTACTGTCATGGAACCCTTCACCATCAACATCCTGTAGGACTACCATTGACCAAAAAGTAAACTGCACTAGCCAGCTAAATACTGAGGCTACAAGAACGTGTCAGAATCTGGGTATTCTGCTACAAGTAACTCACCTCTCCAATCTCCAAAGCCTGTGCACGGTATTCAAGGCACAAATCAGGAGCGTGATGGAATGCTGTTCATTTAGAACATAGAACATAGAACATAGAAGAATACAGTGCAGTACAGGCCCTTCGGCCCTCGATGTTGCGCCGATCCAAGCCCACCTAACCTACACTAGCCCACTATCCTCCATATGCCTATCCAATGCCCGCTTAAATGCCCATAATGAGGGAGAGTCCACCACTGCCACTGGCAGAGCATTCCATGAACTCACAACTCGCTGAGTAAAGAACCTACCCCTAACATCTGCCCTATACCTACCAAACCTCCTCTGCACCCGTTCCAGTGCCTCCACATCCTTCCTATAGTATGGCGACCAAAACTGCACACAATACTCCAGATGTGGCCGCACCAGAGTCTTATACAACTGCAACATGACCTCAGGACTCCAGAACTCAATTCCTCTACCAATAAAAGCCAGTACGCCATATGCCTTCTTCACCGCACTATTTACCTGGGTGGCAACTTTCAAAGATCTGTGTACTTGGATGATTGCTACCCCAACAACATTTGAAATGGTCACCACTATCTGGGCAAATATAGCCTGCTTGATCAATGCATTCATTCCCTCCACAAAGTGATTGCTGTCGTGTGTAGTATGTACATAGAACATAGAAGAATACAGCGCAGTACAGGCCCTTTGGCCCTCGATGTTGCGCCGATCCAAGCCCACCTAACCTATACTAACCCACTATCCTCCATATACCTATCCAATGCCTGCTTAAATGCCCATAAAGAGGGAGAGTCCACCACAGTAAGAGGGAGAGTCCACCACAGTAGACACGCTACTGCAATTTACCAAGTTACTTTGATCACACCTTCCAAAACCACAATGTCTGTCACATAGATGGTCAAGAGAAATAGATGCATGTGAACAAAATCACCTGAAACTTCAAGTCACTTGGTGGGCTGGGGGAGATGATGTATAAGTAATCCAGAATCTCAAGCTAATATTTTGGGGATAAGGATTCAAATCCCATCATGGCAGATGATAAAATTTGAATTCAATAATACTTTGAAAATATGACCTAATCATGCTCACATAACCATTGTTGATTGTTGTAAAAACCCATCTGTTTCTTTAATGCTTTTGGGAAAAGGAAATTTGCTCTTCTTACCTAATCTGATGTGAAGGTGACTCCAAAACCACAGGAGTGTAGTTGACTCTTAACTGCCCTCTGGGCAATTAGGGATGGGTAATAAATGCTGGCCTAGCCACAACATGCACATAAACTAATTTTTGTTAAAAACACACTATCCTGACTAGGAAGTATATTAGGACTCATCACTGGGTCAAACTCTATCCCCAATAGTGCTGTGAGTGTATCTACATTACATCGATTGCAGTGGTTCAAGGACGTAGCTCACCACCACTTTCAAAATTAGAGGGAAGGTTATTGATAAATGTTGGCTTTGCCAATATCAAATTCCAAACAAAAATCTCTGAATCCATAACACCACTATCTCTCTAGAACTAATTGTTTCTTTATACTGTCAGTTTCAATGTCCTTCCCAGGTTCATCTATTCTGATTTAATTATCCAGTGGGTGAAAAGAATTCCTCTTCCTTTCCCCCTTTTTTAAACTCCAGATTCTGTTTAGTATCCTTGGAATGTGAACCACTTGGCAAAGTACACAATTTGTCTGAATCAACTTTGTTCTCCTTGTTAAGTTAAATGTCAAACCAATGAGTACCATAGAAGCACCACTTTTCCAAGGCAACAGGTCTAGTTTCCTCAAAGCCGCCTACTGAACACAAATTACTCACTTAAGAGCAATAAGATTGCGACTTTTGTAGCTCAGGTCGAGGTTCAGGTTGTACGTTCCTTTAGCTGGAAGGTTTGTTTTCAGACATTTCATCACCATGCCAGGTAACATAATCAGTGAAGTGCTGGTGTTATGTCCCATTTTCTATTTATGTGTCATAGTTTCTTAGGGTGGAATGTATCATTTCTGGTTCTGTTTCTCAGAGGATGGTAAATGGAATCCAAATCGATGTGTTTATTGATGGAGTTCCAGTTTGAATGCCAGGCCTCTGGGAATTCCCATGCGTGTCTCTGTTTAGCCTGTCCTAGGATGGATATGTTGTCCTAGTCCTAGTTGAGGTGGTGTCCTTCTTTGCCTGTATGTAAGAATGCCACCTGGAACACCAACATACAGACTAGCGAAGGAAATCTACTGAAAACTGAAATACCTCGTAGAAGACACATGCCACTCCATTCCCTCCAAAGAATTCCTGAACACCAAAGATACCAAGATAGAAGAGGCTGAAATAATGGTCTCCTTTGACGTAACAGCCCTATTCACATCAATTAACATCAGCCTGGTCAAAGAAACACTGACCGCACTACAAGAGGAACCAAGGACACAAACACCAGACAGCACTAACTTCATCAGCAAGGACAAGATCCTCAAGTTAGTAGACCTATGCCTCACTACCCACTTCACCTTCAATGACAAGACCAACAAATAAATCAACAGGACACCGGTGGGATCATCAATATCCGGCTTCTTAGCAGAAACAGTACTGCAGAGACTCGAACGTTCAGCCCTCCCCACTATCCAACCCAAACTTTGGGTCCACGACACAGATGACACCTTTGTCATCACAAAACAGAATAAATTAGAATAAACCTACAACATCATCAACAGTATCCTTACTGGCATCAAATTCACAAAAGAGGATCCATACCCAACAAAAAAAAGGAAAATGATTGTTTGAACAAGGTCAATCAACTCTGTACTAAATATTGTTGTAGATGTTCCTCAATGGCTGATAAACCTAAAAGGCCCTAATACAAGAGGAGAACAACACAGACTCCCCTTCCTAGATGTCAGAGTAGAACGAACAGTTAATGGAGAACTTCAGACCAGCGTCATCAGAAAAGCAGTACACACAGACCAGATACTTAACTACAGAAGCAATCATCCCAACACCCACAAACAGAGCTGCATCAGGACATTTAAACAGGCCACAACACATTTAAGCACTCAGGACCTACAAGCGGAAGAAGAGAAATACCTATACAGTATATTCAAGAAGAATGGGTACCCAATAAACACACTGCACCGATTCCTAAACAACAAACCCAAACAACCAGATACAATGCACCTAGAAACTCTATCCACATTACTAGACAGACACCTCTGAAATGACTACCAGACTATTCTGATCCCTTGGCATCATGGTACTCACAAACCTACCAACATACTTAAACAGCGACTTATGAACCTAAAGGACCCTATACCAACAACCAGCAAAGCTAATGTCTTTTATTGCAACAAATACCACATTGGACAGACAGATAGAAAACAAACACCAACGAGCCACCAAAAGATATGACCAACTATCACTAGTATCCTTACACACAGACAAAAGAGGACACCACTTATTGGGACAACACATCCATTCTAGGACAACTAAACAGAGACCTCATGGGAATTCCTACAGGCCTGACATTCAAACTGGAACTCCATCAATAAACACATCGATGTGAACCCTATTTACCAACTTGAGAAAAAGAATTAGAAATGATATCACCCACCTTAAGTGAACAAGACACAAACAGAAAGTGGGATGTAACACCAGTGCTTCACCGGAGGCTCACTGATGTTACCTAGCATGGTGATGAAACATCTGAAAACAAACCTTCCAGCTCAGCGAGCAAACTTACAACCTGACCAATAAGATTCTTCTGACGATTAGGAAACTTTCATTGCAAATACTCTGGAGATGGGACCTGAACAATGTCTTGTTTTGAGCAACATATTGAGTCCTTTAAATTTGTACTTTATTTCTATGAACACAGGCCAGAACTTGAAATCTGAACAGTTTTCACTAATTCAGAGATGTAAATGTAAAGTAGAGGATTTAGATTGGCTGCCAAGCAGGTGTGTAATCTAAGTGGAAGGGTGTCTACGGGAATGGGAAGGTGACAACTCTAGCATGTTTAGAGGGAAAAGTAAAATGCTGCAGATTCCGGGAATATCTATGTGGAATAACCACCAATTTGGATCAAAGGATACATTTCAAGACTAAAATCTACAAAATAGTTCCAATGGTGAGATTGTGCATCATGCCACATAAGTCAAGAGAACAAATTTAAGATCACTATAAAGGATAAATTGTCTCAATGAAAATCTGACAAAAACCCTCATCTTTTGCATGTACCGAACTGGCGGAAGAGAGTTTGACAGGGAATGAAGCAGGCCAGATTTTGTCAATCCCACAGCACTGTCCATGGCATACTATAAATGAGTCACACACTATTCTCAGCTGAATGGGATTTCAGGCATCTACTGGATGAGCCCCAAACATGAGGAGAGATGTGCACAAGTTATGGGCTCAGTGAGGACATGAATAATGCAAGCCAAATGGTGATAAAGAAGGTACAGTTAACTGACCACATAGGATATGCCTAGACAATGGGAACCTATAGAGTCATAGAGATATACAGCATGGAAATAGACCCTTTGGTCCAACCTGTCCATGCCGACCAGATATCCCATCCCAATTTAGTACCACCTGCCAGCACCTGGCCCATATCCCTCCAAACCCTTCCTATTCATATACCAATCCAATTGCCTCTTAAATGTTGGAATTGTACCAGCCTCCACCACATCCTCTGGCAGCTCATTCCATACACATACCACCCTCTGCGTGAAATAGTTGCCCCTTAGGTCTCTTTTATATCTTTCCCCTCTCACCATAAACCTATGCCCTCTTGTTCTGGACTCCCCGACCCCAGGAAAAGACTTTGTCTATTTATCTTATCCATGCCCCTCATAATTTTGTAAACCTCTATAAGGACACCCCTCAGCCTCCGACGCTCCAGGGAAAACAGCCCCACCTTGTTCAGTCTCTCTATAACAAAGAACCGGGTCACATGATACAGTTCTGCATAGCCACAAAGCCAACCTTCTTATCTTTCAAATTTAACTATGGTTTATGAAGCTACTGTAGCTTCTGTGGCCATGAAGGTAAAGTATTGCTGTTTCCAGCAATAGCAAATACAAGGTACAAATCTAGCACTACTAAGAACCATTAATTTGTTTTTATACATCACTCCCTCCTTTAAAAATGATAATGTGGAGTAATGAGAAACTATTGGACTCTATTTACTGGCCTAATACGACTCAGAGGAGCTTTGAATTAAACTGGGTGATAGTTTACATGCACCACTTTATTGAAAATCATTGTTGTGCACTTGGCAGGTTGACCTCCTCATTGACTGGACATTGAATTTCATGATCGTGCACGGAGTCTTTAGTGTGATGCATAATGGAACAATGTGCTTTTGGCACTGGCAAAGAGCCAATAAAGGTGTGGTCTAAATACAACAGGCACCCAGTTCCTCTGACTGGCCGTACCTTATAGGTGGCACTCTGACTGCCTCAGCTCCTTGCTGGGAGCATTTTTTCTCCTTGAATGCATGAATCAGTCAGCACTACTGAGCTTATCTGCTGTTCCTGGGTCAAAGTGAGGCAATACAGCAGAGAATAGTGTTTAAAAAGCATGGGATGGATGGCTGGACATTGGCCCTGCCTCCACTTCCTGCCAGCAATCACTCTTTTCTCCTTGATTACAACTCCAGAACAGGTAAGAATGTTTAAATATCCATTTAGTGACAAAGTGACGGGCAAACCTGGCATCACTGAGAAATTGGTGAAGAAAGTAATTAATGTTTAATTTTTTTCTTGTTTGAAGAAAATTCCACTGAGAGTCATAGCCCATAGTATTGTTTTAAATCTATACCTGAGGTCAGGTTTTACAGTAAAAAGGTGAGGGCTCTCACATTGAGATGTGAATAATTACACAATTGCATTGATATTGAGTACCAACTAAGTCTCTATCATTAGCAATAAGAATCCAAGCTTGTAGTTTGAAATGATTTGTTTAATTAGTTTCACTCAAATACTGTAATAATTTCACATCCTGGAGGTTGCTGCTGGCAATATTGGCAGAGTCTTGCTTAACACATTTTTCTGACATTCCTTCACTAACTTTAATACAGATGAAGTCCGAATAAACTGACTTCAACTGCTATTCCAACAGCAACAGGAGCAACCCTACATGAATGTGTTACAACGTGTGGGTGGCACGGTGGCACAGTGGTTAGCACTGCTGTCTCACAGCGCCAGAGACCCGGGTTCAATTCCCGCCTCAGGCGACTGACTGTGTGGAGTTTGCACGTTCTCCCCGTGTCTGCGTGGGTTTCCTCCGGGTGCTCCGGTTTCCTCCTACAGTCCAAAAATGTGCAGGGGTCAGGTGAATTGGCCATGCTAAATTGCCCGTAGTGTTAGGTAAGGGGTAAATGTATGGGTGGGTTGCGCTTCGGCGGGGCGGTGTGGACTTGTTGGGCCGAAGGGCCTGTTTCCACACTGTAAGTAATCTAATCTAATCTAATCTAACTGAGCTCACTAATAATAGCAGCGGCAATTTCTGCTGATGTGTATTTGTATCTGTGTCAAGTTTTAAGAACTAATAGGGTACATTTTCAATTTATCACCTAGGTGTAAAACTGATTATGCTGAGTAGAAATTCATTATTTTGGGAATGAAAATGAAAGGGATTCTATAAAGGAGAAAGAAATTCAGCTGTATGTTGGATCCTGGTTCAGTTTACGACTGATACTGCCATGCCAGGGAATGTACTCAAGTCAGGTCAGGAATAGCAGTCAGAGGAAGCAAAGGAATAATTTGATTGCAACACAGAAGTCTTCCACTTGGTCTATGTGGAGTTAGGCTGTGCAGAAGGAACAGAACTGATAAGGGAAGGAAGTCAGCTTGCCTAAACATTGGCGGACATCTAACTCAGTCAGAGCAATTCTAGGTTGGTTGTTAGGCTCAATTAAGGATCAAAATCTAAAAGGCAAATTCTAAAAAGGTCAACTC
This sequence comes from Chiloscyllium plagiosum, assembly GCF_004010195.1. Taxonomy (NCBI): domain Eukaryota; kingdom Metazoa; phylum Chordata; class Chondrichthyes; order Orectolobiformes; family Hemiscylliidae; genus Chiloscyllium; species Chiloscyllium plagiosum. The sequence continues at coordinate 22,775,800 of NC_057730.1, forward strand.
CTGGCAAATCTCTATGGTGGAGAAATGAGCTGTTTTGCTTTTCAGGTGCAGGGTGAAAATAATTAAACGAATCGGCCACTGCTGTACTGTGTGATTTGTAAATATTTAATTCGTAAAGGCAATAGCACCAAAAGACACAAACAAGGGCAGGAAAAGAGCACGAGTGCCCAAGTTATAGATTATAATTTAGGCAGTTAGAGAATTTTATACTGGATCAAGGACCTTGAACTTTTGAAACAGGGGACTACACCAGCAACTTTCATTTGATCTTTGACTCCATGTAAAATAGGAAATATGCTGGAATGTTCCTATAAACATACTGAGAGAATTACAAGTTAAAATGTAATTGAGCGTTTTGGCAATCCAAATGAAAAACAACAAATATCCATAATGAGAGTTACAGGCTGGAATCCAATCAAGGAGTTTGGAAGGTTTAAAAGTACTATCGGATGGAATCTAAGCAAGTGCTTCAAGGCATCTTTGTATAGTGCTGCAGTCCTATTATGCACCATGAACATTTAAAGAAACCTGAACACCCAGCAATTAACTAACAAACCATGGTATAAGATTTCATGTTTTTAAATAAAAGCAAACTTTATTGTATGAAAAGAGAAATTAAACAGAGCAAGCACCACAGGTGTAACATACAGCTGATAAAGACTTCTGCAAAAAAACTGTTTTAGTTTTTACTTACCCCAAGAGTTCTTTTACCTTACCAATTCTTGAAGCTTCATTCACAATCCTGAGATTTGAGGCCAACACAAAGGTAACCACGGTATTCTGGAATTTAATTCTCCTCAGTGCTCCAGCTATGCTCTGAGTTAAGATTCTATAGCAATCTTTCTTCTAGCTTTTTGGCTCTGCAACCTCGCACCTTTCATGACTGTGGATACCTCAGCTCCTTATTCTGATTGTTGTAAGTTACCTAAAGATTTTCTAAGCCAATTCTTCAGTGTTTTCAATCACAAAGCTCTGTAAGTACATGTAGATATCTTCCACTAGCTGTGTGCAAGAGCAAATCTTTCAGCTGCTTTTCTTTCACAAAATTCAAACTAATTAAGAGCTCCAAACACATTTTTTTTTTGTTCCTACTTTCTCTGCTTAAGATGCAGGCCTGACTAACATTTATTTTCTTTGACTCTCTCAACTCAGTAAGTTGTAGCCTCCACAAGATCAAATCTGCAATTTCTTCAGTCTATTTCTAAATTGAGCTGCTTGTTTCTGTCAATGAAAAACTTTGATTAATTAAACAAAATAACATTTCAACCAAGGGTTCACTCTCAATCATTATCTCTGTGGTAGCATGGAATGTTTTTGATGGTTTGATTGGAAACACAAATTAATTTATTTTACTTTCAGTACAATGTTTGTTATGCCTTATCTCTACACTTTCTGACTTCAACACAAGTTTAGAGATGAGTGGATGGATAATTCATTGTCGAAGAATTTTCGAGCATCAATTCTGATATTGTAAGATAAACAGAGACTCTCTTTTAAGTAATATAAACTCATGTTTCAGATGCATTTATGTCAGGTTATTTTCACTAGATGCACACATTCTTCCACAGTTAAAACTTTAATTCCTAAGGCTGAATTTTTTACAGTTAAACATATGAATAATGAACTAGATATTTGCAACAGAGTCACAGACATGTATTATAGATTGGAATCTAATTGACTTCTCTAAGGTGCCTCATAGCACTGGGGACACTGATTTGATTCCAGCCTAGGCAGCCATCTGTTTAGAGTTTGCACTTTCTCCCCATATCTGCGTGGGTTTCTGCTTGGCGCTCTGGCTTCCTCCCATAGTCAAAAGATGTGCACATTAGGTGGATTGCACCATACTAAATTGTCCTGTAGCATCCAGGGATGGACAAGGTAGTTTGATTAGCCATGGTAAATGGGAAGTTCAGGGATGGAATGGGGAGGATGCTCTACAGAGGATCACTGCAGACTCAATGGGCCAGATGTAGAGATTCTATGACTTTATGAAAGTGGGATATATTTAACAATAGCTTTACTATCTGGGTGGTGAATTAAAAGTTTTATTTTATTCAAGGGTTTGTGCTGTTTACATAAAATATTTGATAGCATTAACTCCAAGTGATACAGAGCTAAGCGATCCCACAACCGATAGATCAGATCTAAGCTCTATAGTTCTTTCACATCCATTCGTGAATGGTGGTGGACAATTAAACAACTCACTGGAGGAGGAGCCTCTTCTAAACCCACGATCACTTCCATCTAGAAGGAGGAGGGCAGCAGGTACTTGGGAACACCACCACCTGCAAGTTCCCCTCCAAGCCACTCACCACCCTGACTTGGAAATGTACAGCCATTCCTTCACAGTCATATCAAAATCCTGGAATACCCTCCCTACAGACATTGTGGGTTAACCCACAGCAAGTGGACTGCAGCATTTCAAGAAGGAGCTCACCCACCTTCTCAAGGGCAAATAGGAATGGGCTATCAATGCTGGCCAGCCAGCAATACCCAAGTCCCACAAGTGAATAAAAAAAAGTTGGTTGAGTTGCAGTCTGGAATTCAGTCTTAGAGTCAGAGTTATACAGGATAGAAACAGACCCTTTGGTCCAGCTCATCTGCATTGACCAGGTATCCTAAACTGATCTTGTCCCATTTGCCAGCATTTGGCCTATATACTTCCAAACCCTTCCTATTCATGTATCTGTCCACATTCTTTTAACTGTTGCAATTACATGAACTTCCACCACATCCTCTGGCAGCTCATTCCATACACACCACCTTCTGTGTAAAACAGTTGCCCCTCACTTCCTTTTTAAATCTTTCACCTCTCATCCTAAACCTATGGCTCCTAGTTTTGGACTCCCCTACACTAGGAAAAAGACATTGGTTACTCACCCTATCTATGCTTCTCATGATTTTATGAACATCTACAAGGTCACCACTCAGCCTTCTACACTCTAGGGAATAAAGCAGCCTATTCAGCCTCTCCCTACAGCTTTCACCCTCCAGTCCCATCAACATTCTTGTAAGTCTTTTGAACCCTTTCAAGTTTAACACCATGTTTCCTGTTGCAGGGAGATCACAATTAAACATGGTATTCAAAAAGTGGCCTCACCAATGTCCTATAATGTGACCTCTCAACTCCTCTACTCAATGCACTGACCAATGAAAGCAAGCATGCCAAACATTGCCTTCACCACCCTATCTACCTGAGACTCCACTTTCAAGGAACAATGCACCTGCACCCCTCAGTCTCTTTGTTCAGCAACACTCCCAGGGCCCTATCATTGTTAACTGTATAAGTTTGCCTTACCAAAATACCAAAGTCATATCACATTTATCTAAATTAAATATCATCTGTCACTCCTCAGCCCATTGGCCCATTTGATTAAAGTCCCATCGTACTCTAAGATAACCTCCTTCACTGCCCACCACATCACCAATTTTGGTGTTATCTGCAAACTTACTAACCATATTGCCTATATTCACAACCAAATCATTTATATAAATGTCAAACTGTAGTGGACCCAGTACCAATCCTTGCAGCATACCATAGGTCATAGGTCTTCAGTCCAAAAAAGCAATTCTCTATCAACGGCCTCAAAGGTTCAATTGCTTTATCTATTGACTAATAGATACCTGGTGTTAATGGTATGTTAATTGAATTATCAAGGATAAGGATGTATATGTGAAGGCCATTGATTTAGTATAAGGCAAAACTGAGTACTGCAGAATCTGGAGATTAAAGTCAAGATTAGAGTGGTGCTGGAAAAGCACAGCAGGTCAGGCAGCATCCGAGGAGCAGGAAAATCGACATTTTAAGGATTCCTGATGAAGGGCTCCTGCCCAAAAGGTCAATTTTCCTGCTCCTCTGATGCTGCCTGACCTGCTGTGCTTTTCCAGCAACACTCTAACATCAATTAAGTACCTTGAACACATACAAGAAAAGACTTTTGAGACACTGATGCCAGGTTCCACATCTCCCAAGACTAGAAACTTAAGTACACATTTTTCAGTATTTGTTTTTTAAATGTTTCATTTGCCCTCGAAATATCCCCAATTGTAATGTGTTTCCTCATAACACTTAATTTCAATATATCAGAAATGACAACTGGTCTTATCTGGGTACGTAGACAATTTATCGGTCCACTCAAGTTTTTTAATTGGCCATCTTTGGATAAAATATTATGTTTCTGTGACAACCTAACCCAATTTACTAGGATAGGACTAACACCTTCCAGATCACGTTGTTGCCTCAAGCTTACTCTGAAACTATTCTAAATATTGTCAAACCTGACTTTCAATCTTAAATTTACCTTTAACCTTATTTAAAACAATTGCCCAAATTCCAAAGAACTCACCCTCCCCCATGAAAATCATTAAATTCATCATAAAGTGTGTTGAACCATTAGAATATTGCTATATTTCCTTTGAGTGAGTTATCGGTTGAAATCTTAGGAAGGTGTTGGAGTAGTTGATATACAGAATAAGAGAGTTTTGGATGTGAAATTCAAACTGGAATCAAATTAAGGTGCTGGTTGGTGAGAGTTTTATTTGTAAAATAGTCACCATCTGGGAGTGAGTTACACAATATAATCTAATCAAGGATTTTGGTTTACATCTAGAATATGAAAGTTATATGCATCTAGAATATATACTGAAATCAATTCAAGGGGTTTTAGGAAATGTTTATACATGGAATAACAGCAACCCAGCAATAAATTACAAGTTGGAATCTAATCAAGGGATTTGGATACTTATTTTAAAAAAAAGACAAAGAAGCTTTCTAAACTAAAATCCTGCCTTCCACCTCTATCCTTTTGTAACGTGTTCCACTGACTTTCTTTTTGCTTGCTTTTTCCAGTTTTGCTATCTCAGGACTCATTTGTCTATATACTCACTCACTCCATTCCCACTGAATGTATACATGAGTTATTAATTTTCAACAAACATTTCATTGAACAAAGTATGATGCCAGATCACTTGTATGGTGTACCTTTCATGGACACTTTTTTCACTATTCTACATCTGATACACCTCTTCCCTCCTTTTGCATCTCTCTCACTTTGCTCTGACTGGAGTTTGTTGCAGTATGTATGTGTTAGTTTCTCGCAATTCTGAGGAAGTGAAAGAAGCATTCTGCAGAATGAAGTCCAAAAGGAATTCCAGCCACAGGTAGAGCCTGTGTGTTACTGGTTTAGACCAGAGTCTATGCCCCTCGTGTTTTAGGCACTTATTTAGAGGTGAGCTGCAGTCAAGTTATTGATCTTACTTTTGGCAGCATGAACTGCATGAGCTGATTTGATGTCTGCTGATCCCATCTGTTTGCCAAACATCCATGCAACTGGGGTCTCTGACCTTTGCAGCACATGACTTAGGTTTAAAAGGGCTGAAGTTAGAACAGAAGTGAAACATAACTGAGACAAGGCCACTTCAGAGTGAAATGTCTGGTGTGGAAACTGTACTTGGTGAGGTATTCTTGACCATTTTTATTCTGCTGCATTGCTTTAATAAAGTTCAAGTGAGCAATGACACTATTATCTTGTGTAACTGTTATCGGGTAAAGTAATTAAATGAGGTGGGCCCAGGATTTGGCACAGATCAATGTCCACGTCAAGTGATGAATGCTTACAGAAATACACGTAGATTTTAGGCTGTTGGTAATCTATCCAAAATTAAATAAAAAGAGAATAGTCTTGAAGGATGAATGTTAATTAAATGAACTAGGTTTTACTAGAGAGACAGCTTATGTGGGAACAAAGTCTCTTGAGAATGAGATATAAAGTAAGGGTGTTAGCAAATGCAGAACAACCTGAGGGAAACCTACAGATTTCCAGAATATGAAGTTTCACTTCTTGCCCTCCAGCCTTTGGAAGTTTGAACATTACTGATTGCGACGAAATTCAGCAGCAAACTGGAGTGACATCCAGAGCACATTATTCAAATAGACTTTCAGTTTCTCAGCTGCAATGTAAACTTTCTTGATGTGCCATTTTAACATGTTAAACATTTCTGTATTATGCATTTTATTAGTCCATAAGACCATAAGACCATAAGACATAGGAGTGGAAGTAAGGCCAATCGGTCCATGGCTGATGGGCATTTCAACTCCACTTACCCGCATTCTCCCCGTAGCCCTTAATTCCTTGTGACATCAAGAATTTATCAATCTCTGGCTTGAAGACATTTAGCGTCCTGGCCTCCACTGCACTCCGCGGCAATGAATTCCACAGACCCACCACTCTCTGGCTGAAGAAATGTCTCCGCATTTCTGTTCTGAATTGACCCCCTCTAATTCTAAGGCTGTGCCTACGGGTCCTAGTCTCCTCGCCTAACGGAAACAATTTCTTAGCTTCCACCCTTTCCAAGCCATGTATTATCTTGTAAGTTTCTATTAGATCTCCCCTTAACTTTTTAAACTCCAATGAGTACAATCCCAGGATCCTTAGCCGTTCCTCGTATGTTAGACCTACCATTCCAGGGATCTTCCGTGTGAATCTCCGCTGGACACGTTCCAGTGCCAGTATGTCCCTCCTGAGGTGTGGGGCCCAAAACTAAACACAGTACTCCAAATGGGGCCTAACCAGAGCTTTATAAAGTCTCAGTAGCACATCGCTGCTTTTATATTCCAACCCTCTTGAGATAAATGACAACATTGCATTCGCTTTCTTAATCACGGATTCAACCTGCATGTTTACCTTTAGAGAATCCTTGAGTAGCACTCCCAGATCCCTTTGTACTTTGGCTCTATGAATTTTCTCACCGTTTAGAAAGTAGTCCATGCTTGTATTCTTTTTTCCAATTGAACTTCATCAGCCATTTCCTGGACCACTCTCCCAAACTGCCTAGATCCTTCTGCAGCCTCCCCACTTCCTCAGTACTACCTGCCTGTCCACCTAACTTTGTATCATCGGCAAACTTCACTAGAATGCCCCCAGTCCCTTCATCCAGATCATTAATATATAACGTGAACAGCTGTGGCCCCAACACTGAACCCTGCNAGCCAATCCTCAATCCATGCCAGTAGCTCACCTCGAACACCATGGGCCCTCACCTTACTCAGCAGCCTCCAGTGTGGCACCTTATCAAAGGCCTTTTGGAAGTCTAGGTAGATAACATCCACTGGGTTTCCCTGGTCTAACCTACTTGTCACCTCTTCATAAAATTCCAACAGGTTTGTCAGGCACGACCTCCCCTTACTAAATCCATGTTAACTTGTACTAATCCGACCCTGCTCTTCCAAGAATTTAGAAACCTCATCCTCAACGATGGATTCTAGAATTTTACCAACAACCAAGGTTAGGCTAATTGGCCTATAATTTTCCATCTTTTGTCTTGATCCTTTCTTGATCAATGGGGTTACAACAGCGATCTTCCAATCATCCGGGACTTTCCCTGACTCCAGTGACTTTTGAAAGATCTCAACCAATGCCTCCGCTATATCCTCAGCCACCTCCCTCAGAACTCTAGGATGTAGCCCATCGGGGCCAGGAGATTTGTCAATTTTAAGACCTTTTAGCTTTTCTAGCACTATCTCTTTTGTAATGGCAACCATACTCAACCCCCTGACTCGCTTTAATTGTTGGGATATTATTCATGTCTTCCACTGTGAAGACTGACGCAAAGTACTTACTAAGTTCTCCAGCTATTTCCTTATCTCCCATCACTAGCCTTCCAGCATCAGTTTGAAGTGGCCCAATGTCTACTTTTGCTTGTTGTTTGTTTCTTATGTATTGAAAGAAACTTTTACTATCATTTCTAATATTACTGGCTAGCCTACCTTCATATTTGATCCTCTCCTTCCTTATCTCTCTCTTTGTTATCCTCTGTTTGTTTTTGTAGCCTTCCCAATCTTCTGATCTCTCTATTAGTCTCTGATAGTCTGCATGTTCCCAAAAGAATTGAAAAGTTCCCAGGTGATTTCCATTCAGTTTTAAAATTTGAAAGCCCAGAAAGGATGTTGCTGTGTTGCAGTGGTAGTGTCCTCACCTTTGGGCTGGGAGGCTTGGATTCAAGTCCCACTTGGTCAAGGGGTGTACCATAACATCCCTGGACAGGTTGACTAAAAAATACCTTCAAGGCAATAAAGGTTTTGGTCCTGGTCCTGCATTTTGTTGCATTTACTGCAGGGCAATGGGGTACCTCAGTGCTGATGACTCCCTAGATATAACACCCTTTCACAGTGCTGGTTTTGCCTTCCCAGAGTGCCTCGTTCTCTCTGTTTGAAGATACGGTTCAGAAATGGAGACAATACCGCAATGAGTGCTTCGAGAATGTGCTGTCACAGCCAGATTTGCTAACAGGTACCAATACAATATACTCACCAAAACTGTACCAAGTTCAGAGATCTCTCATATCCACTTTCATTTTTAATTCATCCTTTTGAGATTCAACCTATCTGTCGCTCAGAGTTGCACCTTTATATGTATCCTGTTTAGTTTTTTGTAGGATGTGAATTTAGCTGTAAATCTCTAATTGCTAATGAGAAGATGATGGTGAGCCTCCATCCTGAACCATTGAGGTGGTATAGATATGTCCACAGCGCTGTTATGATAGGATAACCAGAATTTTGATTTAGCAACTGTAAAGGAACAGCAGTGTGAATGGTGTGGTGTGAATTTGCAGGTCATACTGTTACCAAGTACCTGCTTATGATTTATTTCACAAATATAGATGAGTTTTATGAATAAAATAAAAGTACATACAAGGTTCTACATCATATCTGTACAGTCTTTGCAAAAAAGACAAAACAATGGAATTTTGACATTTCTCAGAGCTTCTCTGCAGTTGCAAAAAACAAAGTCATTTCCTACTAATGCAAATAACTATGTTCATTTTGAGGCACTGAGATGGTCTGACAACTGAACAGATCTTCGTTATACTTCAGCAGAAAGCCATCAGATAGCAGTCTTTCCCCACGGCAGCTGGCCCAAGCTTTACAATGTCCCTCAGCATGTAGTCCTGGGCCTTGGAATGTGTATGTCTGCAACACGCAGTCAAGGTCAACTCCTTACCAAGTACCTGCTGTGCTTGATCTAGGATGTTGAGGTCACAGGTTTTAAAGTTTTGTTAAAGGACTCTCAGCCATTTATTACAGCCCATTTGGTATATGCTAAAAATTGTTTCCACTGTGCACTGATGGAGGAAGGAGTCAGTGATTAAGGTGGTGGTTGAGGTGGATAGGACCTCAGAATAGCTTCCTCAAATCCCAAAGTAATAGTTAGTTGAGACAGAATGATGGACTTCTTTCAGCATTAGTATTCTCTCATCCATCAGACAAAAATAAAAAGAGTAAATATTATTGACACACAGCAAATCACTCAGAGATATCAACATGGCAAATTAATTGTATGAAAATTATATTCAGGGCATCCAATCAAACAGAGCCTGCTATTTCCTGGTATATAACGGTACTGCATTCAGATATTATCAACGTACAACCAACAGATTGAAGATAGAAATCTACTTCTGTTTTCCTACATGTAACATGCCTGCATGTTATGTAGTAACTGAGTTACCAGCTAAACATTCCTGTATTATGTTTAAAATACACCATCTAGCATTAACTGCTTGGATTTGGATGTTATCCAGTTCAGACTTATCACCAGTTTCTGTTGATTTTATCTCGATTGTGTCTACATACCAAGGTGCTTTCTGCCATCGTTTCTTTGACATGTATATCTGCTGGCCAGACGCTTCACCAGGAACCAGAATGAATGTTTCATGTCCCTGGTACATTCCTTGGATAGACAGAGGTAATTATTAAATGAAAGCAAACTGTCCCAATGATGCTCCTTTAAAACATGGATCGCTGACAACATTTTTTGGAATTGTAAATAACTGTCTTTAGGAGCATTAACTAAACCATAACTGCATTGCACTGTTCTACGAGTCAAAACACACCTAAGTAAAATCCAGTATACAAATAGTCTGGTTCATTATAATGGATTTTTGTTAAAAGGAATAGGGCATAATTTCTCGCAGTTATCACCACATACATTTTTTTCAAAGCAAGTATATAACAAAGGAAGCAAAATCCATTCTGTTACCAGCGACCTAGAGAAAGAAACTGATAGACACAGAAATGTACAACAAAGGTGAAATGATCTATTGGAAATAGAAGAAGCCACAAATATATATAACATAGTGAATAGCCAACAAGACACTAGGCTGGCATGGAATCATTAGAAATCAAAATGTTGCCTCCTTGCTGTTGGGATTAAGGATGTCATAAGAGAGGCCAAAGGATGTCTTTTGGGTGGAATATAGGGGGGTGTGTGTGGGTGGTGAACAGGCAGACGTCATGATGCACATTAGTGCCAGCAACATAAGTAGAAAGTGGGATATGGTCCCCACATCAGAATTTTAGGAACTTGGTTAAAAATTAGGAAGCAATAGTAGTAATCTCAGTGTTACTCCCAGTACCACAAAAATAGGAGGATAAGACAGTCAAATGCATGGCTGGAAAGATGGTGCAGGAGGCAAGGTTTTAAATTCCTGGAACACTGGGACTGTCAGTTGGCAGATGTACAGGGCATTCCTGAAGAAGGGCTCATGCCCGAATTCTCCTGCTCCTTGGATGCTGCCTGACCTGCTGCGCTTTTCCAGCAACACATTTTCAGCTCTGATCTCCAGCATCTGCAGTCCTCACTTTCTCCTAGATGTACAGGCCAGACAGACAGCACCTAAATAAGTGGGGACTGAGTTCCTCGCATGGGATCCCTTGCTGTTGAGGCTTTAAACTAACTTGGTGGGGGGTGTGGGAACAGGAGCGAATATTAGAAAGTAATACCAGGTATGCAAAATATTGGGAGAACAGTAGGATAGAAAATAGTAAACTAATAGGTAGAGTGACAGAGAACAAGAGAGTAATAGAGTCTAAATTAGGGTTGCATTCATGTTTGAATGTATGGATTGCAGTCACTAGGATTGGTGAGATCCAGACGCAGATTGCCATGTGGAATTATTCCATAGCAGAGACATGGGTCAAGGAAGAGAAGCATCATGTGTTAAATATTCCTGGTTACAAGGTGTTCATAAAAGATAAGAACAGAAAAAAGGACAACGGGGGTGTGTGGACATATTTGGTTGTATTTGCTAAGATGAACATCATTGTAATGCAGAAAGAGGATGTCCTAGAGAATTCAAGGGCAGACTCAATTTGGCTAGAATTTGAATTAAAGATCAAAAGGGTGCAGTTACTCTGCTCAGTGTAATCTATAGAGCACCAATTAGTGGGAAAGGTTTAATGAAACAAATCTGCAGTGAAATTACAGAGAGGTGCAAACATTGTAGAATATTTATAAAGGGGGCAATAATTAGATGAGATTACATACCCTACAGCATGGAAACAGGCCCTTTGGCCCAATTATCTCAATATTGTTTGGAATACTGGTAGGATAAAAAAGCAGTAAGAAACAAGCATTTCTTGATTATGTTCAGGAGAATTTTCCACAATTGTGTGCCAATTCAAACCAGAAAAGAGGCAATGCTAGATTTGGTTGTTGGGAACAAGATGAGCCAAGGAATACAAGAGCCAATAGAAGAGCATTTAGTGGACAATGATCATGGTTTAACATAACAATAGATAAAAGGATGATCTATAGGTAAGGTTAATTAACTGGGGCAAGAACTGTTGGCTATTCACCATGTTATATATATTTGTGGCTTCTTCTATTTCCAGTCAATGGGGCAAGAAGAGAGCTGGGCCAGACAGATTGTAATGTCCCCTAGATTCAGGGTGGTGCTAGAAGACTAGAGAATTGCAAATGCAATACCTTTATCCAAAAAGGGATGGTGAGGATAAAATGAGTTTAAGCCCAGCAATAACAAATCAGTTAATTTAACCTAAAATGTGGGGAGATTTCTTGAAATACGTATTTGAGATAGAATTAATAGTCACATGAAAATTTTGGGTTAACTAAGAAGAGTGAGCCTGGATTTCATCAGGGAAATCATGTTGAACTAACTTGCTGGAGTTCTTTCAAGACATAACAGGGAGAGTTGGTTAGGGCAATGCTGTTGATGTGGTATACATGGACTTCCAAAAATATTCAGTACAATGCCACACAACAGACTTGTGAAAGAAAATTAATGCTTGTGGAATAAATGGGATAATAGCAACACGGATGCAAAACTGGCTGACACATAGGATTGTGGATATTTGCCAGGTTGGAGGAATGTTTGTAGTGCAGCTCCCCAAGGTCAATTTTGAGATCCTTGCTGTTTCTGATATATGTTCATGGACTAGATCTTGGTGTGCAGGCAACAATCTCCAAAGTTGGGAATGATACAAAACTTGGAAGTGTTGAAAACTGGGAGGGGGAGGATAATGTAAACCCAATAATAGACATTTTCAAGTCAGTGAGTCATCAGATGGATTTCAAATATTGAGAAGTATAAAGTAATACATTCTATTAAAAAGAACATGAAGATACAGTTCAAAATAAATGGTACTACCCAAATGGGTGCACAGGGTCAGAAACAGCTGGATTTACATGTGTGTAAGTCACTGAGAATGGCAGGACAAATAGAATGAGCAGTTAAAAAGACCATAAGGTATAATAGCAGAAGTAGGTATTCATCCCATTGAGCCTGCATCAACATTCAGAGATCATGGTGATCTGATAATCCTCAACTTCACTTTCCTACCTTGCCCCAAAACCATTGATTTCCTTACTGATCAAAAATCTGTCCATCTCAGTCTTGAATACACTTAACAATCTAATGTCTATAGCTCTTTGTGGTAAAGAATTCCAAAGATTCACTGCCTTCAGAGGATAAATTTCTCCCATCTCTACCTTAAATGTGTGACTTCTTACTCTGAGATTATGCCCACTGGTCCTAGACTTTCCTACAGGGGAAATAACCTTTCCACGTCTACCCTGTCAAGTCCTCCAAAACCTTGTATGTTTCAGTAAGTTTGCCTCTCATTCTTTTAAATTCCAAAGGGAACAGGACCAACCTACCTAACCTGATAAGACAGTTCCTCTATATCTGGTATCAGCATAGCCAATCTTCTCTAGACCGCCTCCAATGTCAATGTATCCTCCACTAGATGAAGGGCCCAAAATTGTCCACAGTATTCCCTCTCTGGTCTGACAAGTGCCTTGTATCGTTTTAGCAAAATCTGCCACTTGCGTATTACATTTTCTTTGAAATAAACACTAACATTCTATTTGCCTTCCCTATTACTTGCTGAACTTGGATACTAGATTTTTGTCATTCATGAACAAGGACTCCCTCTACTCTATAGCTTTCTTCAGTGTTTCTGTAATTTAAATAATATTCAGTTCCTGCATTCTTCCTGCCAAAGTACAAACCCTTACATTTACCCACATTATAATCCATAACTCTAAACCTACTCTGAAACAAGGTGTTGTTTATAGTCATTTGGTAGTACAGAACTTTAATATTACAGAAAAAAAGATGAATTCTGTCTAAGCATTTCATTTTGCACTCCTCAGGATAATTTGCAAGAATATGAATTTAAGGGGAATACATAACAATACTGCTTGAGAGGAGAAGGTTGATTGATAGATGTATTGCCAATTAGAATGTGACAATTAATGATGATTGAAAGTTAACTACCAGACACCAGATTTTGTTTAAATTATAAATTAGATAATTATTACACAGACATGGAAAAACTGTTCATAACAATCCCATCCTTGGTTACTGACCTCTTGAGAGAGTAACATTGCCACTTATGACAAATAAGCTGATTAACTCACTGACAGACTGACTTCAAGGGCATAAATCTGTCACATTTTGACTGACTGATCCTTGAAGAATGATAACCCATTGCTGTGTAAATAGTTGAGTAAACCCAATCCTTTTTTTCCCCTAGTTGATAAACGCTTTGCATTCAGATACTGTACTGAGAAAGGTTCTTGGCTGATGGACAATTACACAAATGAGCCTTGGGTTGATCATTCAGAATGTGATGAAGATCATGTATTTCTACAGCAACAGGTCAGTGAGGGCTACAGGTGATTGGTGTGCAGAGTAAATTGGGAATGGGGCAGTATGCAGTGAATATGGATACAGTGGCTTTAGGATACAATGACCGGGGCAAATGGTGTGTGTGGGGTACAATGAGTTTGGAGTACAGTGAGTGAGGGATAAGGTGAATGAAGGGTAATATTGGTTGGGGATATGGTAAGGGTAGGATTGATATAGGGTTACTGGTTCTCCATTGATGCCTCTGTCTATCTGTAGCTGGTCAAGCAGCAGACTCTGAGCACGTTCCGCTTTGTGTACACGGCTGGTTACATTCTGTCTCTTATCACACTCCTCGGGGCAAGTCTCACTATCATCTCATTCAGGTACTTTCACATTTATCTCAAATTATTTTTCAGTATTTATTTTTACTTTTTCCCCATATCTTTATCTTGCGGTTTGCCTCCACATATTGTCCTACAGCTCCACATAACAATAGATGATCTATTGAGAGTGACTGAGGGTTACTGACAAATTCCTTCCTGTGGGGATTCTTCAAGCCTTAACATAGCTCCAGTAGAGCAGCAGTCTTCAGTCTGAAATTGCCATTGTACCGAAAAGACCATCGTCTCAGAAGAGGAATGCTCCACTCTTTATTTTAAATGATAATTTCTTTGAATGTTAAAGGCACTATTATTGGTTTGGAACTGATTCTGTAAACATCCTCTTCCCTAGGGTACGGTCCCTGTGAAAGGCACCAAATTCAGTTTCTCTGTCACAAGTCCCTGTCTCTGAGGGTGCAGTGCTGAACTTATCAATCATCATTGCAAGTTTCTGATTCTACAGCAGACTATCACCTTCGGAATATCAACCACCAGAAACCACCAAGGTTTATCGTAGGACACAATCTCCCAGGGGGAACACACCTAACTACAACCCCCAAGTAACTGATCACAGCAACCCCTGACCCCCAAAAGCTGATCCTGTCTGACCCCAAACAGGTGATTGCCTCAGCCATCCCCAATGCCAAACAGCTGATTTCTGAACCTCAGACTGCAAACAGCTTATTTCCCAGACCTGTATCCTTCCTATCCCTGATGCCAGGCAATCTGTGTAGATGTTTCCTCGGGTTGGGGTGGGTTCTACAATTGAATCAAACCTCGAGATAAAGGAAGATTGGCTGATAATCAGGAGATCATCACTTTTCTTGTCCCTCAGGAAGCTCCATTGCATGAGAAACTACATCCATCTGAACCTGTTTGGCTCCTTCATCCTCCGAGCTATTTCTGTGTTGGTCAAAGATGCGCTCATGGACAATCCACAAGCAGGAAATGGCAATGTCAGTGTTGAGCTGCAGGCTGCTGATCCAAACATGGTGAGACAGCATGGGCATGGTAATAGCAATAATATTACCACTGCAATCTTACCCATTCAACTCCACCTTTTTGCTAACCTGTAACAGTGAGTGAGAAAATAGAGCAGTGACTGGGTGAGTTGTGTGGGCAGGTTTAACTGATTCAGTGAGTTACTGTCCAGGAACGACGTTTCCTTTAAAAATGGATTGTGGTGTGATTCTTTGCCTTTGAGGTCTCAATGATCCATTTGATTACAGTACTGGTGGGGTGGGGGCGGGTGGTAGTGAGCACCATCAACTCCTCCAGAACATCTGAATGTAATGGCCATATAGCATACTCTGCAAACCTTCACTTACCTACCATTACTTTCTGATGTTGATTTGCATCAATTTGTTTGATAAACACTTTTATGAGACTGCTTGGGATGTATTATTGTCTCAAAGCATGAAATAAATGCAAGTTGTTGGCGTTTTATGGTTGGGTTTGTGGCAGTGTCAAGTCCTTGGTATGCTATAATAGTGAGACATCGCTGTAGCCTGGCCTGAGGTGTAATTTTGCTATTTTATTCCAGGCTACAATGTGGTGCCGCTCTTCACAGATCTTTCTCCACTACAGTGTACTCTGCACCTACCACTGGTTGTTGGTTGAGGGTCTATTCCTCTACTTCCTGCTCATTGTATCTGTTTTCACTGAGCAGAAGTGCTTCCTGGTCTATCTGCTGATTGGTTGGGGTAAGATGTGTGTGAGTCTCGGGTTTTCAATTAATAATGTGTTCAATGGCAGAGAGAATGGAGTGTAATAACCAGCGACTTGAGTAGATAGGGTGTTGACTCAGCCCCTGTTAGGCCAATGACTGAGAATTAGTCTGAACTTCATTACAGAGCCAGTGTTAACTCCTCAACCATCACCACAGAAGCAGATCTAGACATTCGTTATCATATTGCAGCAGTGCAAACATTAGCTGCCACATTTCCTGCAGCAGTGATAACACTTCAAATATACTTCATTGCTTGTAAAGTGCTTTGGAGTTATCCCTGAGGCTATGAAGGAACCCAATAGAAGTAGGTATTGTTTTCCTTTTCATAATGGATATGGAGAATAGACTGTTCACGTCAGGGAAAATGTGGAAAACATTTAAAGCGATTTGGAGGTATGTTTGAGGAGAGGTGACAGAGATGAAATTGTGGATCGGTGTCACCTAAACATTGACTCACCTGCTTTTTATCCAAGTTCTTCTCATGACCTGATCACTTCTGGGCAGCTCTGAGCTCCAGTCAGGTTGGAAGAGTCTCTGAAAATGTCTGTTTCCAGAACCTAGAAAATGCCACCTTGCCCAGGTTGAGTGTCTCTTTATAACCTTCTGAGTAAACTAAATAAACTAATTAGCCAGTTAGCTAAATGACCCATACCTTAAAAAAACTAACAAAAACCAAGACTTTAAAGGAAATTTATTGAATTTAAATTAAATCTTATTATGGGAGAAAGTGCCTCTTTATAGACTTTTGAGGATCACATCATCCTTTAATGGCAAATTGCAAAACATAAAATCCAAGTTTTAGAGGAACTTAAACTTAAATTAAAATATTATTTTCATAAAATGTTGTAGAATAGTCCCTCTGGGGGCTCACTGATTGCAGAAGGCTTCAAAATGTCCCAGCTCTCACTCCGAGGGCATCAAGGGCACAGATGTAACCATGGAAGTGAGACAGACAGTTAGGTCCAACAACAACCTCCATAGCCCAATATCTGGATCTGTTAACGTCCACCTTGTGCAGGTTAGTGTCTCATTATACATTTACAAGTAACCAGTGAAACCAAATTAATCAGTAACAATAACATGCCCTTAAAGGTTTACGGAAACCAAAATCTTTAAAGGTAGTTTAACAAATGAAAGTGCCATTGTGAAGGGGCAAAATAATGTACTCCAGCCCCCACAATGCCCACTGACCGGGCCAGTGAACACTGCATGCTCCATTCCCATGGACATCCCTGGTGCAGCCATAACCATGAAAAGTGAAGTAGGAAGTCAGATTTAACCCAACAGCTCTGGCAGCATCTGTAGAGAAAAAGCATCCTATTGCATTCACCTGTTAGTTTCCCCAAGAGCCTCCTGAATTAAGCATAAACAGTGAATGCTAACCAAAGACCCTTCTTTAGAACAGTTCGGAGTTCTGTTTTGACTCAGTTTTCAGCTATGAAGAAAGGTCAAGATGTTAACTCTGTTTTTTCTCCATGTTGCCAGATATGCTGAGTTTCTCCAGCAATTTCTGTTTTTGTTTCAGATTTCCAGCATCTGCCGTTCTTTATTTTAATTTGTTTAACTTACTGCAACCTCTTTTCCAAGAATGCATACCTTGAAGAAGTTCCACTTCTCTCTCTGATTTCCATTCTAACCTTTCTTCTGAAACCTGAGGGTCACTAGATTCTTTTCTCCCCACAGATGCTGAGTTTCTCCAGCAATTTCTGTTTTTGAGCCAGATTTAACCACAATATACAACTAATCATCCCCGTGGATGTCCCATCTACCTGTACACACATAACTTTAAATTAAACCACCTCTGAGTTAAGAGGATGGGGTTCAAGTCCCACTTATTCCAGAGGTGTGTAATAACATCTCTGACCAGTTTTATTCAAAACGTCTAGATCAATGTAGTTTGGCTCTTGTAGTGCTCTGGTAGTGTCTCTGCATTCAAACCCTTACCCACCCCAGAGATCTGTAATAACATACCTGAATAGGTTGATTCAAAACACAGAGGAAAGTGAGGACTACAGATGCTGGAGATAAGAGTCGAGAGTGCGGTGCTGGAAAAGCACAGCAGGTCAGGCAGCATCCAAGGAGCAGGAATATCGACATTTCGTGCAAAAGCCCTTACCGAAACATTGATTTTCCTGCACCTCAGATGCTGCCTGACGTGCTGTGCTTTAGCAGCACCACACTCTTGGTTCAAAATACATACAATTAATAGAGGTCAGTACCTCCCTGAACCCTTTTAAATGTGTCTCTGGTTCAGAAGGTCTTTAATGAATCACTAACATGATGCAGGTTTTCTATAATGTTTTGTCATTTTTTTTAGGTGTGCCTCTGATTTTTGTGTTTCCATGGATCATTGTCAAGTTCTTGCAGGAGAATTCTGGGTAAGGCAAAATGCTACAGCAATACAGGAAAGACATCTTTTCCCCACCTCTGCCTCAGCGTAGCTCACTTCAATCACAATTTTCCTGGTTTAATTCTGCAAAGTAACAATTGTGTCATGGAGTTTCACTCAGTTTTCCTCATGTTCCCCATTCCTGTGTTGCTTTTGGAAGTATTGTTTTTCTATTGCATTCACCTGTTAGTTTCCCCAAGAGCCCCCTGACTTCAACATAAACAGTGAATGCTAGAGGCCACTTGACACTTGAATACAATGCTGACATCAACAGCCAATGCTTTCCAGGAGATGTCACTGGTGAGTAGAGAATCCACCACTCTCCCTATGATCATGATGCTGAGAGGAATGATGACAGGGAGACAGTGATAAAGTGGTAATGTTGCTGAACTAGTAATCCAGAGGCCCAGGTTTGGATTAGTCTGGTCTCAGTGATGGTGACCATGGAACAATTTTCAAGTGTTGCAAAAACTGATCTGGTTCACTAATGTCCTTTAAGGAAGGAAATCTGCCATCTTTATCTGGTCTGGTCATCATGTGACTCCAGTCTCTCAGCAATGTCCTTAACTCTCAACTGCCCTCTGAAATATCAATTTAATGAAGAATGGCCATAAAATGCTGTCATTACCAATGATAGAGTCAGTAATCTGTGACACTTAAATTATTTAAAATTCAGTTTCTCACTTTGATTTTTTTTTAATAGGTGCTGGAGACAAAACACTAACATGTCCTTCTGGTGGATTGTGCGATCTCCGCTTTTACTTGTCATCATTGTGAGGCTCTGTTTCCAATTGTTTCCATTGCGCATGATATTCAAGCCACTACAAAAACTATTTGCATTCATATTGCATCTTTATTGTAACTGAACTTCCCAGGCCCTTTGTTGGAGCATTAGCAAACAAGATCACCAGACACATATTCCCTTTCCCTCCCTTATCTTCCTACCACAAGGGACTATTCTCCACGGGACACCCTGGTCAACTCTTCCTTCACTCCTAACAAAATGCTGCACCTTCCCCTGCAACTACCATAGGTGTAACACCTGCCCATTTACCTCCTCCCTCCTCAGCGTCCAAGGGTGCAAATATACCTTCCATGTGAAGCGGCACTTCACCTGCACTTCATACAATCTAGTCTACTGCATTTGTTGCTCACAATGTGGTCTCTTCTACATTGGGAAAACAAAGCATAGAACACCTACATTCTGCCCACAAAAAAGACACTGACCTTCCAGTTGCCTCACACCACCCTGTTCTCTGGCTAACATCTCTATCTCAGTACTGAAAACAACAAATGTTGCAGATCAAAGTGGGTCAGGCAGCATTCCTGGAGAGAGAGTAAGCTAACGTTTCAAATCTAGATGACTCTTCATCAGAGTTATGACTGATGAAGAGTCACCTAGACTCGAAATGTTAGCTTGCTGTCTCTTCAGGGATGCTGCCTGACCTGCTATGATCTGCAACATTTGTTGTTTCCACTAAAGATTCCAGCATTTGCAGTAAATTGTTCCTATCTCTGTTTCAGGTTTGCTGCAGCTTTCTAACAAAGCCCAGTGCAAGCAGGAAGAACAACAGTTCATTTTCTGCTTGGGCACCTTGCAGCCCTCCAAACCCAATATCGGGTTCATTAACTTCAGGACCCGAACTCTCCCATGTCTGAGCTCCCTCCCCCACACACTAGGCCTTGTTATCACATAGGCAAAAGTGAGGACTGCAGATGCTGGAAACCAGAATTTAGGTCAGAGTGGTGCTGGAAAAGCACAGCAGGTCAGGCAGCATCCGAGGAGCAGGAAAATTGATGTTTCGGGCAAAAGCCCACAGAGGTGTGCACTACTTATTGTTACCCACTGAGAGTCTCCATTAACAGCTATTCACCCTCCAAACCAGATCATTATCTACTCCTTTGTCTGTCCAACTGCTCTCTTTGAGCTCTATCTTCACCTATTATTTACTCTTTACCCCCTCCCCTCACCCTATCCTTTGCATATAAACCAACATTTTCCTAGCTACCATCAGTCCTGAGGAAGAGTCATCAGACCTGAAATATTCCTCTTCAAAGATGCTGCCAGACCTGCTGAGCTTTTCCAGCAACTTTTGTTTTTATATTAGAATACAAGATTTGACACTGAGCCCCATAATAGATGTTAGGGGAAATGACAAAAAGTTTGGTCAAAAAGATTTAAGGGATGCTTCTAAAAGAGGAATGCTAACTAGAGAGGCTGAAGAAATGGTTACACTGGAGGAATAACTAAAATTCAGAATGAACAAGAGTCCAGAATTCAAGAGATTTCCATAGATATTTCAGATGCTGGGGGAGTATGAGATTACAGAGATAGGGAGGGGTGAGACCATTGTAGGATTTAAAAGCAAGACGATAGATTTTAAAATTAAGGTGTTACTTTGCTGGAGGTCAATGTAGGTCAGTGAACATGGGTGATACATGACCAGTACTTGGTGTGAGTTACATTCAGATTTGGATGACTTCAAGTTTACGGAAGATGTAACATGGAAAGTCAAGCCCAAAGATAACAAAAGCATGAATGAGGGTTTCAGTGACAGATTAACTGAGGCAGAATGGTGTCAGGTGAGGTTACATAGGTGGAACTCGGTGATTGTAATATGCATGATTGATAGTTCATCTTGGGTCAAGTGTGGCACCAAAGCTGTGAACAAACAGTTCAGCTTCAAACTATTGGATGGAGTAGGATAGCTAAGGAATGAATTTTTCAGGGAACAAAAACAACGGCTCCGGTCTTCCCAATATTTCATTGGGAGAGATTTCTGCTCATCTAGAACTGGATGTCAGATAACCAGTCTTAATTAACAACTTTGGAGGAGGAGAGAGAATTCATGGTGAGGGACATTGTCAACGTGTATGTAAAAATTCACACTGTGTTGAGTTTAGTATTGAGGGGCAATGATAGATCACTGGAACACCATAGAGTCATAGAGATGTACAGCATGGAAACAGACCCTTCAGTCCAACCCAATCTAGTCCCACCTGCCAGGACCCGGCCCATATCCCTCCAAACCCTTCCTGTTCGCAAATCCATTGCAAGAGATTATCAAGTTTATGATTAGACAGATGAGAATGGAATCAAGTGAAAGCAGACAACGGGTAGAGAGGTATTGGAGAATGACGATTAGGGGTTAACCACCTCAAAAGATGCAGATAGGTGGAGAAGGATGAGGATGAAAAGTTTATCTTTGCTGTGGTCTGATGCTCATTTATGACTTTGATAAGAAGCTGTTTTGGTACTATGGCTCAGATAGATACCTGATTTGAGTGATTCAAATATGAAATCCTGGGAGCAACTCAGAGCCAGGGGCTTTTTTTTAACAGGAATGATGATAAAGGATCTAGAGGAGAGAAGGGCAGCATCAAATAGAAACACTCATTAACAATATTGGGTAATGTGGACAAGGAAGGCCAGTTGGGTTTCAGTAGTTTAGTGGAAATAATGTTGAGGGAGCATGAGGTAGGTTTTATCAACATATTGAACTTGCAAAACTGAAATCCAGGTCTTTTTTGATTTTTGGGAATGGAAATGAAGGCCTCAGTAGAGAGTGATCATGGTGAGAGAGAGTAATGGTTTTAGAAGGGATTAATGCTTCAAAGGTGAAAGTGACTGTATGATTGAGTCAGTGACTACAGAAATATCATGGTGAAGGCTAAACATTTGGAATTTTGAAAGTACCCTTTGTAAGAAAAGAAATTATTCTTTTTTTGTTGGAGGGATACACATATGGAAGTAGATTTTGGATGCAGCACAGAATATGGGTGGAAAATGATACAAGAAAGTAAACACATTTTGGTCCATTTGTAATTCTTACAATGGAAGAAGCAAGACTGTGCAAGAAGTAAGGGGTGAATATTGGTGGATCGTAAGACCATAAGATAGTTTATCTGGAAAGAAAGGTGAAGGGATGATGAGACCAAAGTGAACTCAGAGGAGAGAGAAAGCACAGCAAATTGAGATGGAGACAGAAATAGAAATTGCTGGAAAAGCTCAGCAGGTCTGGCAGCATCTATGGAGAGAAATCAGAGTTAACATTTCAGGTCAAGTGACCCTTCCTCTAAAGGTTTACTGTATCCACAGTTCTTTTAGAATTGTGATGGAGTTTGAAACTGCCAAGGATGAGAATTTTCTTTTGATGCAGACACGAGGGGATAAAAGCAGTGAAGATATCTTAGTGAGAACATTTTTATGGCACCTGGACAGAATGAGTAATTTGAATAAGAGTGAGAAATGGTTTCACAGGTTGGCGCAACATCGAGTGCAGAAGGGCCTGTACTGTGCTGTAATGTAAAAAAAAGGGGATAAAAGGCATTAAAGTTGAAATGTGAGCTAGTGATATGTGCCCCACAGCCACTGTGATGATCTTGATGGGGCAAGTGGTGGAAGATAAAACCAGGTGGGAAACTTCATGCAGAAGCAAAATGTCATCATTCTTTACCCTAAGTTTCAGTTAAGGCCATTATGTCATTGTCACAGATAGCAAGGACCTTTTTTATTTATGAACAAATGTCCTGGAAGGAAATGTACTGAAGGATGTTAGGAGCTGATCTATTAGGAGAGTGCAGAGGATTAGCAATGGGAATTGTAGACAAAGAAGATTGACAAGATTCATTTCTAGCAGATCCAGTGAATGGGAAGATCAATGACAGAGTGGGGTGGAGCAGTTGGAGTTGCTGCTTACAATGACTCAGTGCTAAGTGCCTCGATGAGCACATTAGAGGATGCCAAGTGAGGCAGAGAGAAGTTGAAGACTTATCTGAGAGCCAATTGTGGGGTGGTGCAAGAGAGCAAGAAGGTTGAGGAATACTGAAGTTAGGATAGGTATATAGGAAGGCAGTAAAGGTAACTTGTGAGGGCCACAGAGCAGAAATTTAGGGAGGCAAGGCCAGAAAGGTAATGAGAAAATGGGTTTTAAAAAGAGGAGAAAGCAGAATAGAAATGCATGTCAGTGGACATGGAGAAAATGTAAGTTACTTGGCAATAATTCCATATATAAACAAGGAATAGAAAGGAGACAAAGAGGAAGCTTAAAATTAGAGTCAGATTTTCTATGATGTGATTAAACTTGATGTAGGTCGGGTGAAGTCTGCACAAACTCCAACAGGGGTTCTTAGACCGATGAAGTTTTTTCTGTGTAGAGTGCTGGAGAATACACTAATGCAAACACGACCAAAGAAATTATGACTTAAGAGGTGCACAGAATCTATTACACACACTGTCTCCATGTTATACACAGGTTACACATTCTGTTATGTACACGTTACATACTCTTTGTGATATACAGATTGCAATGGCTGCATGCTGTATGTTAGAACAAGTTTTGATGCCATTACTCTCAATAATGACTTCTTGCTTGCATCCCACGATCCACCCAACTGATAAACATCGGCAGGTTATTAAAGGTGTTACATCTGAATCCAATTCTTTTTCAGCCACATCTGTAGATTATGTACAGAAATTAGATGAGAACATGCTTTTGTATTTATGAAGTACTGCAGACATTGTATTAGCAGCTTATTCAGCTAAAAGGGCTTCACTAATACAATAATGTATTTGACTGGTTTCAGATTAATTTTGCGATATTCATCAGGATAATAATTCTACTCATCTCAAAGATGCGATCTCATCAGCCACGCAACACAGATTTTAAAAATCGGTAAGATTTTCTTAGTTTCTTTTGGGGATCAGCCAGTTAAAAGATCCAGCCAAGTTCAGCAGGTGGGAGGGAAAAAATTACTCCGGCTACAATGTCTCAATTAGTATATGTTACCTTTGCTTCTTTTGGAGCACTGGCTGGTGATCCTAAGGAATTTGAGTCAATGATTGGTTTTGTGTCTATTGGGCAAGCTGGGTGAAACCTTTGACATCATAGGGGCTTCAAGGGCCCTTCAATCGTTGGTCTTTGTGGGTAATACTGCTATTTTAGAAAGAAATGTAAATTACCCAGTATTACTGTTGCATTGTCATTCAAATGTTTTAAATCTCCATGAAGTTGCTACCCAGAGGAAACTAGTAATTTATAGGGGCACAGCAGACACAAACCAGTGTCATTCCCAGAGAGATCCCCAGTTGCTGAAAATCATTTGCAGTATGTGGTCTCTCAAAAACAAAGCCTTGGACACTTACTTTTTAATGAATTATACCATCTTATATATGGTAAATTCTGGTGACATGGAATGGGATGCTTCTCTGTATTAGGCACTGCCACCAACAATCCCAAACTTAGCTGTTGCAAGCTTGGGTGTTGTGTATAAATCCCAGAGGGAGAGGATGGACTTAGTGATGCAGTGTGTTTTCAATCCCATTGGGTTGGAAGAGACCTGGCAGAAGGGAGAAACCACTAAACATGCATGGTTTATTCCAAAGTCAGCAGGTATCATTCTCTACATGTATGAAGTGGTCAATATATTGAACACAGGAACATAGGAATTAGGAACAGGAGTAGGCAATTCAGCTCTTTTGACCCCACCTCCACCACTTGAAATGATCATGGTTAATCTTATCCTCGTCTCAACACCACTTTCCTGCCTGTTTCCCATAGCCCTTTATCCTGCTTTTCATCTGAAATGTATCTACTTCTTTCTTGAATCTGTTGATTGACCTGCCAGAATATACTTCATTATGAACTGACTTATGTTTTCCTACCGTGCTTATTATAACTCAATATCATTTCTATTTCAGTTTAACAAAATCAACATTGATACTAATCCCTTTGTTGGGGGTGCACGAGATCTTTTTTATTTTCATCACAGACGAGAATGCTAAAGGAATACTTCGATACATAAAGTTATTTGTTGAACTCTTCTTTGGCTCCATTCAGGTAATGTAATGAACTACACAGTCTGATTATTAACAATGATTCTGGATACTTACTGAAATTTGTGAAACTGGTTCTCCTTTAAGCAGAAATGTTTAATCAGAGATTAGTTTATAGTATTGAAAATTATGAATGGGTTTTGTCAAAGTAAATAAAGATAAACTGTTTTCACTGGCAGCAGGAATGGTCACCAGAAGAGCCAGATGTAAGACCATTGGCAAAAAACCAGAGGAGAAACATTTGTATGCAATGAACCATTGATAATTGAATGCACTCTCAAAGGCTGCTAACACTAAAAGCAATAATGACTTTCATAAAGGAACTGGATAAATACTTTAAGGGAATATTATAGTTACTGGGAAACAGCAGAGGTGGGACTAAATGGATATTTTTTTAAAACACTGGCATAAGTGTGATGGAATGAATGGCCTGTTTTATTGTTCTGCAGCCTGGGCCTTCAGGTACATTTATTCCATATACCCAAATGGTGACACCCAAAGCTCATATCAAATGTTGGACAGGGATCTCATTATTAATGGAAATGAGGTGCACTGCTTGTGTAAATGGCCTAGAGATTGGGAGTTTGGGAATTGCAAGGCTGAAATGTGAGCGACTGGGGGATTCAAAGTCTATAGATCCCAAGTACATGATCAGCTTGTGACATAAGTGTTGATGTCATGTGGATTTTGCTGAATCAAGATAAATCCCTGAGGTATTGTTGGGCGTTGATTTTTTCTTCATTGTTTACTTTTATTTTTCAGGGCTTGTTGGTGGCAATCCTGTATTGTTTTATTAATGGTGAGGTAAGGTGACAAAATATCCACTGCTTAATATTTTCTGTAACTGATGTCCCTCAGCCAGATACTCAGTCAAGTACTCCTTCTGCCACAAGCTCAGCTCTGAAGCAATGGTTGTCATAACCTCTGTAAGGAGAGCTGTTCGTCTCTGTTTTGTTGTGTGTGTTCTTCTCTCTGTGTGCTACTTCAGCAAGGGCAAGAGACTTCACTCACACATACTGGGGGATAGAGCTGGGACATAGAGGCTGGTTTGATATTCTTGCTCCCAATGCAGATGAGACTGGGAGCTGCAGGGAGTATGACCAAATTGACATAGCACCATGGAACAAGGAGCCATTCAAACGGAGGGCAGAAAAGAGAAATTTAGTTCTAATCAGGGATAGTATAGTTGGGGGAATAGACACTGTTCTCTGTGGCCAGGATTGAGAGTCAGTGTTGGCTGCTTGATGACCAGGTTCAGGATGTCTCATGTGGGCTACAGAAGAACTTGGAGTGGTAGGGGAATGATCCAGTTGTCATAACCCATGTAGGTACCAGCAATATCGATAGAAAGAGGTTCCACCGAGGGAACATGAACGGTTAGGAGTTAAATTAGAAAGCAGAACCAAGAAGGTAATAATCTTCAGATTATTACCTACAGATTAGCCATGAGCTAATTCGCACAGGGTCAACAAGATTAAAGAGATAAACACATGGTTCACCGAGTACATAGTTCTTTCAAAATTGCATCACATGTAGACAGCATACTAAGGCATTTAGCATGCTTGCCTTTGTTGTTCAAACCATCAAGTAAAGGAGTTGGGATGTCTCATTGAGGTTGTACAGGACATTGGTGAGGCCACTTTTGGAACACTGTGTACAGCTTTGGTTGCCCCGCAGGAGTTTCTGGGGTTAATTTTGGAGGCACAGCAGAAATTCATCCCAAGGAAGAAGAAACATACTAAAGGGAGTACAAGGCAACCACAGCTGACAAGACAACTGAGGGACAGCATAACACTAAAAAAAAAGTATATAATAATAGTGAAGATCAGTGGGAAGCCTTTACAAATGAGTAGAGGACAACTAAAAAAGTGATAAGGGGGAAGAAGGTAAAATATGAGAGTAAGCTAACTCGTAACAATAAAAGAAGATTGCAAGAGTTTTTTTAGATCTCTAAAAGCTAAGAGAGAGGCAAGAGTGGAGATTGGACCACTGGAAAACGTGGCTGGAGAAGTAGGAAAGAGGAACAAAGAAATAACAAAAGAATTGAATAAGTACTTTGCATTAGTTTTCACAATGGAAGATACTAGTGTCGTAGCAGAACTTCAAGTGAATTCAAGGGCAGAGGTGAGTGTAGAGGCCATCACTAAAGAGAAGTTGCTGAGAAAGCTGAAAGGTTGGATAAATCACCCTGACTTGATGGACTAAATACCAGGGTTCTGAAGGAGATAGCTTCCTTCTTAAACGGAAGTATTACATTAGCCATTTTCCAGTCCTCTAAGAAGGGAAAGAGGCAAAAGATAGCCTGACCTCAGTCATTGGTAAGATTTTAGAATACATTATTATTGATGAGATTGCAGTGTGTTTGGAAGTGCATAGTCTAAAAAAGGGCCGAGTCAGCACAGCTTTATCAAAGGAAGGTCATGCCTGACAAATCTATTAGAATCCTTTGAAGAGGTAATGAGCAAGTTAGACAAAGGAGAGCTAGTAGTTGTATTTTATGTAGAATTCCAGAAGGCCTTTAATGAGATACCTCACAGATGACTGCACAATAAGGTAAGAGACCATGGTGTTCAGGGCAAGGTGCTGGCTTGGATAGAGGATTGGCAGACTGGCAAAAGTGGTGATAAAGGGTTTTTTTTATATGGAAGTTAGTAATTAATGGAGTTCAGGGATCCTTGTTGGGACCACAGCTATTTACATCATACATTAACAATCTGGACAAGAACTGAGCATATAATTGTAAGTTTTCAGATGATACAAAATCAGTGTTAGAGAGGTGGGGAGGCTGTAGAAGAACTTGGTACAAGGTGTAGGTTTGCTCACTGAGCTGGGAGGTTCATTTCCAGACATTTCCTCACCCTACTAAGTAACATATTCAGTGGGCCTCAGGCAAAGCAGTGTACATGATTCCTGCTTTCTATTTATATGTTTGGGTTTCTTTGGGTTGGTGATGTCATTTCCTGTGGTGATTTTATTTCCTGTCGTGATGTTATTTCCTGTGGTGATGTAATTTCCTGTTCTTTTTCTCAGGGAGTGGTAGATAGGGTCTAACTCAATGTGTTTGTTGATAGAGTTCCAGTTGGAATGCCATGCTTCTAGGAATTCTCGTGCATGCCTCTGATTGGCTTATCCTAAGATTGATGTGTTGTTCTAGTTGAAGTGGTGTCCTTCCTTATCTGTATGTAAGGATATTAGTGAGAGAGGGTCATGTCGTTATGTGGCTAGTTGGTGATTATGTATCCTGGTGGCTAGTTTTCTACCTGTTTGTCCAATGTAGTGTTTGCTACAATTCTTGCATGGTATTTTGTAAATGACATTAGTTTTTCTTGTTGTCTGTATAGGCTCTTTCAAATTCATTAGCTGCTGTTTTGGTATATTGGTGGGTTTGTGGGCTACCATGATGCCAAGGGGTCTGTGTAGTCTGGCAGTCATTTCCGAGATGTCTTTGATTTAGGATTTCTGGACGTGTTTTGTCTGCTTGTTTGCGTTTGTTGCTGAGAAATCGGCAGACTGTGTTCATTGGGGACCCATTCTTTTTGAATACACAAAATTTACAAATGGAAATGAACATCCAGAACCTCAACCTGAACTACAAATCTTCTCAAAACTTGCTAAGAACTTGGTACAGGATAGGAGAATGGGTAAAAAATGACAGATTAAATTCAATGCATTTTGGTCGGGAGAATAAAAGCATAGACTATTTTCTAAATGGGAAAGGCTTCAGAAATCTGAAGCACAAAGGGAATTAGGAGTCTTATTTCGGGATTCTCTTAAGGTTAATATGCAGATTTAGTTGGCAGTGAGGAAGGCAAATGTGATGTTTGAGGCAGCTGGAACACAAGATCAGGGATATACTGCTGAGGCTGTGTAAGCCTCTAGTCAGTCTGCATTTGAAATGTTATTAGCTGTTTTGGGACTTTATCTAAGGAAGGATGTGTTGGCCTAGCGGGGATCCAGAGGACGTTCATAAGAATGATCCTGGGGATGAAGGGCTTTGTCATATAAGGAATGGTTGAGGACTCTGGACCTATACTTGAAGTTTAGAATGATAAGAGTAGAGCTCATTGAAACTCACAGAATGCTGAGAGGCCTGGAGAGTATGGATGTGGATAAGAACTGAGGTAAAGAGTAATTTATTTAGCCAGAGGGTGGTGAATCTGTGGAACTCATTAACTCAGAGGCTGAAGTCATTGAGTATATTTAAGACAGAGAAAGATAGGTTCTTGATTAGTAAGGGGATCAAGAGTTATGGGTAGAAGGCAGGAGAATGGGTTGAGATATATGACAACCGTAATTGAATGGTGGAGCAGACGGCCTAATTCTGTTGCTATATCTCATAGTCTTATGGTCTCTTCCTCTGAGGTCTTGTGCATCACCAAATGACATGCTTAAGAATGTAAGTTTCTAACATACTTGTTGATCACAGGGCTGTTTAAGCAAGTGACAACAGAACACAGAGTCAGAACTAGAAAATGACAGACCGACAGAGGAACCAAGTCAAGTTGCCATAGTCTTCAGACCATAAGGCTGCTCTCTCATTAGAGAGACAACTGGTGGTGATTTAACCTGACAGCCACCACACCTCAGGCAAGGGGAGAGGTTGAGAAGGAGAGTCCTTCATAATAACCTCAGTATGTGTGGAAATTGAACCCATGCTGTCAGTGTCACACTGCTTCACAAACCAATCACCCAGCTAAACCCAGTCTGAACATAGGAACCAATAAAATTACACAGAGGTACAGAATGAAAGACTAATACTTCACTGTGTCTCACACCTGCACACACACACACCATGGGTGCTGGGGAAAAAATAAGCACTACCGCACTTAGGTGGTAGTGTGGGGGTTAATAAGGAGAAAGAAAAAAAAAAGAAAGACTAATACTGAGATGCAGACAACTGGACAAGAACACAAACCAATATGAAGATAGATAGGGCCTTACTAAAACATGGACAGAGATGCACATAGCCACAAAAGACAGAGCAAAAGAAAGACAGATGCATAAGTGTGTGAGAAATCCCACTATGTGAATTTGTGTCAATGTTTGTATTGCTCTATCTGCAGTTTCTCTGTGATATATGTGCTGACTGATATAATGCTACCATTGTTCTTAGGGTCAGTTTGTGTTTCAAGGTTCTGATATTTTGTTCACACACAGGTCCAGAATGAACTGAAGAAGAAGCTGCAGTTGTGGAAGATGAAAAAAAATCTCAGAAAGTCTCATCGCCGGTACTGCAGTGATCAAAGGGAGAATTTGGATAGCACTGGTCAGTACATTGAGATGGGAACAAGAGACGACCTGGAGTCTCCCAATACAGATGAAGGTCTTCTCAACACACTCAGCTCCAATCAGGGTCTAAGTTCAGAGATCACTGAGCTCCCAAGACAGGCCTCTGAAGTCCTGCTCAATGCAACTGCTGTTTAGAATGGCATAGCAACACAATAGTGATGGGACACAGTGACCTCACTAGGTAACATTAACCTAAAGACAAACAGCCAGCATTGAACCAAATATCTTTCTATGAAACTGAAAGAATTAGTTGGTGAGAGAAAGAAATCTGCAAGCTAGGAATCAGCAAATAGAGAAAACTCAGACTGTTTGGTTATTCCAAAGTAACATTAGTGTCACTCAAATGCCAAGCAATGACCATCTCCAATAAGAGGCAATCTAACCAATAACCCTTGACATTTAATGGCATTACCATCACAGAATCCCTCACTATCAACCATCCTGGGGTTACCATTGACAGTAACTCAACTGGGGTTGGGGAGGGGGGTGGGGTGGGGGGGTGACTATAGTAATAATACAGTGACTACAACAGCAGATCAAGAGACTTGGAATACTGAAGCATGTAGTTCTCTATCATCTACAAAGAACAAGACAACAGTGTGTTGGAATACACCCCAGCTGCCTGGATGAGTGCAGCTCCAAAAACACTCAAGAAGCTTGACACAATCTATCATAAAGCAGCCTGTATGACTAACATACATCTACAAACATTCACTCCTTCCACCAGCTATGGACTGTAGCAACACTGTTTTCTACCTCCAAGATGCACTGTAGAGATTTGCCAAAGAGCAGTAGACAGCACCTTCCAAACCCACAGCCTATTCTATCTAGAAGGACAAGGGCAGAAGATTCATGGAAACACTCGCACCTGCAAAATCCCTTCTAAGCCACTCATCATCCCATCTTGAAAAAATATCACCTTCAGTGTCGCTGGACCAAAATCCTGAAATTCCCTCTCTAAACGCATTCTCTCCCTCGCAACATCAGCAGTTCAAGAAAGCAGCTCACCGTACCTTCTCAAGCACAACTAGTGATGGGCAATAAATGCTGGCCAGCCGGTGATGCCCACATATCTCACATACATAAATAAAAATTCCAGCCACATTTTCATGTTTGTCATGTTTCACTTTCATGATGAGAGTTTTGAATCACATCTTGGCATTGTTAATACATCGGTGTTTAGGACGGTCAAGGTCAGAAGATTGAGGCTATTGATATGCATGGCAGAAGAAAATTTCCCCCCTTCAACCAAACATCTCAGATTTTGTTTCCTTACTTGGAGGTGGAGCTTTGGGTTCTGGGAGAAGTCTCAAAGCCACGAATGGACCAGCAACTTAAAACCTACATCACAAGGTATTAAAAGCTGTGGGCCACTGGACAGCTGTACAATGTTGCAGAGGCAAATGTCTGTAGAAATACTCCTGGAGATATCCAAAAATTGTCCTGTGTTTAGCAGCATTACATGTTCCCAATGCCATCAAATTTAGCTTACTAATGAGTAATGAGTGGAAAGATGCAGGTCACACAATATGATGAACTGATATTTGTTAGCAATGGTAAGGTTCTCTTAGAGCTTTCAGGAGTCTTTGTTTCCTTCTTGCACATAGCAAAGCCACTGCTTAGTTAAATACCATCAAATCCAACTGTGAAAGTTAAACAAAGGATTCAGGGTAATCCAAGATGGAAGACGGGAAAAAATTGTTGCTGTAAGGACTGCTCCTTTTTTGAGGTATTTGTAATTTCCTTGAATTCCAGGAGCAGCAATTACTGTTTTATATGCTGTTGGATTGTTTTGGAACTTTGAGGAAAAATGATCAAAACAACAGCACTTTTAACAGGAGAAAGACAGATAAAAGACAGCAACCACATGGTCAGTGACGGAGAGAGAGAAAGAAAGAATTGGGTGACACAATGGTTAGCACTGCTGCCTCACAACACCAGAGACCTCAGGCAGCTGTTTGTATGGAGTTTGCACATTCTGCATGGGTTTCCTCCAGGTGCTCCGGTTTCCTCCCACAGTCCAAAACTGTGCAAGTTAGGTGAATTGGCTATGCTAAATTGCCCATAGTATTAGGTGAAGGGGTAAATGTAGGGGAATGGGTGTGAATGGGTTGCTCTTTGGAGGGTCAGTGTGGACTTGTTGGGCTGAAGGGCCTGTTTCCACACTGTAAGTAATCTAATCTTAAAAAAAAAACCTACACAGCTAACTGACACAGCAGTGAATCTGTACAGATCCTGCCTTTACTATTTGAGTCCATGTATCTCTGAACATTGGAGTGCATCTAGGAAAAAGTAACAAACAGTGAAATTCATATGTGGCCTTGGAGGAACCTGTGTGGGAGAGCACAGGAACATATAAGTGTAGAGTTTTTAACATGTAACCTTTCTGTAAGTCTACAGTGAGGAGTAGAGTAGGTTCTTTCTTGATTATATGTTTTATTGAGATCTGTCTCTTGATTAAATTTAAAAATATAAACCATAAGTACTCAGTTATCCTGGAGCACTTCTTTAGAGCAAAAAGACAATGCTATTTTCTGGGTCTGCAGATTGTGAAGGAGCAAAGATGGCCTTTAATAGAGTGATGTGCTCGTCCTGTTGGATGTGGGAATTCAGAGAGAGTTTCCATGTTACTAATGATTATGTTTGCAGGAAGTGTCTTTGGTTGTGAATCCTATCAGATCACATGGATCAGTTGAAGCAGCAGTTAGAGACAATGAGGGATTTACAAGAGCTAGGGGGTGTGATGGATAGCAGGTATAGGAAGGGAGAAAAGCTGTAGATTCAGTCAGGTAGATGCGTTAACTCCAGGAAAGGTAGAAGCAGGAGTCTTCTGTGGCTATCCCCATTTCAAACAAGTATACTGTTTTGGAAAATGTAGGGGGTGATACTCTCAGGGGAATGTAGCATGAACAGCCAAGTTTCTGGTATTGAGACTGGCTCTAACGCAATGAGGGGTATGTCTGGTTCCAAGAGATCAATTGTGTTAGGGGACTCTAGTTCGAGGTACAGATAGACGTTTGTGTGGCCAGCAGCGAAAAATCAGAATGGTGTGTTGCTTCCCAAGTGCAAGGATCAAGGATGTCTCAGAGAGGGTGCAGAATGTTCTCAAGGGGAGAGAGGGGCCAGCAAGAGGTCATTGTCCACATCGGAACCAACAACATAGGAAGGGAAAAGGTTGTGATTCTGAAGGGAGATTACAAAGTGTTAGGCAAGAATTTAAAAAGGTCCTCGAGAGTAGTGATATCTGGATTACTCCCAGAGGGGTATGTCTGGTTCCAAGTGATTGATTGTGATAGGGGACTTTCTAGTCAGTGGTACAGACTGACGTTTTGCTGCTGGCTGCAGAAACATCGGAGTGTTGCCCCCCTGGTACAAGGATCAAGGATATCTCAGAGGGAGCATCATGTTCTCAAAAGGGAGGGACCAGCAGGAGGTCATTATACACATTGGAACCAACCACATAGAAAGAGAAAAGGATGAGATTCTGAAGGAAGAATATAGAAAGTTAGGCAGGAATTTAAAAAGGTCTTCAAGGGTAGTAATATTTGGATTACTCCTGGTGCTACAAGCTAATAAGGTTAGGAATAGAGGATAGAGCAGATGAATGCATGGCTGAGGAACGGGTGCAGGGAAGAAAGGTTCAAATTTTTTGGATCATTGGCATCTCTTCTGGGGTAGAAGTGACCTGTACAAGAAGGATGGATTGCACCTGAATTGGAAGGGGATGAAGATATGGCAGGGAGATTTGCTAGAGATGCTCGGGAGGATTTAAACTAGTAAGGTTGGGGGTGGGGGGAGGGATCCAATGGAAATTGTGAGGAAGGAGATCAATCTGAGACTGGTACAGTTGGAAAAGGAGTGAGTCGAACAGTCAGAGCAGGCAGGAACAAAGCAGAGAACAAGGTAGGACTGATACATTAAACTGCATTTACTTCAATGCAAGAGGCCTAACAGGGAAGGCAGATGAACTTGGGTCATGATTAGGAACATGGGACTGGGATATCATAGCAATTACAGAAACATGGCTCAGGGATGAAAATGACTGGAAACTTAATGTTCCAGGATACAAATGCTACAGGAAGGATAGAAAGGGGGGAAAGAGGAGGGGAATGCTATTTTTGATAATGGATAGCATGTTTGCTGGACTTAGGGGGGGATATTCATGGGAATACTTCCAGGGAAATTATTTGGGTGGAACTGAGAAATAAGAAAGGGATGATCACCTGATTGGAATTGTATTATAGACACCCTAATAGTCAGCACAAAATTGAGAAACACATTTGTAAGGAGATTTCTGTTATCAGTAAGAATAATAGGATGATTATGGTAGGGGACTTTAACTTTCCAAACATAGACTGGGACTGCCATAGTGTTAAAGCTTTAGATGGAGAGGAATTTAAGTGTGTACAAGAACATTTTCTGATTCAGTATGTGGATGTACCTACTAAAGAAGGTGCAAAATCTGACCTACTCTTGGGAAATAAGGCAGGGCAGGTGACTGAGGTGTCAGTGGGAGAGCACTTTGAGACCAGTGACCATAATTCTCCTAGTTTTAAAATAGTGATGGAGAAGGATAGACCAGATCTAAAAGTTGAAGTTCTAAACTAGAGGAACGCTAATTTAGACAGTATTAGGCAAAAACTTTCAAAGCTGATTGGGGCAGATGTGCAGAAGTAAAGGGACGGCTGGAAAATGGGAAGCCTTCAAAAATGAGATGAGAGTCCAGAGACAGTACATTCCTGTTAGGGTGAAAGGAAAGGCTAGTAGGTGTAGGGAATGCTGGATGATGAGAGAAATTGAGGTTTTGGATTAGAGAAATTGAGGTTTTGGAAAAGGACAGCAGGTCAGGCAGCATCAGGAATGGAGGCCTGGTTTCCAGCATCTGCAGTCCTCACTTTTGCCAAATTGAGGTTTTGAGTTTAGAAAAAGAAGGAAGCGTATGTCACATATAGAGAGCAAAGATCGAATGAGTCCTTAGAAGAGTATAAAGGCAATAAGGAGTATACTTAAGAGGGAAATCAGGAGTGCAAAAAGGGGACATGAAAAAGCTTTGGCAAATAGGGTTAAGGAGAATCGAAAGGCATTTTACAAATACGATAAGGACAAAAGGGTAACTATGGATAGAATAGGGTCCCTCAAAGATCATCAAGGTGCCTATGTGTGGAGCCACAGAAGATGGGCAAGATACTAAATGAGTTTTTTGCACCTGTTTATTGTGAAATAGGATATGGAAGATATAGCATATTGGGAAATAGATGATGACATCTCAAAAAATGTCCATATTACAGAGGTGGTGGTGCTGGATGTCTTGAAACGCATAAAAGTGGATACATATCCAGGACCTGATCAAGTGTATCCTGGGCGGCATGGTTGCACAGCGGTTAGCACTGCTGCCTCACAGTGTCAGAGACCCGGGTTCAATTCCTGCCTCAGGCGACTGACTGTGTGGAGTTTGCACATTATCCCCGTGTCTGTGTGGGTTTCCTCCGGGTGCTTTGGTTTCCTCCCACAGTCCAAAAATGTGCAGGTTAGGTGAATTGATCATGTTAAATTGCCCGCAGTGTTAGGCGAAGGGGTAAATATAGGGGAATGGGTCTGGGTGGGTTGCGCTTCAGTGTGGACTTGTTGGGCCGAAGGGCCTGTTTCCACACTGTAAGTAATCTAAAAAAAAACTCTGTGGGAAGCTAAGGAAGTGATTGTTGGGCCCCTTGCTGAGATATTTGTATCATTGATAGTCACAAGTGAGGTGTTGGAAGACTGGAGGTTGGCTAAATTGGTGCCACTATTTAAGAACGGTGGTAAGGAAAAGCCAGGGAACAATAGATCGGTTGAGACTGACGATGGTGGGCAAGATGTTGGAGGGAATCCTGAGGGACAAGATATACATGTATTTGGAAAGGCAAGAACTGATTAGGGATAGTCAACATGGCCATGTGCGTGGAAATCATGTCTCACAAACTTGATTGAGTTTTTTGAAGCAATAACAAAGAGGATTGATGAGGGCAGAATGGTAGATGTAATCTATATGGACTTCAATAAGGTGTTCAAAAGGTTCCTCCTGGGAGACGGTTAGCAAGGTTAAATCTCATGGAATACAGGGAGAACTAGCCATTTGGATACAGAACTGGCTTGAAGGTAGAAGACAGAGTGGTGGTGGTGGGTTGCTGTTCAAATTGGAGGCCTGTGACCAGTGGTGTGCCACAAGGCTCAGTGCTGGGTCCACTGCTTTTTGTCATTTATATAAATGTTTCAGATGTGAGCATAAGAGGTACAGTTAGTAAGTTTGCAGATGACACCAAAATTGGGATGTCGTGGATAGCGAAGAGGGTTACCTCAGAGTACAATGGGATCATGATCAGATAGGCCAATGGGCTGAGGAGTGGCAGATGGAATTTAACTTAGATAAATGCAAAGTGTTGCGTTTTGGAAAAGCAAATCAGAGCAGGACATTTACACTTAATGGGAAGGTCCTTGGGATTGTTGCAGAATTAAAAGTTTTTGGAGTGCAAGTTCATAGTTCCTTGAAAGTAGAGTTGCAGGAAGATAGGATAGTGAAGGTGTTTGGTATGCTTTCCTTTATTGGTCAGAGCGTTGAGCTTAGGAATTGGGAAGTCATGTTGCGGCTGTGCAGGACATTGGTTAGGCCGCTGTTGGAATATTGTGTGCAGTTTGGTTTCCTTCCTATCAGAAAGATGTTGTGAAACATGAAAGGGTTCAGAAAAGATTTACAAGGATGTTGCCAGGGTTGGAGGAATTGAGCTATAGGGAAAGGCTGAATAGGCTGGGGTGGTTTTCCCTGGAGCGTCGGAGGCTGAGTGGTGACCTTATAGAGGCTTATAAAATCATGAGGGGCATGTATAGGACAAATAGACAAGGTCTTTTCACTGGGATGGGTGAGTTCAGAACTAGAGGGCATAGGTTTAGGGTGAGAGGGGAAAGATAATAAAAGGGATCTCAGGGGCAACGTTTTCACACAGAGGGTGGTGCATGTATGGAATGAGCTGCCAGAGGAAGTGGAGGAGGCTGGTGTAATTACAGCATTTAAAAGGCATCTGGATGGGAATATGAATAGGAAGGGTTTAGAAGGATATGGGCCAAGTGCGACAAATTGGACTAGATTAGGTTAGGATATCTGGTCTGCTTGGACGAGTTGGACCAAAGGTTCTGATTCTGTGCTGTACATCTCTATGACTCTGTATGAATCTTCTTAATAGAATTATTTAACTTTACAAACGCAAGGTAAAACAATCACAAGTGGCAAGTTTTTATTGTTTTTAATCCTGTCACAAAGTACAGGATGTGATAAAAACTGAATTACAAATCTTAAGAGTAATTTAATAAATACTAGTAAAAATATATAAAAAAGTGTCAATAAATGATCTGCTTGAAATTGTTTTAGCACAAATTGTACATTAGGGATAATAAACCTGACTGTTAAAAAGCTAGAGACCAATTGAACTGTAAATTTCTGGTCTGTTTGAATCATTCTGGTTAACTGCAAACATTCAGTATACAAGTTGACAAAATCCAAGAAATCCCCAGTGAGTTTCCCTCTCGCCTAAATGTGACTTGTAGATAGCAATCTTATTAAATATTGTCGGGGGGTTTGGCTGTCAAATGGAACACTATCAATTATTTTTCTTGATTGTTCCCTTGCTCAAAAGCAACTCAGGAACAGCAGCAGCAAGGTTGTTGTGGTACAGAGCAATAGTGTTGCTGCACTCAGACTCCCCTATGCCAAGTGGCACTTAAAACTCTTTCCATATCTAACAGTCACTTTGCAGACAACAAGCTAATTAGATTCTATTTATGATGCTGCAATGATGAAGCGATTGCACTTAGTTTTGAGAAAAATGTTGTTGGTGTCTCTTAGGTTGTCAGGGACTATCAGCCAGAAAGGAATGAACAAGTATTTGAAACACATGTGTTCACTGGGATATAATGATAAGATTTAGTAGGAGTGTAGTTTTCTGTCAGTTTACAGTGACTGAGTCTAGTCTTTGGGTTTCAGATAAATATGAACTGAAGGTCCTTCCTGAGGCAAAATTAGGAGTCCTGGGCTGCCAGAATAAATTGTCTCTTGGTAAAATAGTCATATAAAAATGCGTTTCAAAGTTTTTAAGGCTCGATCTGTTGAGTTTCAAGGTCAGTCCTCGGCACCATTGTAAGAATCCTCAGCTACATCTTCTTCCACTTCCTCTCCATCCTCTGCACTATTGTGTCGAACACTCTCCAACATCACGTTGGTCTTTATTGGAACACCCACTGCCTTATAAACAGCATCAGTAATTTGCTGGTTGATGTAGTAGTTCACATTGACAGAAGGTAATTTCTTCATCATCTCTTCCATGTACTTGTAGGCCTGTAACATTATTACAAGTTAGCATGAGTGCAGCGATTAAAGGCAGATACTTTCTAATCAACCTGTTCAGATATGTTATCACATATGTATGGAGCAGGAAGATTATGGACTTGAACCTGGGCCTTTTGGCTCAGCGATATGGACCTTACTACTGTGCCACAGCAGTCTTTAGTGATTAAAGATACTATACAGCGCTGAAACATTTTATTAGCAGCAAGCATAATCTTAGTAGAAGCAGTTTTGTCAGACTGCACTATCATTTCTGAGAATTCTCTCTCAGAACCAGGAATTTTTCCCACTTCCCTTATCCAAATCCACTTCCTTCTGACTGTTGCCTATGTAAAACTATTCAGATTTTACTTTTAAAAGTTGCACATTACTGAATAAATGCAGGGACAAATATAATTCAATTCAAATCAGGTGTATCAGTGCATTCTTGATTTTTTTTCACTGCAAACCCTTAAGATATTTTGCTGTCTTTAAGATGCTCTATTCATTCCAGTTGTTGTGACGTTTCTGTATTGCAGCCTCTGAACTTATGGGAATATGGGTAGTTCTGGGATAATGCGCGTTTTGGCAGCACAATTTGGCTGTAACGTCACTGAAGAATTAGGGAACAGTATTTTTGAGAATGCTTACCTCGGTTCACAGCTTTGTTCTCCACACGCATCTATGTTCGTGCTATTCTGCGCATGCGCCGGTATCTGCACCAAAGTCTCCATGCCATTCTGCACATGCGCGATGTCAGCGACAGTCTCCGTGCTGCCCATGCGCCAATGTCAGCTGCCGACAGAGCAGCTTTCTGTGAGAGGTACTGTAGAGGGAGCAGCTATCTTGCATTTTTTAACTACCATGTTAAACTTACTTTTGTTTTGTGAATAAATATGATTTCAACCTTCATTCAGGCTGCGCTATACTTTGTGTTAGACTTGTGGGTGATTTTTGAGCGATCATTAGTGATATTTTTTGCTGGTCTGCCCCAACGCCACTTTTCCCAGAGGTCCAATTATTTTATTATGCGATTTTCTATTATGCAAGGTTTTGCTGGAACACAACTATGGCATTATAGAAGAACTATTTGTACTCACCACCTCAAAACTCCCCTGTTGTGCATGATGTTCCACTAGCAGCGCATAGACATCACCGGTTCGAACAGTCTGGTCAAGCTCAGGCTCACCCAGCAGATTCTCGCACTGTTTTAATGCCTCCTTTGGATCCTCTTCATACAGCCTACAGGTGTCACAGGCACATGTGGTAACTTAACTTAGGTGCAACCTGGGTGGAAGCTTTCAGCTTGCTCCTCACTCTGGAAGGACCATTGATCATGAAGTTAACCTTTAATAAAGTACTCTTATTCACTGTTCAGACCTGCACCAATATTAGAAAATTTGATTTATGAGAATTATACTCTAGGACTGAGAGAACAGCTTTTAATTGTGGGCATCTTCATTAACAAAGTCAAATAAATGAAATGATACTTGATGACTGAGTCTATTCTAGCTTTTATTTTATTTTTTTTACAAAATGTAGGCTTCACTGGCTAGACCCAATATTTATTACCCATCCTAATTGCCCTGGAGAAAGTAGTGCTAAATTACTGCACCTCTTGCAATGTACCAATACCTGTAGTGCTGGTAGGAAGGAGATAATGGAAGATTTATAATGACGATATTGCAAGGAAAGGAGATGACAGGTATACACTTACCTTCGGATCTGCACAAATTTCTTCACCATTGTCAACTTGTTCTGCAGCTGTCCAAGCCGTTCCTCCAGTTCACCTTGATTCCTCATCTTGGCTTTGGACAAGCACTTGTATGCCTCAGTCAGAGCTCCCAATGCTTTCTCATAGTTCTGATATTCATCAATCTCAACCTGATACACAAATGGAAACAAGCATGTATATTGGAGGCATGAGTAAAGAAATCACTCACAGTTTTAGTTATTCTCCATTTAAATTATTTTATTTGATTCTGATTAACCCTGCCCCTCTAGAACACCTACTGTCCAGCTAGGTTGCTGTAGTTCAGTTTTAATGGTACTATACCAGATGCTTATACTGTGCACTGGGAACACATTAATGTGGGAGATCAGTTCCTAGCTCTCCTGTACACTGGGAACACATTAATGTGGGAGGTCAGTTCCTGGCTCTCCTATACACTGGAAACACATTAATGTGGGAGATCAGTTCCTGGCTCTCCTATACACTGGGAACACATTAATGTGGGAGATCAGTTCCTGGCTCTCCTATACATTGGGAACACATTAATGTGGGAGGTCAGTTCCTGGCAGTCCTGTACACTGGGAACACATTAATGTGGGAGGTCAGTTCCTGGCTCTCGTATACACTGGGAACACATTAATATGGGAGGTCAGTTCCTGGCTCTCCTGTACACTGGGAACACATTAATTTGGGCGGTTAGTTCCTGGCTCTCCTGTACACTGGGAACACATTAATATGGGAGGTCAGTTCCTGGCTCTCCTATACACTGGGGCACACATTAATGTGGGAGATCAGTTCCTGGTTCTCCTATACACTGGAAACACATTAATGTGGGAGATCAGTTCCTGGCTTTCCTGTTTATACAGTCTGAAGAGCAGGAATTCTGCCATTCCCAGCAGCTTCATTGCAGTGCCAACCCCAAGGTGCCAAGGGACCATTCATTTACAGCAACATCTCTCTCCTTGAGCAGTAGGAAATAATATTCATTTTAAAAAGCACACCAATCACTGGATAATGAATTATTTTAGAATCTTTGCGCTTAGTACAGAATTCTCTGTAATTATTTCAAAAATAAAAGATATTGATGTTAAGGGTAGTAATGGGGCAGGGAGCAGAGTTTGCTGGGACTAAACTTTGACAGCAGTCTGGCTGATGTTTAAGCCATTAATACGTTGCCTCTGACACGGTCTAAAACACAGACCTGTGCACAGGCATCATAAAAGCCAGCAAGCAAATCCAGCGCTCGTCCCTTAGTATAGAAGCTGATGATATTTTTCATTATTTCTGGATCTTTACGCCAGTCCAAAGACTGAAGGTAGTTTGCTGCCATGATGTAAATCTCCTTTTGACGAGAGACTCCTGTAAAGAAAATGATCTTCTCTGTGTCTCCTGATTTCAGAAGTGCTCTCATTGCCTGAAAAACAACCGATAATATTTCACTACGGTGAACATGAATGCAAATATTCAGCCTTGTCTTATGTACTGATGTGCTTCCCCTCATTGCAGATGAAAAAATTAATGAAGCCCCCACCACTTGTTTACTGTTAACTGCCTAGCACCAAATATGATTGGATGTGGTAGGACTGCAGATCTTAAATATGACCTGTTGTTTGTGGAAACACTTAACTTTGTCAATTGCATGCTGTATCCGCTGTTTGGCTTGCAGGTAGTTCTATGTTATAGTTTCATCAAGTTGGCAACTATTTTTTAGGTAGGCCTGGTGCTACATGTCTTCCTGAATTCTTCAGTGAACCAGGGTTGATCTCTTGGCCTGATGGTGATGATAGAATGGGGTCAATGCCAGGCCATGAAGTTAGATTGTGGCTGAATACAATTCTGCTGCTATTGATTTGATTTGATTTGATGTGATTTGATTTATTATTGTCACATGTACCTAGGTACAATGAAATGTTTTGTTTTGCAGACAGATTACTCCATACAAAACACATAGAGTAATGTCTGTGATGGCTTACAGTGCCTCATTGACACCCTGTTTGCTACATTTGTTCGAAGTCTGTCCCATTCCAACAGAGGCAGTTCTGCATCATAATTTCCTGGAATTTTCTCTCATCTACTAATTTCCCAACTCCTTTTCTCAAGCCCACTTCTGATTTTTGCATTTGTATGCCTCAGTCAGTAGTTCAAAAGGACCAGATTTCCCAGGGCAACTAGGGATGGGCAATTGATACTGACCTATCCTGTAATACCAACATTATCTTGAAAAACATTTTTAAAAAACTGGCATTTTAGTAATATTAGAATAACAAAGAGCAAAGGGAGAAAAATGAAAGAGATTTAACAGCCATGTTCATCATAGAAAGGAAGTCATGCAATTCAATGGCTTGGAAAATGTTTAGTGACACCACAAGTGAGATCTTGGAGAAACAAGGACTCAAATAGCTTTTGAAACATAGATTCATAGAGTTATTCTAGTACAGAAGGAAGCAATTCATCCTTTGGCTCCCTAAAAAGTAACCATTAGTCCCAAATCTTTCTTAGACCCCATAGCCCAGCAAGTTTATTTAACTGAAGTACCCACCCAATTTTCTTTGAAATCATTAACCATCTCTACTTCTACTACTGTTGTAGATACAAATTCCAGGTCAGTACTCTTTGCTCCACAAAAATGTCCTCATCCCCCAACTCTCTTGTCCAAAATATTAAATTTACTCTTGCACAACCCTTTTATGAAGTCCACACAAACAAAAAAATTGGAGCAAAAGAAAAACCAAATGTAAAACTAAAACAGAAAATGTTAAAAACAATAAGTTCAAATGCACAACAAAAGCTCACACAGTGACCTGACTGTGGCAAGATTAACTGGCAGATTCATTTTCCATACCTAAGTTTCTAATTCCTAGAAAAATAAATGTGATTGTATTGTGCTACACTGCTGTGCTGAGCTTAGCTTGGCTCAGTCTGTATCACTCTCACCTGAATGACAGGTCATGGATTTAGGTTGTGTTCCAGGATTTGAACAGATTATCTAGGCTGACACCTCAGCGTATGACTGAGAGAGTGCTGTACTGTCGGAGACATGTTGGATAAGAAGGTAAACTAGGACTGTGTTTCCCTAGGTGTTGGTGTTAACGATCTTGTGGCAATGACAAGAAAAGCTTTTAACTTTCCTCTCTGCATGAAACATTTATAGTATTGTATCTCCGATGCAACCGATGAATTTGGTGTTCATAATCTGAATTAATCTCAAACAAATCCAATATGTTCCTGAATTGATGCTGACAGCACAGTACAGCCATATGTGAAGTCCAATGTGCTAACACAATAAAATAATTTACTGGTAGCTCCTGAATAACATCACCTCAGAAATGTGCCCAGTTGATTAATGGCACAGTGAGGCTCCTTTACCTTGGCCTTGTTGCCAGCCTGTGTGTATTTTTTGGTCGCGAGGTGATAGTTTCCCTGCCGCATGCAGCAGTCAGCAATACGTTCAAGCAGATCACGGCGGAAGTCCTCAGAGAGTTCCTTCGAACCCTTAGACACAGTCATTTTCTCCGCCATATCCTCAGTGATGGTCAGGTTCTGCTCCAAGCAGAGATGGAGGGCATCATAGTACTGGAATAGAAGACACAAGTGACAGATGAAACTCTGTCAAATCCTATTACATCACCCTCACTGTTAGAAGGTAACTATGTAGGGACATGCAGTTCACTAACTAAGAATAACCTCCAC
The DNA here is from genome assembly GCF_004010195.1 of Chiloscyllium plagiosum. NCBI lineage: Eukaryota > Metazoa > Chordata > Chondrichthyes > Orectolobiformes > Hemiscylliidae > Chiloscyllium > Chiloscyllium plagiosum. Next base: position 22,820,123 of record NC_057730.1, read on the forward strand.
CATCTTCTCCATACAGACTAGATACTTCCAGGACGCAAACAGTAATGAATAAAAAGACACTCAGGATAAGCTGCTGTTCAATAAGTAATGTTTTGAGTCTAAACCAGATCCTAGTAATCTTGATACACTTTTTATAGCAACCCTGAAAATGTTAAAATGCAGCAAAGCACTGACAAAATCAATTTTATAACACTTAGTTTTTGTCAACTTCTGTTTTTTAGGGTGAGGGATATTAATACTGGGAAATGGAATATATATCTTTCAAAGCAATGAGTGTCAACAACAAAGAATCCCATGGAAGGTAAACCAGGATTAGATAAAAGGAAAACTCCCTTTACACCTTCCCATTAAACATTTCCAAGGCAGGTACAGCATGCATTTTAATTGCTGAATAAAGCTCCCTTACACAGAAAGAGCAAGCACAGATATATTGGCTGAATGATCCCATGAATCCTAACTAATTAGATTATCTGAAATAACTCGGGTGGCACGGTGGCTCAGGGGTTAGCACTGCATCACATCACCAGGGACCTGGGTTCGATTCCTGCCTTGGACGACTGTCTGTATGGAGTTTGCACATTTTCCTCGTGTCTGTGTGGGTCTCCTCTGGATGCTCCGGTTTCCTCCCACAATCCAAAGATGTGCAGGTCAGGTGAATTGGCCATGCTAAATCGCTATAGTGTTAGGCACATTAGCCTGGGGTAAATATAAGATAGGGGAATGGATCTCGGTGGATTACTCTTCAGAGGGTCAGTGTGGACTTGTTGGGCTGAAGAGCATGTTTCCATACTGTAGGAAATCTAATTTAATCTAAAACTCATCACCAAGCATTGGTGAAATAAATCCCTCAGGTAGGACAGGAAATGAGGGAAAGTTAGTATGGGTCAGAGTACCTAGTTACAGTAGAAAATATTACAAAATGAGTGTTGTGCCAATTCTTGAATCCCCACATCTTTGCAGATACAGCTAAAACATCAAGTGAAATGTTATAGGGGTCTGACCAATGTGAGCTATAGCTGGATTTGTGGCAGAATTGAGAAGTCCGGCAAGGCTAATCAGGACTTTGAGGTTGTCTCGCCTCCATCTTTTATTCTTTACAAGGTAGTGTGGTGAGTTTCTTGGTAGACAACAACAAGTTAACAATTAAGGTGGATTTATTGTTTGATAAATGTCTTGATGATGGACAATTTGTCTCACTAAAATTCAGCTTTCCACTTTGTTCAACTTGCCAAACAAGCTAGACATTGAAAAAAACTCAAAATGGAAACCAGTGTACCCAGCAGGTACCTAGCAGATTCAGCTTGCCGTTTGCTCTGAATGAACTCTATGTTGGACACTGGACACCAACATCTTAGGGCATGCTCCATGGTCAACAGCTACTTTTATGGAAGTTGGCATCTAATATGTGCCAGCTTCTAAAAACCCACGTGGCACATCTCCAATCCACTTACAAGATGCTTTTGCACGTCAATGCTGTACTTTGGGCTGCATGGGCAACCACAAACGAAATGCTGCAGAAGGACACTGCACTCAGGAACATACACCCAGCTCGCGGATTGGGCCAGGCTGCATCTCTGGCATCTTCACTCGTCATAGCACTCACTCACGTTGCACTGCCTTTTTGTGCTTTGCCCCATCAGCCAGGGTCACATTACTTCTGTTTGGCTTGCCATTTAGTGCCTCAGTTATGACAAGGAAGGTTGCCTTCACTCAGGAAGTTCCAGCATTGATTTCTCTCCACAGTTGCTGCCAGACCTGCTGAGCTTTTCCAGCAATTTCTGTTTTTGTTTCTGATTTGCAGCGGGCACACTGCATTTTCTTTTGGTAAATTGAGAATTGTGTACTTTTAAAAATCTTTAACTTTTGTGATGATTCCAGGAATAGCAGACTTGATTTTTCAATCCACTAGCTCAAAAAGGAACAATATGGCAAGAAACTTCGATTGGTATTTAAAATAACTGCAAGAGGCTGGTATCCTGTCACCAAGTCACCCTTTATTTACATGGGCACTTCACATGTGGTCTGACACAAAGCCAGTCCTTAGACCGAGGAGACCTTCTGAATCCCCTATTTATATCTGTCAGCTAGGGCTCCCTGATTGCCTTAGGTTAACAACCTGAACCGAGAATCTCAGTCAATGAGATCCACTTGGCCATGGTTCTAATCTCCACAGTATTGATACAAAAAAGCCCTCAAAAATTGTGATGAAACTAGGACTTAGTTAAAAAAAATTAAGATTCAGCTTTTTGTCTCTTTCTTCACAGATGCTATTAGACCTACTGAGCTTCTCCAGCCCTTTATTTTTGTTTCAGATTTCCAACATCTGCATTACCTTGCTTTCATTTTAGAATTTTGCTATTAGTTTAGTAAGATATGGCTGTTATTTCTAGAAGTTTTGTGTTTCTGATAAATTATTCTTTATGAAGCTGAATATACAGCATAGCTAATGATCCCTTTGAGCAACAATGTTTGCTTAACTTTATTATCCAGTATCCCACTAGTTCCTACCATCAAAAATGATATTTTGAAATGATCAATATATAATTAAGGTACCATCAAGACTTACATAAATAGGATAGTTATGTTGCTTTCTGCAGTGGGAATTAGTGGGATACTGGATGGTAAAGTTAGGTGAATGATTCAACTCATTGTGAATTTATTTCCTCACAAATAAAGGAAGTGACAAATTTGTAAGCATGAATGAATAAAGCAGCTTTTTAAACAAAGCTTTGAGAAAATGCAGGAATATATTCTGGTCATGAAATAAATCAATCCTAAGAATCAACACCCAGTTGCTGTAGAGACTCCAGTTTAGCTGTATGGCTAGATATTTCTAATATCATGAATTAATCGTCAAGCTGTCAATCAGGTTGCAAACTTCAAAAATGATTTCTTGAGCAGTATTGAACTGAAGCCCTGCTAAGCAGATTGGCATTCAGCAGGTGGCTCTCTGGTTCTTTACTAAAGCGAATATACTCTTACCTTCTTTGCAGTAACCAGCAGTTCCACTGCTTTTTCAAACTGCTTGTGCTCAATGAAGAAATCAGAACAGCGAGACAACAGGGCAGGGTCTGAATTCTCATCCAGCTCCTCGGCTATGTGTTGTAATGCGTTAAACTGCTGGGTAGCAAAGGCCAATTCAATAGCTTTGGAAAAGTGGCCAGCCTAAAATTAAACACCAATCCATTAATAGGTAGTCTAATAGTTAATGAGGAAACAGCAATAGTCTCACTGGACACTGAAATCAGTTGTAATCTGCACGCACTACAGCATTCCATAACGTGTTTGTAGAAAGGATAACAGTGATTACAATTCAAAAGTAATGCATTGGTTGTGATGGTTTGTCCCATGGAGCTACATTTATCCAAGCTTCTTTCCAAGAGGTAACATTTACATCATAGGAGAAGTTAGTGAAGGGAGTGTGTTTTTTGTTATTGAGAGATTATCAGGCTTTTATTAGAACAGGGTGGCACCCAGAAACATCAATAATTGTGAGTGAAACCCACAAAGGTCAAGCAATTTTTATTACTATGATGAGACCACTCCATTACCTAGTTGTAAGATGATTAGCAATTGAAACTACTTTTTTTGGGGGGGGAAGGAAAAGAGTAACGACTATAACCTTTTTCCACTGGGACCAGAAACAGTCAGCCACTATAGCCCTTTCCACTTCAGGGATGAAATTAGAAATAATTCAAATATGGAAACTTTACACTAGATATATATTATACTTAAATCAATTGAGCATGTAAGATGAATCATACCTTATGGTACAGCATCACAGCACGATCCATTTGGAGCCCCTTCTCCTCATAGTAACGTGCGGCCTCCATCATATCCTCTGGGGAGCTCAAGAGAGACAAATTCATCAGATGATCATCAAGGCCATTGTCCTGAATAACGATAGGTTCAGAGAGACCGATTATTAACAATCTCTGCAACTTAGCAATGCAGTAAAACAATAAATCTAGCTTGAACAAATTGATCTGTGTGGCCAACTTTAGTGAGTTAATTATGTTTAGCAATTTAAAACCTGGAAAGGGATGTTATTCTACAATTGACTCCAAGTGTCAACATCAAGTGTATCAGGTCCACATGGGGTCAAATTTTATACTTTGCCCTCAAGCTCAGAAGTTGTTCCTTTCTCATAACTGTCCTCCCCATGTGCCTACATATTTACAATTAACTATGGCCAGTGTAGAGCTGTGGATTTGGGAAAATTGAGAATCACCAAGATCTGTACTGAATTGATTCTTTCTTTCATAATATGAATTGGGATCAACTGAGGAGGCTTTGATTCCATGAATTATCCTAGATTCAAACAGAAATGTTAGAGGGTGATAGGATTCAGCAATATCAACTGCACCACAAAAACCCTTTAAAATCCATTGCCATTTTAACAACTTGAAACTCAGGTAGTTGGATCTGTTTGTTGTTTAGCTTTTTGCCCCGTCTGAGAATGATCAATGGGTGCTACTAACCTGATGAAAGAAAGGCTTGCAGACAAAATTATATTGTACTCTTAGGATGTGACAGCTTTGTACAATAGCATGCTATAGAATTTAAATATAAAGATTTGCTTCCAAATTCTGGCCTGATCTATGACAAAGATTTAAGGAATCAGTTATAAACCAGTAATAACACTGATGAACTTTAAACTCACTCCTGTAAAGGGATACACCCAACACTGATGATATGCTACAACAAACAATTAGGAAGACAAATGGTACATTAGTTAATCAGAAAGAGATTGGAGCATAAATGTAAAGAAGTCTTATTACAATTACACTGGTGAAACCATACCTAGAAGAGTGTTTGCAGTTTTGGTCTCCTTACCCAAGCTAGGATATACATGTCACAGAGGGATGTATGTAACCAAGATTCATGAGACTGGTTCTGGTTACAAAGGAAATTGTCCTATGAGAAGAGACTGGATAGATCAGGCGTATATTCTCTGAAGTTTACAAGAGTGAGAGGCAATCTCATTGAAGCTTATAAAATTCTTGAGAGGCTTTACAAGGTAAATGCTAAGAAATCCTTCTTCTTGGCAATTTAGAACACAGTATCTCAGAAATTGAGGCTGATCATTTCGGATTGAAGTCTGGGAAAATTTCTTCAAAAGGATGTAAATCCTTGGAATTCTGTACTGCAGGGAATTGTGGATGATCAGTTATTGGATATATTCAAGACAAAGGTTGATAGATTTTTGAGTACAAGCAGAATAAAGGGATTTTGACAAAAGTGGCAGGTAAATGGAATTGAGGTGGAAGATCAGCCATTGAATGGTGAAGCAGGCTCAACATTAGACATCCCTCCGTGACATACTAAAGGTCAACTCTAGTTCTTTTGTTGGTAAGGGTCTGAAGGTTGATTCTGGATTAGAATGGTGCTGGAAAAGCACAGCAGTCCAGGCAGCATCCGAGGAGCAGGAAAATCGACATTTCGGGCAAAAGCCCTTCATCAGGAATACAGACAGAGGGCCTGAAGGGTGGAGAGATAAATGAGAGGAGGGTGGGGGTTGGGAGAAAGTAGCATAGAGTACAATAGGTGAATGGGGGTGGGGATGAAGGTGATAGGTCAGGGAGGAGGGTGGAGCAGATAGGTGGAAAGGAAGATAGGCAGGTAGGACAAGTCATGGGGACAGTGCTGAGC
>NC_057730.1:22826232-22841390 GCF_004010195.1 Chiloscyllium plagiosum
ATTGCGGTCTCTAGAGAAGGAGGCCATCTGGTGTGTTCTATGGTGGAACCGCTCCTCCTGGGAGTTGATACGGCGGAGGCGGAGGAATTGGGGATACGGGATGGCATTTTTGCAAGAGGTATGGTGGGAAGAGGTGTAATCCAGGTAGCTGTGGGAGTCGGTGGGTTTGTAGGAAATGTCAGTGTCAAGTCGGTCGTCACTGATGGAGATGGAGAGGTCCAGGAGGGGGAGGGAGGTGTCAGAGATGGTCCAGGTAAATTTAAGGTCAGGGTGGAATGTGTTGGTGAAGTTGATGAATTGCTCAACCTCCTCGCGGGAGCACGAGGTGGCATCAATGCAGTCATCAATGTAGCGGAGGAAGAGGTGGGAGTGGTGCCGGTGTAATTACAGAAGATGGACTGTTCTACGTAGCCAGCAAAGAGACAGGCATAGCTGGGGCCCATACGGGTGCTCATGGCTACCCCTTTGGTCTGGGGGAAATGGGAGGATTCGAAGGAGAAATTGTTAAGGGTGAGGACCAGTTCGGCCAAACGAATGAGAGTGTCGGTGGAAGGGTACTGTTGGGGACGTCGGGAGAGGAAGAAACGGAGGGCTTGGAGGCCCTGGTCATGGCGGATGGAGGTGTAGAGGGATTGGATATCCATGGTGAATGCTGATTTTAGGAATCTAAAACAAAAGAATTGGACTCATAGGGTTGAACTTCCCTTTAAAGAACTTACAGAAAATGACAAGCGGCATAAGTAGTCTTAAAACTCAGAATTCATGACTAAAACTTAAAAATATAATTGAATGATCAGTGGCTGTGCTTACCTTGCACAGGCGTATTGCATTGTTGTAGGCCTGTGCACGGGTATAGAAGTGGATGGCCTGTTTAACATTATCCCGAGCCTCATACTGACGAGCCAGGTGATAAGAGGCTGCATGATTTCCTGTTTCATTAGCAATTTCAGAGGCCTTTAAAAAACAATCAGAACCCATCATCAACATGTCACCATATTAAGAACACACAAAAGCATTCTATGGATTGCTAAATGTTTATTTTTTAAAAAATGGACACTGTAAGCAAAAGGTTTGCAATTTTCTCTTGGCTTAATGTATATAAACAATGGCAACAACTTACATTTGAATAGTCCCAGCACCTTTAATGTTGTAAAATGTCCCAAAGCACTTTAGACGTGTATTAGCAGACAAAATTTGACGCAGGGCTACATAAGGAAATATTAAGACTGGTGACAGCTGATCAGAGGTAGATATTAAGGACCATCTTGGAGGAGAACAGAGTGATAGAGAGGTTTAGCAAGGGAAACACAGAGCTTGATGGCCTAGCAGCTGAAGGCACCACCATCAACGTAGGGCAAGTCAAATCAGGAGTTTACAAGAGACCAGAATTGGAGGAGTGCAGAAGCCACAGAGGGCTGGAAGAAGTTATGATAAAGGAAGGGGTGATGTCATGCATAGATTTGAAAATAAGGGCCACTTTAAAATCGAGGCAGTGCTCGGCTTGAAGGTGGCTTGGGTGCCATGTTGCAAGCAGTCTGATTCAGTTTCAGATAAGTTAGGGGTTGGGATTATAACAGCTAACAAAAAAATGGCTGACCGACGAAATGCATACTTTAGTTTTGTGTTCACAAAGGATGACACAAATAACATGGCAGGAATGTTGGGAAGACAGGATTTAGTGAGAGGGAGGAACTAAATTAAATCAGTATTGTTAGGGAAACAGTATTGGGAAAATTGATGGGATTCAAAGTCAACAAATCCCCAGAGCCTGATAATCTACATCCCAGAGTACTTAAGGAAGTGCCCGTAGAAATGATGGACGATTTGGTGGTCATCTTTGAAAATTCAATAAACTCTGGAACAGTTCCTATAGATTGGTGGGTAGCTTATGTAACCCCTTTATTTAAGGAATGAGGTAGACAGAAACTGGGAATTATAAGCCAGTTAGTCTGATGTTGATAATGGAAAAAAATTCTAGATTTCATTATAAAAGATTTAATAACAGAGCACTTGGAAAGCAGTAAGAGGAGCGGACAGAGTCAGCAAATGGGAAATCATGCTTGACAAATCTCCTGGAATTCTTCAAGGATGTACTTGTAGAATTGATGCAAGTGAGCCAGTGGATGTGATTTATTTGGGCTTTCAGACAGTTTTGACAAGTCCCACGTAAGCGATTAGTATGTAAAATTAAACTGCATGGGATTGGAGGTCGTGCACTAAGACTGATAGAAAACTAGCTGACAGACAGGAAACAAAGAATAGAAGTAAATGGATGCCTTTCTTAAAGGCAGGCAGTGATTCATGGGGTACCACTGGGATCTCTGCTAAGACCCCCAGCTATTCACACTATAAATGTACAATTTGGATAAGGGAACGTAGAAACATAGAAGATAGGAGCAGGAGGTGGCCATTTGGTCCTTCCAGCCTGCTCTGCCATTCATCATGATCATGGCTGATCATCCAACTCAATTGCCTAATCCTGCTTTCTTCCCATAACCTTTGATCCCACTTGCCCCATGTGCTATATCTAACCACCTCTTGAATAAATTCAATGTTTTGGCATCAACTCTTTCCAGTGGTAATGAATTCTACAGACTCACCACTCTTTGGGTGAAGAAATGTCTCCTCATCTCTGTCCTATATGATCCACCCAAAATCCTCAGACTGTGACCCCTGGTTTTGGGCACACCAACAACGGGAACATCCTCCCTGCATCTACCTTGTCTTGTCCTGTTACAATGTTATATATTTCTATGAGGTCCCCCTCGTTCGTCTGAACTCCAGCAAAAACAATCCTAACCTTGTTCATCTCTCCTCATGTCAGTCCCGCCAGCCCCAGAATCAGCCTGGTAAACCTTCACTGGACTCCCTCGAGAGCAAGAGCATGCTTTGTCAGAAAAGGACACCAAAACTGCACTCAGTATTCTAGGTGTGACCTCACCAAAGCCCTGTATAACTGCAACAAAACATCCCTGTTTGTGTACTTGAAACCTCTCACAATGAAGGCCAACATACCATTTGCCTTCTTTGTTCCCTGCTGCATCTGCATCCTTACCTTCAGCGGCTGGTGGACAAGGACTCCCACTGCACACTCCCCTCTCCCCATTTACAGCTATTTAGATAGTAATCTGCCTTCTTGTTCAAATTAGCAGACAACACAAAGCTGGGTTTAAGGGTGAGAGACAAAAAAACTGCAGATGCTGGAATCCAAAGTAGACAAGCAGTAGGCTGGAAGAACACAGCAAGCCAGGCAGCATGAGGAGGTGGAGGAGTCAACCTTTCATGTGTAACCTTTCTTTTAGGGTGAAATGTGAGGAGGATGCAGAGATACTTCAGTGTAATTTGCACAAGCTGAATGAGTGGGCAAATGGATGGCAGCTGCAGGAGAAGGTGGATAAGTGTGAGATTATCCACTTTGGTAGCAACAACAGGAAGGCAGTTCATCATCTGAATAATGGTAAATTGAGAAGGGGGTGGGGGGGGGGGAAGGTGCAACAAGACCTAGGTATCCTCATACACAAGTCTCTGAAAGTAAACTTGCAGGTGCAGCAGGAAGTAAAGAAGGCAAATGGTATGTTGGGCTTCATAGCAAAAGGACTGAAGTACTGAAGGACTGAAGTCTTACTGCAATTATACAGAGCCTTGATTTTTAGATTAGATTACTTACAGTGTGGAAACATGCCCTTAGGCCCAACAAGTCCACACCGACTCTCTGAAGAGCCACCCACCTAGACCCATTCCCCTACATTTACCCCCTCACCTAACACTACGGGCAATTTAGCATGGCAAATTCACCTAACCTGCACATTTTTTGGACTGTGGGAGGAAACCGGAGCATCCAGAGGAAACCCACGCAGACACGGGGAGAATGTGCAAACTCCATGCAGACAGTTGCCTGAGACCACATTTGGAATATTGTGTGCAGTTTTGGTTTTCAGAGGAAGGAACCTATTGCTTTTGAGGAGTGCAGTGAAAGTTTACCGGATTGATTCCTAGCATGGAGGGACTGCTGTATGAGCAGAGGTTCTGTTTGTTAAGATTATATTTGCTGGAGTTCAGAAGAATGAGGGAGGGATCTCGTGGAAACTTACAAAACTCAAACAGGACTGGACAGGGTAGATGCAGAAAGGATGTTCCTGATGTTACACTCTAAAGAATTTATAGGAACAGAGGAACAGGAGTAGATAATTCAGCCCGTTGAGCCTATTTAATATGATCCTGGTTGATCTGTGGCCTAAATCTATAAATGTGCCTTTGGCCCATGTCCCTTTGCTTTACAAAATGTTATCTAGTTTCAAACATCTATTATCCTCTGTGCGTAAGTGCTTCCTAACATCCCTCCTGATTGGTCTGGCACTAATTGTCAGACTATACCCCCTAATTTTAGAATCCCTAACCAGTGTAAGTAGCTTATCTTTATCTATCCTGTCTTTTGCTGTCACTATCTGGGAGACATCAATGAGAGCACCCCTTAACCTTCTAAATTCTAGAAGCAGGCCTAAATTTTATAACTAATCCTCATAACTTAATCCCTGAAGTCCAGATATCATTCTTGTAAATAGGACTGAGGACTTTAGGTTTGAGATGAGGAGAAATTTCTTCACTCAGAGTGGTAAGCCTATGGAATTCATTACCACAGAAAACAATCAAGGCCAAGGTATTGTCTGATGTCAAGAAAGATTTGGAGAAAACACTTTGGCCTAAAGGGATCAAAGAATATGGGGGGTAAATAGGAACAGGAAATTGAGTTGGATGATCAGTCATAATTATAATAAACGATAGAGTAGGTAGGTACGAAGGGCCAAATGGCTTGCTCCAGCTCCAATTTTCTGTGTTTCTGAAAGGTACATAAGCCAGTTACTCTCTGAACATGCAAACAAATGGCATAACCTCCAACAGGTGAGCAGTTACATATGGAAGTAAAGATTTCAAATAAGTTAAACAATTTACTGGGAGCACAAAGAAAAAACATTAAAACAATAGATTCAAACTTTAGAATTTGATTGGAGTTATTTAAGGAAGTAACAAAAATGACTATGAGAATTATTCACAATTTCTATGATTTCCCAAAATTTAGCAAAGGAAGCTTTATATAAGACTTCTAACAATTATGGCTCATGGAAGTGGGAATAAATTAGCTGTAGGACTGAAGATCAGTTTGGCTGATGATGGCCAGTGAGAATGTGATAGTGACCCAGGATTTTGAGCCAATAATATTGAAGGAATGGCAATATATTTCCAAGTTAGGATGGTGAGTGGCTTGGAAGGGAAATTGCATGTGATAGCATTCCCATGTACTTGCTGCCTTTATCCTTATAAATGATATAGGTCATGGATTTGGTCAGTGGCTGTCAAAGCAGCCTTGGTGAATTTTTGCAGTGCCATCTGGAGATGGTACACACTACTTTTCCTGGGCATCGGTGATGGAGGGAGTGAGTGTTTGTGGATATGACGCCAATAAAGCTGGCTGATTTGACCTGGATGGTGTCAAACTACTTCTGTGTTGTTGGAGTTGCTTGATCCAGTCAGGTGTAAAGTTTTCCAGCACACTCCTGACCTGTACCTTGTGGATGGTGAATAGGCTTTGGGGAGTCAGGAGGTGAGTTACTCGCTTCAGGATTCCTAGCCTCTGTAGGAGCAAATTACTGCAGCTGCTGGAATCTGCACTGAAAACAAAAAAAAACTAGAAATCACAGCAGGTCAGGTAGCATCTGTGGAGATAGAGCTAGCTAATATTTCGAGTCCTGTTCTTGAAGTCACAACATTTATGTGGTTGGCTCAGTTCAGTTTCTGATTAATGGTAATCTCTAGGGTGTTGAGATTGGAGCATTCACCGATAGTAAAACCATTGAATGTAAGGACCATTGGTTAGATTCTCTCTTGTTGGAGATGGTCATTGCCTTGCACTTGTATGGCACAGATGTTACTTGCCACTGATGGAGAGCTTTTGCCCAAAATGTCGATTTTCCTGTTCCTTGGATGCTACCTGACCTGCTGTGCTTTTCCAGCACCACTCTAATCTTGACTCTGATCTTCAACATCTGCAGTACTCACATTCGCTTACATGCCACTTGTCAGCCCAAACTTGAATATTGTCCAGGTCTTGCTGCATTTAGACATGGATTGCCTCAATATCTGAGATGTCTTGAATTGTATTGAATATCATGCTAATTATCATTGAACGTCCCAACTTTTAACTTTATGGTGGATGGAAGGTGATTCATGAAGCAGCTGAAGATGTTTGGGCCAAGGACACTACCCTGAGGAACTCCTGCAGACATGCCTTGGAGCTGAGATGACTGACCTTCGTCTTCCTTTGCGCTTGATATGGCTCTAGACAATGGAGAGTTTTCCCCATCTAGCTTTATAAAATGTCCTTGATGCTACACTTTATGTACAAAGTTTAGAGGAATAAATTGTCTATATGTTAAGCTACAGGATAAATTATTAAAATAAACTGTAAATTGGTTCAGCCAATGCTGAATTACAGAACACTAGTTGAAGCATTGGGGGTCACTGAAATGCCAGCTATGTAACATGGCTTGTCAGGATTCAAAAATGTAGAGTCAAGAGTGTGGTGCAGGTCCACAGCAGGTCTGGCAGCATCCGAGGAGCAGGAGAATCAATGTTTCGGGCATAAGCCCTTCATCAGGAATGAGGCTTGTGGGCCAGGGCTGAGAAATAAATGGGAGGGGGGTGGGGTTGGGGGGGAAGGTAACTGAGAAAGCGATAGGTAGATGAAGGTGAGAGAGAAGGTGATAGGTCAGAGAGGTGAGTGACGGACAGGTGCGAGTCGGAGGCTTGGTACTGGGATAACGTGGGGTGAGGGGAAACAAGGAAGCTGTTGAAATCCACATTTATCCCATTTGGTTGCAGAGTTCCAAGGCAGAATATGAAGTGTTCTTCTTCCAATCGTCAGGTGTTAATGGTTTGGCGGTGGAGGCAGCCCAGGACTGCATGTCCTTGACAGAGTGGGAGGGGGAGTTAAAGTTTCAGCCATGGGGCGGTGAGGTTGGTAGATGCGGGCGTCCCAGAGATGTTCTCTGAAATGATCCGCAAGAAGGCACCCTGTCTCCCCGATGTACAGGAGACCACACTGGGTGCAATGGATGCAGTAGATAACATTGGTAGAGGTACAGGCAAATTTCTGACAGATGTGGAAGGATCCCTTGGGGCCTTGGACGGAGGTGAAAGGGGTGGTGTGGGCGCAGGTTTTGTACTTCTTGTGGTGGTAGGGAAAGGTGCCAGCAGTGGGGTGTGGGCTGGTGGGAGGTGTGGATCTGATGAGGGAGTCGCAGAGGGAATGGTCTCTCTGGAACGCTGATAGGGATAGGGAGGGAAATATATCTTTGGTGGTGGGGTCCGTTTGGAGGGGACTTTGAGGTGGAATTGGTCATCCTGGGAACAGATGCGGTTGAAGAGGAGGAATTGGGAATAAGGGATGGTGTTTTTACAGGAGGTAGGGTGGGAGGAGGTGGGCTTGTAGGAGATGTCTGTAGTTAGTCGGTTACCGGATATGGTGGTGGAGAGGTCCAGGAAGGGGAGGGAGATTCCGAGATGATACAGATGAATTTGAGGTCTGGGGGTGAAAGGTGTTGGTAAAGTCGATGAACTGTTCAGCCTCCTCGTGAGAGCATGAGGCGGCGCCGATACAGTCATCGAATAATGCAGACTCAGACATTAGTTTGACTATGTCTGGAGGTCAGAACAAAATTTATTTTTTGAGATTTACTACAATCAGGAGGTTGTACAAGCAGGTATAGTTGGCATTAACAGATAACGAAATACTTTATATGACACTATATGAACATGCTTTCCCTCTCTCAGTGACAAAACTTTTTTCTTTCTTACCTTTTGTATATTGCCAAGATAACAATGAACACGGACAAGTGAGAGATAGTCTTGCGCCTTCTCATAATATTTCAAAGCAGAGTCCATGTCTGCCTGACTTTCTAAATACTGAGCCCACCATTTCCACAGGCTTCTATGAATAACAAGGACAAATACATTATTCAGCATAGAGGTTCTGACCACTTACTGGGCCAATAGCTTGGTATTTTTAGAAGGCATGTGTTAGAATTAACAATAACTAAATGACAGATTCGTTAACAGAGTCCCAAGTATCTATTTTCACAATGGGAAATATAGAGAAAATACCAGTGATAGGAGGAGATCTATTAACTCAAAAATTTGAGTTTTTTGAAGATAGATGAAGGCAGAGCGGTAGATGTTGTCTACATGGACTTTAGCAAGATTTTCAACAAGGTCTGCATAGTAGACTGCTTAGTAAGGTTAGATCACATAGGATCCATTGAAAACTAGTCAATTGGAAACAAAATTGGCTTGACAGAGTGTGGTCACCAAGGGTTGTTGAAGGCCTGTCATCAGCCGTATACCGCAAGGATTGGTGTTGGGTCCATTGTTGTTCATCATTTATATAAATGATTTGGATGATAATATTAAGGTATGGTTAGTAAGTTTGTGGATGACACCAAAATAGATGGCATTGTGGACAGTGAAGAAGGTTATTTAAGAGTACAACAGGATCTTAATCAACTGGGTCAGTGGACCAAGGAACAGCAGATGGAGTTTAATTCAGATAAATACAAGGTACTACATTTTGGTAAGTCAAACCAGAGCAGGACTTACACAGTTAATGGTAGGGAAGTGCTGTTGAACTGAGACACCTAGGGGTCCAGGTATGTAGTTCCTTGAAAGTAGTGTCACAGGTAGTCAGGGTAGTGAAGATGGCATTTGGTAAGCTTGCCTTCATCAGTCAGAGCACTGAGTACAGGAGTTGGGACATCATGTTACGGCTGTACAAGATATTGGCAAGACCAGATTTGGATTACTGCAAACAATTCTGGTCACCCAGCTGTAGGAATGATGTTATTAAACTGGAAAGGGTGCAGAAGAGATTTACAAGGATGTTACCAAAACTAGAAGGTTTGAGTTATAAGGAGAGGCTGGACAGGCTGTTACTTTCTTTTCCCTGAGGCGCAGTAGATTGAGGGTGACCTTTATGAGGTTTATAAAATCATGAGGGGCATAGATAAAGTGAATAGCGAAGGTCTTTTCGCCAAGGTAGGAGAGTCCAAAGCTAGAATGCATTGGTTTAAGATGAGAGGGGAAAGATTTAAAAGGGACATAAGGGTCAAAGTTTTCACACAGTGGGTGGTGCATATTTAGAACGAGCTGGGTAGAGGTGGATACAATTACAACATTTAAAAGACATTTGGACAGATATATGATTCTGAAAGGATTAGAGGGATATTGGCCAAATGCAGGCAAATGGGACTAGTTCAGTTTGGGAAACTTGGTCAACATGGATGAATTGGGTCGAAGGGTCTGCTTCTGTGCTGTATGTCATTGACTCTATAACATAGTGGATTTATATAAGCTAAACAGAGAAACTGATGAATCTTAAGAAACACCTTATGGTCTCTATTTCATGGTATCTCAAAGAATGGGATGTGTAGATGTGTTAATTAGATTATTTTTAAAACATTTTAGATTCATGTATCCATAGTTTGGAAAAAAATTTAAGTTGCACTCTATTATTTGAAAAGGGGAGGAGAGTGTTTCTTTTAAATGCATTTTTGGTAATAAGTTAAAAATCACACAACACCAGGTTATAGTCCAACAGGTTTAATTGGAAGCACACTAGCTTTCGGAGCGACGCTCCTTTATCAGGCGATTGTCATTTTTGGTAATAGGCATTGCTGAAGGGTCAGCATTCATTGTCTGCTCCTAGTCACAGTGCCTTGTAGCTTACAAGGTAATATAATTATTTCCAGATAATTAAAATCTCAACTCTTCCATCATGTATTTGTTCTGGATTATTAGTCCAGACCTTTAGATTACTTGACAAGTAATGTAAGCACTGCACTATTTCCTCTGGTTTACACGATAATGGGATTCAACAGGTTAGAAAAAATACAATGCTCTGTGATGGAAGAATTTAGATAATACAAAACTAGATTTCAGTTATTCAGGAGTAAAACCAGGAGGCACTTGACCCAAATTCTGTAACTCTCTTTCCCAAAATCTCATGAGGGGTCAATTGAAATGTTCAAGACTGGGATTGATAGATCTCGTAGACTCTTATAATCAGGAGGTGCAGAACACAAATGTATAAATTGAGTTAAGCTACAAACCAACCATAATTTAATAAGATGGTTTAAAAGGTTGAATGGCACCTACTCCTAGTCATGTAGAGTCACAGAGATGTAATAATCTAGTCCCATCTGCCAGCACTTGGCCTATATCCCTCTACACCCTTCCTAGTGATATACCCATCCAGATGCCTTTTAAATCTTAGAAGAAATAGCATTTCTATGCTATTAACTCCATTAAAATCCTTAATATTCTCAAACAAATCTGATTTAATCTTATCAATTTGCTTTGGGTCCAATGGAAATAGTCCCAAGTAGCTAAAGTCTCTTCTTTTAACTATTGTTTCCTATTGCTGGTATCATCCTGGTGAAATAAACTTTGTGGTCTCTACAGCCTTAACATTCATTCTTTAATGGGCTGGCCAAAACTCAAGTGGTGCTTTCCAACCTAACCACCTGGCTTATTCTACTCGAAACCCCTACTTACAAAACTAACTGAAACTATAACAAAATGCCACCTAAAATCAGTCACAGCATCTACGGAGAAACCTCATACTATCTGGCACTCACTTGTCCTTTGTTTTGTTGACATATATTTCAAGCCCTTGGAGATCTTCCAGTAGCATCCGTGGTACCTCAAATCGGTGAGTATCTGATTTTTCATAGCTGTTGGAAAGTAAAAATTGATACTTTATGGAACATGAATCTCACAATCCTACAAAAAAAAGGCTGTACAAGTATTTCACATGAATGTTAAACCAACCCAAAATTAAAGGCTGGATGTTCTATTTTTGCAGCCTCAAGAATTTCTTATTTCTCATTCTAGATTTTTAGCATTTGTCTAAACAAAATCCAGTGTAAAGTGGCACAAGTTGTAATTTCATTAATTTTTTTTGAGAAATGAATCAATTGGAATGATACGTTTAGATTTATGATATTCCACCCATTCAGATCAAAATACATTCTTCATGCGTGAAGGGCTCTGGTGGCAATAAACAGTAAGAGGAATAGGCTGTTTAATACCTTGAGCATGTTGCATCATTCAATAGGATCATGGCTGATCCAATATTCCTCACCTCCACTTTTCTGCCTTTTACTTGTAGCCCTTGATTCCACTACTGATCAAGAATCTTCCTTAAATTTAATCAAGGACTCTGTCCCTACAGCTCTCTGTGGCAAGGAGATCTAAAGACTCACAACACTCAGAAGAAATTCCTCCTCATGCCAGCCTCAAATTGCTACCCCAATATTCTGAGACTATGCTCTTTTGTTTAGACTCTCTCATGAGGGGAAACATCCTTTCAGCATTTATCCTGTCAAGCTCCTTAAGAATCCTATATGTCTCAATAAGATCACCTCTCATTCTTCTAAACTCCAGGGAGTTGAGTCCCAATCTATTTAGCCTTTGTTCATAAGACAATCCCTCCATACTAGGAATCATCCCAGTGAACCTTCTCTGAACCGCTTCCAACGGAATCATAGGAGAACGTGAGGATTGCAGAGAGTGTGGCATTGGAAAAGCACAGCAGGTCAGGCAGCATCCGAGAAGGAGGAGAAGTGACATTTCAGACGTAAGCCCTTCATCAGGGATAGACTTGTGGGCTGCTGAGAGATAAATGGAATGGGGGTGGGGTTGGGGGAGGGGGGGAAACGTAGCTGAGAATGCAATAGATAGATGAAGGTGGGGGAGAAGATAATAGGTCAGAGAGGAGTTGCAGAGAGAGTGAGAGAGATAGAGAGAGAGAGAGAGATAGAGAGAGAGTGCGAGAGAGAGCGAGAGCGAGAGAGAGACTCACTGAGATCCTTGCAGAGGGTTGGCAACAATGAAGAATGGTGATATATTTCCACATCAGGTTGGTGAGTGACATGGAAGGGAATTTGCAGGTGGTGATGTTCTCATCTACCTGCTACTGTTGTCTTTCTAGACGGAAGTCTTCATGGATTTGCAAAGTACTGTCCAAGAAACTTTGATGAATTTCTGCAGAGCATCTTAGATAGTATGGACTGCTTCTACTGAGCATTGGTGCTGGAGAGAGTAGATGCTTGTGGATGTGACTCCAATCAAGTGGGCTGTTTTGTCCTGGAAGGTGTCAAGCATCTCGAGTGTTGGTGGAGCTGTGCCTATCTAGGCAAGTGGGGAGTATTGCACTCCTGGCTTGACCCTTGTAGATTGTGGGAAATCCGGAGGTGAGTTACTTGACAAGTATTCCTAGCCTGTGACCTGCTCTTGTTGCCACAGTGTTTATGTGGTGAGTCAATTTGAATTTCTGGTCAATGGTAACCCCCAGATATTGATAGTGGAAGAATTCAGTGATGATAACACCACTGAATGTCAAGGGGCGGTAGTCAGATTATGTCTTATTGGAGACAGTCATTGCCTGGCATTTGTGTGACAAGAATATTACTTGGTACTTGTCAGCTGAAGCCTGGATATTATCCAGATCTTGTTGCATTCAAACGTGGACAACTTCAATATCTGAGGAGCCGCAAAGAGTTACATTGTGCAATCATCGGCAAATATGACCTTATGATGGAGGGAAGGTCATTGATGAAGTAGCTCAAGCTGGGACTCAACTCCGAGGAACTTCTGCAGATATGTCCTAGAGTTAAGATAACTGACTTCCAACAAGCACAACCATCTTCCTATGTACCAGGTATGACCCCAACCATTAGAGGGTTTGCTCCTGAAAAGCATGGATTCCAGTTTTGATGCTATACTCAGTCAAATGTGTGCTGGCTGTCAAGGGCTGTCACCTTCACCTCACCTCTGGAATTCAGCTCTTTTGTCAATATTGAACCAAGGCTGTAATGAGGCCAGGAGCTGAGTGGCCCTGGTGGAACCCAAAAGTGGTCATCACTGTTGCTGAACAGGTGCTACTGGATAACACTGTTGATGACACCTTCCATCACTACTGTTGATTGAGAATAGATTGATGAGCCAGGTTGGATTTGTTCTGCTTTTTGTATACCTGGGTCATTTTCCACATTGTCAAGTAGATACCAGTTTTGTACTTGTACTGGAGCTGCTTGTCTAGGGGAGTGGCAAGTTCTGGAACACAAGTCTTCTAATGCCAGAATGTTGTCAGGGCCCATAGCTTTAGCAATGTCCAGTGCCTCCAATTGTTTCTAAATATCACATGGAATGAATCTATACAGCTGAAGACTAGTATCTGTGATGCTGTAGACCTTTGGAGGAGGCTGAGATGGATCATCCATTCTGCATTTCTGGCTGAAGATTCCTGAAAATGCTTCAGTCTTATCTTTTGCACTGATGTGTTGGCTCTTCCATCATTGAGGATGGTGATACATGTGGAGCGCCCTCCTCTAGGGAGTTAACTGTCCACCATGATTCATGACTGGATGTGGCAGAGCTGCAGAACATTGATGTGATTCATTGGTTCTGGAATTGCTTAGCTCTATCCATCATTTGCAGCTTAAACTGTTTGGCTTGGAAGTAGTCCTGTTTTCTAGTTTCACCAGCTTGACACCTCATTTTTAGGTATGCCTTGTGCTGGTCCTTGCATGCCATCCTGAGCTTTCAATTGAATCAGGGTTGATCCCCAGGCTTGGTGATAGTGGTTGAATAGGGATATGCTAGGCCACGAGGTTGCAGATTATGCTGGAGTACAATTCTGCTGCTGTTAATGGTCCACAGTGCTCCTCACTGCTACATAGTGAGCTCTAGTGGAAGCACTTGATGGGTAAAGCATAAGTTAGAATTGGTTGCTGAATAGCCTGCCAATGGTTTAACATAAAGAATGGCCAGCTATTTGAGTAAAGTCAGTGAGTCAATCAAGAAACAGTCACACCTTCAGGAAAAAATGATAAATGTTGCATTCTCAAACTGGGTTTGGACTGTTATAAACATGTTTTTTTCCTCAATCTAACAGATCCCCACCACTGATTGAAACAAGAGCAGAACCCTGAGAAATGCCAATAGTTCCTGCTCCAGATACAGCTGTCCCATTCATCACCTTTTTCTACTGCTAAGCCTCTTTCATATCATAAACCTTCATATTTATTAAATATCCATGCTTAGAACTTTGTCAAGTAACTTCTCCAAAGGTGTTTATTGTCTTAATATGATTGGCTCCTCCATCATGTGGGATATCTTGCTAGGAAAATTCTACTGTGTTCAATTAATGTGTGTATTTGAAGGGGGAAATGTTATGTTTAGTGTATGGTTGTTACATGACTTATATGATCACCCACTACACATGTTTACATGCACACTTACTGGCTGAGTGCGAGGTGATGATCCCCTAAAGCTTCCAAGTGTTTGGCATAATTGTAGTATGTTGTTCTTAGATGGACTCGATCAAACCCCTCAGCATTTTCAATGGCCTTCTGCCACTGACCTGAGGCCTGGTAAAACTTGGTAAGGAGGTCATACCGCCTACAGTTTCTGTAAAGCCTCTCTGCATCTTCCTGCAAAGACACAAACAAGAAAATCGCGAATCAGTTGCTGGTCACCTTGAATCACATACTAAGAAGAATGGAACTGGAACAGATGGATGTTTGATGGCCAATGCACTCATGATGAGCTGAAGGACCTCTTTCTGTTGCTGTAAAAACTATGCTCTATAACCATTAAATTCACTGAAAATGTTCTACCTTCATGGACAATGATTATAGACAATAGACAATAGGTGCAGGAGTAGGCCATTCAGTCCTTCGAGCCTGCACCGCCATTCAACATGATCATGGCTGATCATTCCTAATCAGTATCCTGTTCCTGCCTTATCTCCATAACCCTTGATTCCACTATCTTTGAGAGCTCTATCCAACTCTTTCTTAAATGAATCCAGAGACTGGGCCTCCACTGCCCTCTGGGGCAGAGCATCCCACACAGCCACCACTCTCTGGGTGAACAAGTTTCTCCTCATCTCTGTCCTAAATGATCTACCCCGTATTTTTAAGCTGTGTCCTCTGGTTCGACACTCACCCATCAGCGGAAACATGTTTCCTGCCTCCAGAGTGTCCAATCCTTTAATAATCAGATCCCTTCTCAGCCTTCTAAACTCAAGGGTATACAAGCCAAGT
>NC_057730.1:22841694-22859987 GCF_004010195.1 Chiloscyllium plagiosum
CCATTCCGAAATGGAGCTGTTTATCACTACCCTTTGTTTCCTATTAGCCAACCAATTTTCAATCCAATCTAGTACTTTGCCCTCAATACCATGCACCCTAATTTTACTCACTAACCTCTTGTGTGGGACTTTATCAAAAGCTTTCTTAAAGTCCAGGTACACTACATCTACTGGATTTCCCTCGTCCAACTTCATGGTTACATCCTCAAAAAATTCAAGAAGATTAGTCAAGCATGGTTTCCCCTTCATAAATCCATGCTGACTCTGACCTATCCTGCTGCTACTATCCAGATGTGTCGTAATTTCATCCTTTATAATAGACTCCAGCATCTTTCCCACCACTGAGGTCAGAGTAACTGGTCTATAATTTCCTGCTTTCTCTGGCCCACCTTTCTTTAAAAAGTGGTATAACATTAGCCACCCTCCAATCCTCAGGAACCGACCCCGAATCTATCGAACTGTGGAAAATAATCACCAACGCATCCATGATTTCCCGAGCCACCTCCTTCAGTACCCTGGGATGCAGGCCATCAGGCCCTGGAGACTTATCAACCTTCAGACCTAATAGTCTCTCCAACACCAAATCCTGGCAAATATTAATTCCCTTAAGTTCAGGTCCTTCAGCCACTGTTACCTCAGGGAGATTGCTTGTGTCTTCCCCAGTGAACACAGATCTGAAGTACTCATTTAATTCCTCTGCCATTTCTTTGTTCCCCGTAATATATTCCCCTGTTTCTGTCTTCAAGGGCCCAATTTTAGTCCTAACCATTTTTTTGCCTTGCACATACCTAAAAAAGCTTTTACTATCCTCCTTTATATTACTGGCCAATTTACCTTCGTACCTCATTTTTCCTCTGCGTATTTCCTTCTTAGTAATCCTTATGAGTGACATTCGTCCATAAAGTTTAATGACTCCATAAAGCTGTGAAGCTGACCTATACATTTGATATATTAAATGCAATAATATTTATACACTGCATCAGCCGAATAATTAGCTGATCATGTGTATTAGATAAGAATCAGAGGGAGAGTAGTGTAATGCTAATCTTAGAAAAAATAACCTGGACAATTGCTCTGAAAGATAATTCAAATCCACCACAGCAGCTGGGAAATTTAAATATGAATCCTCATAACGATGATGAAACTAGATGATTGGTATTGTTACAATTATGGTAAACATGGACTACTGACATTCAGCTTCCATCACCTGCTTGTCAGACCTGAAATATTTCATGGACTTTTTATAAAAGAATAAATACTGACCTGAAATGGCTACTGTGCCACCTGACCAGGCTCAGTCAAGTTCATGAAACCATCAGTAGGCAAGGCTGACCTAAAATTAAGATTATTATTAAAAGGCACTGAAATGCAGATTGGTACCTTCTGGCTAATTTACACCTTTTTGGAAGTTACACATTCGGATGGAGGTTGCCTGCAGATCTTGAAAAAAGCAATGACATCTGACACCAGAAACTACAAAAGGAATTATATTTTGAGCAACAGCTTTGCAAAACAAAACTTGATCAGCAAAACTCAAGATAAAAATGGAGTTAAAAATAAGAGCTGGAAAGCTCTATGTATCTGTCTGTCTCTCTTAACCTTGAACTCAATGCTTATAGGTGGAAAATAACTTGGGATAAGAGCTATTCATCGAGAACTGAGGAATATTTGCAAAGTTTGACAATGCTGAAGAAATAAGACAACAGTTAAACAGTCAAGACTTTAAGTAGCAATTGCTATTACCTTTCCAGTTGTGTTAGATACCTTTCACCTTTTATAAACAAAACTTATCAGTTGAGTTGCATATATGTTTAATACCACATTTTTATTAATTTTCTGGATTAATATAATTAAAATTCTACTTCCTTTCACTCAAGAAAACTTTGCAATTTGGCTCCTTCATTTTTATCTCGTTAACTACATTTTAATTTAAGTGTGATAGATGCATGCTAAAAGAAATATACAAATATTTGTTATGTGACAATACTATGGCTTTAAGAGGTGTACTTTGTTTTTTTTTGTGAAGGCAGAGGCACTGAGCTGTCTGCTCCAAACCCAATAAAGCAAACAACTTACGAGGCCTGGTTTTTATTATCCTGGTTATATTAAGTTGGAACAATAGAAGCAGCCTGAATGGGTGGGGTCAAGCTCTCACAGAACCAGGATTTTATTTAGTTTTAGTTTTTAGTAACATTTACTGGGGTCTTGAAGCTGCATGTGGAAGCTCTTACTTCTCTCTCTGTTACAGCTAAAAGCTAGGGTTTTCTTTTGTTGCTATAATTGCAGGTGAGACAATCTATTTTACCAAATTTGCCTTCACCAAGTGTGTTTAGGGATGTTACTATATTGGAACAGTTAATTAGTAGTAGTTAATATATAAATAGTTAAGCAGTTTGATAGAGTTACGGTTAAGCCAATTTTTTTGTCTTATGAATAAAATATGCTTTGTTTCAAGACTGGTTGTTTGTCCATCTGCTGTGAGGGTTGACTGGTAACGCCACTAGGGAGGAAATTCCAGGATTTTGACCCAGGTATACCAAAAGTACACAGCTATATTTCTGAGTCTGGATGGTGAGTGGCTTGGAGGGAACTTGGTGGTGGTGGTGGTGCTCCCCAATATATGCTGCCCTTGTCCTGCTAGATAGAAGGAGTAGGTTAGTGCTGCCAGAGGATTCTTGGAGAATTTCTGCAGTGCATCTTGTAAACAGATGCTCCAACTGAGGTTTGGTGACAGAGAGCGTGGTATTTTTGGATGTAGTGCCAAACAAGCTGGCTGCTTTGTTCTGGATGATATTTAGTTTTTAAGAGTTATTGGGGCAGCACTCATCCAGACAAGTGGGTTAACATTCCACCACACTCCTGACATGTGCTTTGTAGATGTTGGACAGGCTTTGGGGAGTCAAGAGTTGAGTTACTCACTGCAGTATTCCCAGCCTTTGACTTGCTGTTGTAGCCCCAGTGTTTATATAGTGAGTCCAGGTGAGGTTCTAATCAATGGTAACCTCCAGATTTTTATAGTGGGGGATTCTGTGTTGGTAATGCTATTGAATGTTATGAAGTGGTAATTAGATTGTCTCTTATTGGTGATAGTCACAGGCTGGCATTTGTGTGGTGCAAATGTTACTTGCCACTTGTCAGCCCAAGCTTGGATATTGTCCAGAGCTTGTTGCAATCGAACATGGACTTCTTCAGTATCGGAAGAGTCACGAATGTGCAATCATCGGTGAACATCCCCACTTCTGACCTTTTGATGGAGAGAAGATCATATGATGAAGCAGCTGAAAATGGTTGGGCCTAGGACACTATCCTGAGGAACTCCTGCAGAGATGTCCTGGATCTGAGATGTATGACAACCAGAAACCATCTTCCTACGTGTCCAGTTTGACTCCAACCACAGGAGAGTTTTCCCCCAATACTCACTGATTCCAGTTTTGCGAGGGCTTCCTGATGGCACAGTCTGTCGAATGCAGCCTTGATGTCAAGGGTTGTCACACTGACCCCACCTCTGGAGGTCAGCTCTTTCGTCCTTGTTTGAATCAAGGCTGTTAATGAGGTCAGAAGATGAGTGGCCCTGGCAGAACCCAAATTGGGTGTCACTGATCAAGTTATTGATGAGCAGGTGCTCCTTGATAGCTCTGTTGACAACATCTTCCATCCCTTTACTGATCAGAAAAGATTTACAAGGATGTTGCCAGGGTTGGAGGACTTAAGCTACAGGGAGAGGCTGAACAGGCTGGGGCTGTTTTCCCTGGAGCATCGGAGGCTGAGGGATGACCTTATAGAGGTTTACAAAATTATGAGGGGCATGGATAGGATAAATAGACAAAGTATTTTCCTTGGGGTCAGGGAGTCCAGAACTAGAGGGCATAGGTTTAGGGTGAGAGGGGAATGATATAAAAGAGACCACAAGGGTGCTGGCAGGTGGGACTAGATTGGGTTGGGATATCTGGTCGGCATGGACGGGTTGGACCGAAGAGTCTGTTTCCACGCTGTACATCTCTATGACTCTATAATCAAGCATAGATTGACTGTGCAGTAACTGACCTGGTTGGATTTGTCCTGACTTTTATGTACAGGACATACCTGGGTAAATTTCCACATTGTTGGGTAGATGCCAGTGTTGTAACTGTACTGGAACAGCTTGGCTGAGGGAGCGGCAACTTCTGGAGCACAAATCTTCAGTATGATTGCTAGAAAGTTGTCAGGGTCCATAGCCTTTGCAGGATCTAGTGTCTTGGACCATTTCTTGGTATCACATGAAGTGAATCCAATTGGTTGAAGACTTGTATCTGTAGTGTTAGGGACCACTGGAGAAGGCCGAGATAGATCATCCACTC
The DNA here is from genome assembly GCF_004010195.1 of Chiloscyllium plagiosum. NCBI lineage: Eukaryota > Metazoa > Chordata > Chondrichthyes > Orectolobiformes > Hemiscylliidae > Chiloscyllium > Chiloscyllium plagiosum. Next base: position 22,846,032 of record NC_057730.1, read on the forward strand.
GGGGGCATGTCTGGCTGAGGATTGTTGCGAAAGCTTCAGTCCTATCTTTTGCACTGATGTGCTGGGCTCTTCCATCATTGAGAATGAGGATTTGTGAGGAGTCTCCTCTTCCAGTGAGTGGAACTGGATGTGGCAGAACTGCAGAATTTAGGTTTGATCCATTAGGAGATCGGTTAGCTCTGTCTGTCACTTGTTACTTGTGCTTTTTAGCACGCAAGTAGTCATGTTTGCTGGTTTCACCAGGTTGACACCTCATTTTCAGGTATGCCTAGTGCTGTTCCTGGCATGCCCTCCTGCACTCTCCATTGAACCAGGGAAGAATCCTTGCCTTGATGGGAATAGTTCAGTGGGGGATATGCCAGGTCATGAGGTTACAGATTGTGCTGGAGTATAATTCTGCTGCTGTTAATGGCCCACAGTGCCTCGTGGGTGCCAAGTCTTGAGTTGTTAGATCTGTTCGAAGTCTCTCCTATTTAGCACAGTGATAATGCCACACAACATGATGGAAGTTATTCTCAATGTGAAAATGGGAGTTCATCTCCACAAGAACGGAGTTGTGATCACTCTTACTGATTCTGTTTTGGACAGATGCATCTGCAGCTGACAGGTTGGTAAGGATGAAGTCAAGTATGTTTTTCCCCCCTTGTTGGTATCCTCAGCACCTGCAGCAGACCTAGTCTAGTAGCCACGTCCTTTAGGACCCAACCAGCTCAATTAGTAGTACTGCTGCCAAGCTACTCTTGGTGGTTGAAATCCCCCACCAGAGTACATTTTGTGCTCTTGCCATTCTCAGTGCTTCCTCCAAGTGTGGTTCAACATGGAGGAGTACCAAATCATCACCTGAGAGCGGATGGTATGTGGTAATCAGCAGGAGGCTTCCTTGCCCATGTTTAACCTGAAGTCATGAGACTTCATAGGGTCCGGAGTCAACGTTGAGGATTCCCAGGGCAACTCCCTCCTGAATGTATACCACAGTATCACTACCTCTGCTGGGACTGTCCTGCTGGTGGGACAGGACATACTTAGGGATGGTGATGGAAGAGTCTGGGACATTGATGCCATGAGTGTGACTATGCCAGGTTGTTGCTTGACTAATCTGTGAGACAGCTCTCCCAACTTTGGCACTAACCCCAGGTGTTAGTAAGGAAGACTTCGCAGGGTTGATAGGGCTGTTTCTGCCATTGTTTTTTCTGATGCCTAGGTCGATGCCAGGTGATCCATCCAGTTTCATTTCTTTGAGACTTTGTAGTGATTAGTACAACTGAATGGCTTGCAAGGTCATTTCAGAGGGCAGTTGAGAGTCATCCATATTGCTGTGGATCTGGAGTGTGGGTCAGACCAGGTGAGGATGGCAGATGGGTTTTTCTGACAATTAACAATGATTTCATGGTTATCAGTAAATTCTTAATTCCAGATTTTTTAAAAATTGAATTCAAATTCCACCATTTGCCATGGTGGGAATTAAACTCAGATTCGCAGAACATTAGCTGGGTCTCCGGATTAATAGTTTAGCGATAATACCACCGTTGCCTAGTCTCAACTTGACTCTGAAATGGCTGTTAGTCACTCAATTGTATCAAAACATTGTCGAAACATTGAACATGAATGGCATTGACCTCAACAACAGAAACAACAAACACATTCCGAGGGACAAGTGCACTATTTTCCATATGCCTAAATGATTGCAGCTTAACAAGAAGCTCGAGACCATACGAGGCAAAGTAACCTACTTGATTGACAACTGAATCACCACTCCCACACACTGGTAACATTTTGTATCATTAACACTGCAGCAATTCACCAAGGCCCTTTGGCAGCATCTTCTAAACTTGTAAATACCTAGAAGAACTAGGGGAGCAGACACATGGGACCATCCCCAGATCTACAAGTTACCTTCCAAAGTCACAAAGCATCTTAACTTGGAAATATATTACCATTTTTTCACCTAGAAATCTCTTCCAAACAGCTTTGTGAATGTACCTATGCCAAATGAACTGCAGCAGTTCAAGTTGACTCATCACCACCTTCTCAAGGGATGGGTGATAAAGTTTGGTCTTACTAGTTTGGCTCACACTCGTGGGTAAATTTAAATATTGTATGTGATGCACTTTACACTGAGCTGGGAAGATTCTGTCACCTACCAGCATTCCCAACTGTATTGCAAGCATGGCCACTCGTGCATCTAATTCCGGCTCCTGTTCAGCCTCTCGTAGGGCTCTGGCTCCCCTGGCATGGCCCATGTTCCCCAGACATACCTTGGCCACGTCTAATCGCCGTGTCTTCACACACATCCTTGCCATATTCTCCCACACCGCCTCACTGCAGGAAAGAATAAAGAGTGCTAAACATGATACACATTGTTGTTATAATCCCTTAAGATCTACTGCTTGGATAGAGCTTAAAGCAAATGTCAATGATTTTACCTTATTTCAAATGGCCCCTACAGGTAAATTGCAATAGAATGCACTATTAATAGGGATGTTGACTAACATGTTACGCATAGAATAATTAATCATTAGTAAAGGTAAAGTTGCCATAGTCCTACCAGACCATGCAGCTGCTCTCTCATTGGAGACACTAACTCATTGGTGTTTGTTTAACCTGAGAGTCATCTCGCCTCAGGTGAGGGTTGAGAAGATGACTCCTTCATGGTAACCTTAGCCGGTGTGGGAATTGAACCCATTCAGTTGGTATTACGCACACTGTTGGCATTACTGGCCATCCAGCCGACTGAGCTAACCAATTATCATTAGAAGACTGTAAACAAAATCAAAATAGTGAGGATTCTGGAGATCTGAAATAAAAACAAGAGCTGGAGAAACTCAGCAGGTCTGGCAACATTTTTTGACAAAGAAACAGAGGTAATGTTTTGAGTCCAATGGGACTTCCCTTCAAACTGAATAGATGTGGAAAAGTGATGGGTTTAATGCTGTTGAAAGAGATGGGGGGACCAAGTAGAATAGTGCAGAAGGTTCTTTGCTCTCTAACTTTTTCCTGACCTTCCCCTTAGTTTCACTTGAATCCATTCCAGCTAAAGGATTGAATACATTGATATAGGTTTATTTACATTGATGTTTCTTCTTATACTAAATGTATAGAATATGTAAATTTTAAAAACAAACAGGAAGAGGGATTGTAGCAGGACTGTCAACAGTTAGCAGTAGCCTTGCATTGCTAACCACTGTTGTGGTTCATAGCTTCTGTACCCGGTGGCTCTTTAAAGTAATTACTCCTTGCCACAAATTTAGCCTTGATGTATTGCTTAGAATGAAGACCACAACTGCTTTTCTCCATTTCAACACTGAGAATTTCATCCAACACAGCAACATTTCAGAGTGTAGGAGCCTGGGTTGGTTCTCCCTCACAAGACCAGAACTGAGCACATCGTAGCTTAAATATACTAGATCCATCTTAGCTCATTGAACTGTAGTGCATGATATAAATGAACTAAATTCAAATCTCATTGGACTAAGAAGGCAGCACAATCCATGTTGTACAATTGTACGGAGATTCTTGTGGTGATCAAGATAATCCATTTTGCATTAAGCCTTTAAGCTTAAATACTTGCAGAACTATGCTGACAGTTGTCATAAATCATTGAGATTAACAGATAATATCATAGCGCTAATGTTACTAAACTAGTAATCCAGAGGCCTGAAAGAATACTCCAGAGACAGGAGTTCAAACCCATGGCAACTGTAGGAATTCACATGTCAGAAACACCCTTGCCTTGAGGTTAAACACCATATTCAAATGTTTAATTATGAATTTTCTCACACTTCATGTATGCTTATGGATTAATTCGCCTTATGGCTGTAACTGGATACATTCTATTCTTTTTTTAGAAATGTAATTTAGAAAGACTGTAAAACAAAAGCAAGATTATACACGATTAGAGGATGAACTAGAAGAAAGAGGTCTTGAAAGCTGAACTCCAGCATCGAAATGGGGATCTTCAAGAGTAAATGATTATTGTGCGTTGCCTATGAATATTTTCACGTCACTCTTAATAGTGGTGTTTAGATCTCTTATTTTTGGTACAGAGATAGGGATCTAAGCCTCTGTTTGTCTTTAATACGTTGAAACAATGGCTACTGAAGCTGCTGAAAGGCATTCATCGCCTTGAGAACACTCAGTAGAAATGAAATGACTACCAAGGGAAGATCAGGATCACAAAACTGTTGCCAATATTATGATCAGAGAACAGTTTTTATTGTTCTACTTTTATTTGATTTATTTTATTCCAGTCAATGAATGAATTTGAAGATTAACTGAAGGATTCAAAGGCAGCTTGTTAACTGAAGGTGAGACAGAATTGACAGAGCACCTTACATTATAGAACTCAAAGGCATCAAATTTAACCTGTCAGCTGCAGACATTGAACTACATCAGGGAAAGAAGAACATACTTGGACACTTTATTCCAGAGAGTGGTTCCACCCCTCAGACTAGGTAATTCAAAACTGGTCTGTGATCAGAGACATCAAGGTGAGACAGGTATAAGGATCCAAGGGCTGCAATCGAGAAGCTCAACCCCTGCAACTGTTCGACAGATCTGAGGTTGTTGCAAACTGTGTGAATGAGGATAGGGACTGCAAGGAGAATAAGTGAACTGTTCATGGCACCTTTATGATGTCTCGAGCAGCTACAGGACATTTTGAAAGAGGATGGTGAATAGCAAGTGGTTGTGGTACAAATTAGTACTGTTACGACACGGGGATATCAAGTCAAACTAAATGAGTCTCACTATCATTGGATTCGCAACACAGTGAAATTAAAATATTCAATAATCCTCAAAGTTGCTCAGTTGTTTCTAACCAGACTTTATGAATAACAGATCACAGACACCAAATTTGTAGCTTAAACAACAATGAACAAATTATTACTAATACTGTAACATTAGCAGGATATATAAAATGAACACAAGGCTGAAGAGATGGTGTGAGGGGAGGATTTCAGATTGCTGGGGCATTGGGACCATTTCTGGGGGAGGCAGGACCATTACAAATTGGATGGGTTACGACTGGCAGAACTGATGTCATAGTGGGGCATTTGCTAGAGTAGTTGGGGAGGCTTTAAACTTTAAATGGAAGGGTATGGGAACCCCTGCAAGGAATCAGAAGAAGGGGAATCAAAGACAAGAGCAAAAGACAGTGAAATAAGAAAGGAGACAGGCAGAGAAATCAAGATCTGGGATCAACCAAGGCCATAGTGAAAAATAATGGGAACAGGGCACAATTTTGAAAAGACAAGCCTTAGCCATGGAGCATTTACAATGATGCAAATAGAAGAATATCGATATGATACCGGTGGGAATATGGAGACATGGTTGCAGGGTGACTAGCAATGGGAACAGAACATCCAGGGATGTTCAGTATTATGGAAGAACAGACAAAAAGGAAAAGAGTTGCATTGCTGGTTAAGGAAGAAATTAATATAATAGTGAGGAAGGACATTAGCTCAGACAATGTGAAATTTATATGGGTATGGCTGTGAAATATCAATGGGTAAAAACATTAGTGGGGTTCTATATAGACTCCAAACTGTAGGCGTGATGTTGTGAATGACATTAAACAGGAAATTAGAGATACATGCAATAGAAGCACACCTGTAGTAATGAGTGACTTGTTTCTGTATATAGATGGGCAAATCGAATGGGTAACAATGTCAAAAAGGAGGAATTCCTGGAATAAATAAAGGATGATATTTGGACCAATACATTGAAGAACCAACTGGAGACTGGGTATTGTGTAATGAGAAAGGCAAAATTGGCAATCTAGTTGTGTGAGGCTCTTTGGAGATGAGCAATCATAACATGATAGTCTCCATCTTGATGAAGAACTCTGAGATAGTTGATCCTGAGACCAGGGTCCTGAATCTAAATAGAGTAAACTGTGATGGTATGAGATGCGAGTTGACTATTTATAGATTAAGGAGAGATATTTAAAGGGACAATGGTGGAAAGGCAATGGCAAACATTCAAATAGCAAATGGGTGGTGAAACAATTTTTATTTTTGTTTGATGCAAAAGTAAATTGGGAAAGTTTGCCAAACCATAGCTGACAAAGGAAATTTGAGATTTTATAAGATCTAAGGAAGAGACAATAAAATTGGCCTGAAAAAAACACAGACCTGAGGAGTGGGAACAGTTTAGAATTCAGCAAAAGAGGACAAAGGGATTGATTAAGAAAAAAAATGGAGTACAAGTGAAAGTTTGCAGGAAACATTAAAACTTACTGTAAAAGTTTCTATGGACATATTTGGTGAAGACAAAAAATAGGTTCTTTACAGTAAGAAACTGAGAAATTTATAATGTGGAACAAAGAAATGCCTAACCAACTAAATACATACTTTGGTTTTGTGTTCACAAAGGAGGACACAAGTAACATATCAGTAATGTTGGGGAGCACAGAGTTTAGTGAAAGGAAGGAATCAAATGAAATCAGTATTAGTTAGGAAATAGTGTTTGGTAAATTGATGCAATTTCTTATGAAGTTGTAGACATATACTGTACTTTTAAGGGAGCTGAAACTTCTGGCTGGCACAGAGTGTGCTAAAAAATTTTAAGATGTAACATTTGGTTGTGAAACAAATAGCTGGAGCTGCTTTGCCACAGTATACAACAAATTGAAATTCGGCCAATCAGTTTAAATTATGCCCCAGATACCAAAATCCAATCAAATTTGAATTTTACTGTTTTGAATGACATCAAACTAATTAGCCGGTCTGATATTTTGGGGTATATAAAATCAGGTATTTCGAACAGTTGGGAAGAACAGCAAAGACCAGCCAAGCATCAACAGACTACCAGCGGAATAACTCTCTGAAAGCCTGTCAATAAGAAGGTTGTGCAGCAAAAGACTGAAGATGACAGAGAGGATTTTTTTTTTTAGATTACTTAGTGTGGAAACAGGCCCTTCAGCCCAATAAGTCCACACCGACCCGCCGAACTCTCTGAAAGCCTGTCAATAAGAAGGTTGTGCAGCAAAAGACTGAAGATGATAGAGAGGATTTTTTTTTTTTTTAGATTACTTAGTGTGGAAACAGGCCCTTCAGCCCAATAAGTCCACACCGACCCGCCGAAGCGCAACCCACCCATACCCCTACATTTACCCCTTACCTAACACTACGAGCAATTTAGCATGGCCAATTCACCTGACCTGCACATCTTTGGACTGTGGGAGGAAACCGGAGCACCCGGAGGAAACCCACGCAGACACGGGGAGAACGTGCAAACTCCACACAGTCAGTCGCCTGAGGCGGGAATTGAACCCGGGTCTCTGGCACTGTGAGGCAGCAGTGCTAAGAGGAATCTACAGAGGAGGTTTGACATCCAAAGACAACAACTGGTTTTGAAAATTGATTTGCTGTAAATTTAAGAGGGAATTTATTGGACCAGTATTGCAGAGTGGGAGGTAAAAATAGGTTAAACAGAAAGGAGTTGTAAATACTGGTTGTTTAATATTCTCTTTTGGACTTAAGAATAAAATTGTTAATTTCTTCTTTAAAGAGTGATATTTGGGATAGGTTCTTTGCCACTTGAAATTTAACAGATTATAGCACAAGGTGAGCCTTTCTATGCGTCTGGTTTAAAGTAGCAGAAGGGTTTACCCTGTGTTGTAACAGATTGAACGCCATTAATCCCCAGGGTGATGTACATAATCTGCATCCCACAGTACTTTAGTAAAAAGTACCCCAGAAATAGTGGATGTATTGACGGTTCCCTTATTGTCTGCAGTTTTGGTCTCTTTATCTGACAAAAGATTTTCTTGTAATAGAGGGAGAGCAGCAAGGATTCACCAGACAGATTCCAGAAATGGTAAGATTGACATATGAGGAGAGTTTGAATCAATTAGGATTATACTCACTGGAGGTCTGAAAAATTGGAAGGGGCGGGTGTTGTGTGAGGTTGGTTCTGATTGAGACCTATTAGATTCTAATAGGACTAGACAGGGTACATGCAGGAAGGATGTTCCCAATGGCGGGGATGTCCATAATCAAGGGTCACAGTCTAAGGATATGGGATAAAATTTCAGGATTGAAATAGGGAGAAATTCCTTCTGCCAGGGAATGCTGAGCCTGTTGAATTCACTCCCACAGAAAACAGTCAAGGTCAGTACATACTATGATTTCAAGAGAAAATTGGATATAGCACTTGGGGGCTAAAGGGATTAAAGGATATGGGGAAAAGCAGGAATAGGCTATTGAGTTGCATGATCAGCCATGGATGATCAGCTATGAATGGTGAGCAGACTCGAAGTATCAAATGGCATAATCCTGGTTCTATTTTCTGTTCCTACGTCTATGAAGGGAGACATCCAAGTGAGGTGGGCAAATAGTAATTGTAGACGACAGTATAATTAGAGGGATAGACACTGTTCTCTGCAGCTGTGAGCAGGAATCTCAAAGGCTGTGTCACCTATGCAATGCCAGGGTTAAGGTTATCAATAACTGGTAAGACTGGAAAGGGATTTCTTTGCTGAAATACTTCAAATAGTTTGGAGATAAATTATAAAACAGAATCTCCAAGGTAATAATCTCTGGATCACAACCTGAGCCATGGGAAAACTTGCATAGGATAATTTTAAAAAAGGAGTTAAATGTGTGGCTCAAAGGATGGTGTGGATGGAATGGCTTTCAGTTTGTGGAACACTGGCAGCAGTACTAGTGTACAAGGGAGCTGTTTTAGTGGGATAAGCTTCACTTAAAGCATGCAGAGACCAGTGTCCTGGAGAACTGAATAGTTAGGTTTGTAGAGAGAGCTTTAAAGTAGTTGAGTAGGGGAAGGGCATTGAGAGAAGGGAAATGTAGCCTTAAAAAGCAGGAGGCAGCATTATTGCTCTTTGGATAACCCAGAATAGGACAGGGAGAGATAGATCATGCAAACATAGAAAAACAACAGTAAGTAGGGTCAAAGGAGCAATAAAATTGCAAAAAAGGTAAAATGAATGGTTCTTTACGTGAATATGCATCATATTAAGAACAAAGTAAATTAATTAATACACAAAGACAAATTAATGGGTACGATCATTTGGCCAATATAGAGAGATAGTTACAAGGAGATCAAACTAGAACTAAAAGTTCAACACTATGTGCCATTTCAAAAGGACAGACAGGAAGGAAAGGGTGGTGGGGTAACATTGTTAGTTTGGATGGATGAAGAATGATTGTAAGAAATGATCTTGGATTAGAAAATTGGGATCCATTTGAGTGCAGCTAAGAAATAAAAAGGGGAAAAAAACGACATTGTTAGGAGAAGTCTTAGACCTCCTAACAGTAGCTACACAATAGGATAGAGAATAAATCAGGAGATAAAGAATGCATGTCATGGGTGACTTTAATCTTCATGTAGTTTTGGAAAATTAGACTGGTAGGGGTAGCCACAAGGAAGAATTTATCGTGTATTTTAATTTCCTAGAACAATACGTTGTGAATACCAGATTATTTTGCATTTGGTGATGTGATATGAGGCAAGTTTAATATTGAAAATCACACAACAGCAGGTTCTAGTCCAAGAGATTTATTTGGAAGTATAAGCTTTCAGAGCGCTGCTCCTTCGTCAGGTAGCTAGTGGGACAGGATCACAGAACTCAGAATTTATAGTAAAAGTAACTGATGCAAAGTATTGAAAGTTTAGAAAATGATGCCAAAGTAAAATAAGAAACTGTGACCATAATATGGTGGAATTTAACATTCAGTTTGAGAGGGAGAAACCTGGGTCAGAAACAACTGTGCTCAGCTTAAATAAGAGCAATTACAAAGAAATGAGGGCAGAGGTAGCTCGAGTGGACAGGGAAAGGAGTCTAACTGAAAAAATTGAGAAGAAATGGCAGACATTTAAGAAAATAGTTCATGACTCACTTCAAAAATATATCCCAATAAGAAGGAAGGATTCCAAGATGGGAAGAAACCAACAATGGTTAACCAGAGAAGGTAAAGATATGATCAAATTGAAAGAAAAATATACAATATACAAGATTAGTGGCATGCCAGAGGATTTTAGTTGTCTATTGTTAATTTTTAAAAAAGATGATTAAAATTAAGGGTAAACTTGCAAGTAACATAACAACAGACAGCAACAGCTTCTCTAATTATATAAAGAGAGAGAGGCCAAAATTAAGATAGGTTCCTTAGAGAACCAAGCTGGGAAATAATAATAGAGAACCAGTAAATGGCAGAGGAGTTGAATAAATGTTTTGCAAAAACCTTCACAATTGAAGACACTAATGGAATTCTGGAATTACTAATAATCAAAAGGTAAAAATAACAGAAATAAATGGAACATTACTATTAGAGAAAATGTGCTCAGGAAATTAATAGGGCTAAAGCCTGACAAGTCTCCTGATGGGATGCATCCTAGGATTTGAAAGGAAGTAACTATTGAGTTAGTTGATGCACTGGTAGTAATGCTTCAGGAATACTTAGACTCTGGAAAAGTTCCTAAGAATAGAAAAACTGTTAAAATAAAATCCTTATTTAAAAAGGGAAGGAGACAAAAATCAGTTAACTACAGGACAATTAGCTTAACATCTGTTACTGGGAAAATATTAGAGTCTCTAACAAAGGATGTAATAGCAGAACATATAGAAATACATAATATGATCAAACAGAGTCAGCGTGGCTTCACAAAAGGAAAATCATGCTTGGCAAATTTATTAGGATTCTTTGAGGTAACAAGCAAGGGGACACATTCTCCCCATGTCTGCATGGGTTTCCTCTGGGTGCTCTGGTTCAATGTATATTTAGGCTTCAAAGGTGTTTGATAAGGTACCACAAATCAGGCTACTTAAAAATATAGTCAAAAGTGTGATGCTAAAAAGGCACAGCAGGTCAGGCAGCATCCAAGGAGTAGGGGAGTCCATATTTCGGGCATAAGCCCTTCATCAGGAATCTGCTTGTGCTCGAAACATTGATTCTCCTGCTCCTCGGATGCTGCCTGACCTGCTGTGCTTTTCCAGCACCACACTCTCAACTCTGATCTCCTGCATCTGCAGTCCTCACTTTCTCCTACTTAAAAATATAACAACGCATAGTGTTGGAACTAATGTATTAGCACTGACCAGGAATTGGCTAATTAACAGAAGATACTTCGAAAAGAAAGGCACCTTCAGGAAAGCAACTTGTAGCTGGTGGAGTGCCACAGTGATCAGTGCTAGGTCACAATTATTTTGAATACATATTAATGATTTAGATGAGGAAAGTGAATGCACTGTAGCCAGATTTGCAGATCATAGAATCCCTACAGTGTGGAAATAGCCCATTCAGCCCATCAAGCCCACACCTACCCTCTGAAGAGCATCCCATCCAGGCCCATCCCCTACTCTATCCCTGTAACCCTGCATTTCCCCAGCTAATACACTAAGCCTGCACATTCCCATACACTATGGGCAATTTGAATTGGCCAATCCCCCTAACCTGCTCATCTTTGGACTGTGGGAGGAAACCAGAGCACCCAGAGGAAACCCATGCAGACACAGGGAGAATGTGCAAACACCACACAATTGACAGAGGCTGGAACTGAACCCGGGTCTCTGGCACTGTGAGACAGCAGTGCGAACCACTCAGTCACCATGCCAATGACACAAAAATAGGTGAGAAAGCAAGAGGTGAGGATGACACAAAAAGGGATATAGACATGTTAACTGAATGGGCAAAAACTTGGCAGATGGAATATAATGTGAAAAAATGTTAGGTTATGTACTTTGGCAGGGAGAACAATGGTTGGTTCTGGGCCCTCTTTTGTTTGTCATTTATATAACTGACTTGGATGAGAATACAAAAGGCATGTTTATTAAATTTGCAGACACCAAAACTAATGGCTTCGTAGACAGTGAACCAAGTTTACTAAGATTACAAAGGATCTTGATCAAATGGGTCAATGGGCTGAAGAACGACAGATGGAGTTCAGTCTGGATAAATGCAAGGTATTGCATTTTGGTACAATAAACAAGAGTAGAACTTATTACAATTAATGTTAGAGTGTTGGGTGGAGTTGTAGAAGAGGGACCTAGGGGTCCAGGTACATAATTCTTGAAGTTTGCATCACATCGAGACAGGATGATTAAAAAGGCATTTAGCACACTTGCATCCATTGCTCAGTCCTTTGAGTATAAGAGTTGGGAAGTCATGTTGAGATTGTACATTGGTGAGGCCTCTTCTGGAATATTGCATCCAGTTCTGGTCACCCAGTTATAGGAAGGACAGTATTAAGCTGGAAAAGGTTCAGAAGAGATTTACCAGGGTACTGCTGGGTATGAAAGGTTTTAATTATAAAGAAAGGCTGGATAGGCTGGGACTTCTTTCACTGGATCTGAGGAGATTAAGAGATGACCTTACAGAAGTTTACAAAATAATGAGCTGTGTTAATAAGAGGTATCTTTTCCCTAGGATGGGGGAATTTCAAGGTTAGGGGACACATTTTTAGGGTAAGAGGAGAGAGATTTAAAAAAAGACATGAGGCAAATTTTTTTACACAGAGGGTGCTTCACATGTGGAATGAACTTCCTGAGGAAGTGGTGGATATGGGTACAATTTCAATGTTTAAAAGACATTTCGATAAATGTATGAATAGGAAAGGTTTGGAGGGATATGGGCCAGGAGGAGGCAGGTGGGACCAGTTTAGTTTGGGATTATGTCTGGCATGGATTGGTTGGACCGAAAGGGCTGTTTCTGTGCTGTATGACTCTATAAGCACTGAGTATTACTTAATTGGAGAAAGACTGCAGAAAGCTACAGAACAAAGTAATTTCGGAGTCCTCGTGCATAAATCACAAAAAGCTAGTGTCCAGGTTCAGCAGATAATAGGGAAAGTAAATGTAATGTTGGCCTATTTCAAGGGAATAGTGTATAAAAATAGGAAAGTTTTGCTAAAACTGTATAAGGCGCTAGTCACACTACTAATAGAATACTACGAATAGTTTGGGCCCCTTATTTAAGGAAATATATACTAGCATTGGAGACAGTCCAGAGAAGGCACACTAGGCTGATCCAGGATGTGGAAGGACTGTCCTATGAGGAGAGGGTGAGTAGGTTGAGTCTGTACTCACTGGAATTTAAGAATGAGAGAATATTTTTGAAACATTCAAGATTTTTAGGAGATTTGACACAGCAGATGCAGAAAGGTTGTTTCCCTTTGTGGGAGAATCTAAGCTCAGATAACAATCTCAGAATAAGGCTCATTTAAGACAGAGATGAGGAGGAATTTCTTCTCTCAGAAGTTGGGTGGCACAGTGGCTCAGTGATCAGCAAGGCTGCCTCACAGCAGCAGCGACCAGAGTTCAATTCCAGCCCTGGGCGACTGTGTGGAATTTGTACATTCTCCCCGTGTCTCCATGGGTTTCCTCCGGGTGCTCTGATTACCTCCTATAGTCCAAAGATGTGCAGCTTGGGTGGATTAGCTATGAGAAGTTGTCCTGTAGTGTACAGGGATGTGTAGGTTAGGTGTATTAGTCATGGGAAATGTAGGGTGATAGGGATGGGTCTGGGCGGGATGCTCTTCGGAGGATTGGTGTGGACTTGATGGCCAAATGGCCTGCTTCCACACTGAAGGGATTCTATTATTCTAGTCTATGAATCTGTGGAATGTTTACTGTAAAGAGCATAGAAGCTGGATCATTAAGTATGTTTAGGGTTGAGATGGACATATTTAATCAGTAAGGGAATCAAAGATTATTGGGAAAAAGAAGGAGTTGAGGATTATCAGATCAGGCATGATCACATTGAATGGCACAGCAGACTTGCTAGGCTGAATGGGGTACTTCTGCTCATATGTCTTATTGTCTTAACTGGTTGTTTGATGCTGCATAGATACTGGAGAAAAGGGTCCAATAAATGAACAGCCAAGTCAATTCCAGAAAAACAGAGAGCTGATCCCAGTTGAGTATTTTTTGGCAGAGTGACCTAATGTTTATCAGGATTTGACTGTATTTGTACAAAAAGAGACCTCCTGCTGAGTGCT
>NC_057730.1:22860487-22950260 GCF_004010195.1 Chiloscyllium plagiosum
TGCACGGGAAACAGTTCAGATGATGCTCAATACCTGGAATGGATGGGTTGTCTTATGAAGAAAGATTGGACAGGACAGGCTTATATATGAAGCTTAGATGAATATGTGGCAACCTGACTGAAATATATAAGATCCTGAGGGGTCTAACAAGGTAGGTATGGATGTTCCTTTGTGAGGTTGCCCATTTAAATGAGAGATAAGGCATTTTTTTCCCCACAGAGTCATGATTCTTTGTCTCTTTCTGAAAAAGTAGTGGAAGTAGAGTCTTTAAATATTTTTATAGCAAAGTTGTATAGATTCTTGGTTAACTATGGGTGAAAGGTTATCGGGTTGATGGAAATGTGGATTTGACATTACAATCAGAACAGCCACAATCGTAATGAATAGTGGAACAGGCACAGAGGGTTGAATGGCCTATTCATTTTCCTTGTTTATATGTTCATCGTTACCCAAGTGGTTATTAATTTTGTCCCAAATTTGGAGTTATAGAAACTTCTTCAACACAGATCAAATTGATTGATCTGTAGTTGTTGGACTTATCTTTACACCTTTTTTTAAACAAGTATCACATTTGCAATTCTTTTGTCCTTTGACATTATCAGAATCGAAAGAAGACTGGAAAATAATGGTCTGTGCCTCCACAATTTTCACTCTTACTTCCCTCAATACTCTTGGACACATCTCATCAGGTCCTAGTGCCTGATCAATTTTAAGTATAGACGTCTATCCAATAACATCTCCTTATCAATTCAGGTGCCTCATGTCTTCTCTCTCATCATGACTTGCTTGGCATTTGCTTTCCTGATACAGGCAGATGCAAAACAATCAATTCATGTCTTGTCTCCATTTGTGAATTTCCTTTTTGGTCTCTTAATTGTCTCCACCTTCTTTTATCACCTCTTGATTACTTGTAGGGCTATAGAAGACTTTTAGCTTCCTCAGCATTTGGTTGCCAATCTCTTCTCATACACTCCCTTTGTTATTCTTATTTGCCCTCTCATTTTTCCTCTAAACCTTCCATATTCAACCCGGTTTCTCATTTCTCCAGCCTGACATCTGTCATAACATTGTTTTCTGATGCTTGTGAGCAAAACATAAGTGTTAGAGAGAGATGCAGAGACAGAGAGAGAAAAAGAAAAGTAAGCAAGAAAGAGAGAGATAAACTGAGAAAGGGAGGGAACATGTGAAAGAGAGAGGCAGGGAGGAAGGGAAAAAGAAGGATAGAGAATGGAGGAGAACAAGAGAGAGAAAAATGAGAAAAAAAAGAGAAAAAGAATCCAAGGAAGGCCGGGGAAAAAGAGCAAGGAAGTGAGACAGAGAAAAAGATTGAATGCAAAGAGATAGACAAAAGCATCTACAGGCTGTAGAACGTGTCATTAATGTGATATTATGTTCATTTGTCTGAGACATACATTTATGAATCATAGAACGAGGTCTCAGAAAAAGGAAAACTGCAGATTTTGTGCTTAGAGATGTACAGTTATTCTCTCAGTTTCTTTCTTACCTAGTAGTTAGTTAAATAATATTTGAAGAGTTAAAATATATTAGAAGCACACTATCACAAATTGCAGTGTATTAGGACAGAAACCGATGGACCACTTTGCTGCCATTGCTCATTTTTCATTTCCTTTACAGTGACCTTGCCTGTATAACAGAACACAGAAGGGGAATCTGTGCTGTTTCCAAATTATTTGAGCCAGGATTTGGAAAAGCTGCTTTGATTGTCGTCCGGGTCCCTTCCTCAGAGGAAACACATCCTGTTAATGTTTGAATGTGAAGTTGGACTACCGAATGTTTGTTGCAGCCAGCAACGCCCAAAGACTCACCAGCACAGTTAGAAAAACAACAGTTTCCTCCTAACTTTGAGAGTCGTTTTCTTTTTGGTATCTTATCAGTATGTCAGGATTGTGTCACTCCCAAAGCATGGAGTCTATTTCAACAAGATGCTCAATTTCTGCTTAACTGTTTAATCTACTGCACGGTGCTTTGCTGTGATTGTTAATATTTTGATTTAAGCTGAAGGCAATCTCAACAAACATTACATCAAACTGCTTTGATCAAGTTGATCTACTTTTCAACAAATTGACAAATAGGTGCACAGATCCAGGAAATCACTCATTTGACTCCACCAGCTTTACTCAAAGATCTTCACTTCGTGCATCAACGAAACTTCAACAAAAGGGATGGACCTGCATGCACGGCAGCTTATCACTGCTATGTCTCCAGTCAAGAAGGCGCAAGAGGGCGGATAAACCACGTTCATTTTCACCCAGATTAAACAGTTAAAGTATTTTTAAAATCTGACACATCCCTGTTGAGGATACTGGTGGACAGAAGGATGAATGCTCAGCTCCTCTAGCAACTCTCAGACAGCTCTAGATGCTTCTGAATGTTTAATACACATGAGTGTTTTGTGTAGAAATAAAAAAGCTTCCTTGTGTTCACTTGGCAACTAGAGCTGTCTTGGAGTTGAGGAAAAGCAGCTGGGTATGACTGTCCAAAAGCTGGTGGCTACTGCTGTGGCAGTGGCTCTTCTGTCTCTGATTCTCAACAATGCAGCAGCCTTCACTCCAAACTGGGTGTATCAGGCACTGGAGGATGGGAGAAAGCGCAGTGTGGGATTGTGGAAGATGTGTTATGGAATTGATAAAGGGAAAGGGCCAACAAGGCTTGAACAAACTTTGGAGCGTGACTGTGAGAATTTAGACTGGGGATCAGAGCATGCTGGATTTCAAGAATCTCGGAACACAGTGAAACGTAAGTCTGTAAATCTCTTACCTATAGCTGGGGCAGAATCACAAAAAGCTAGCACACAAGTTCAGCAGGTAATAGCCAAGTCAAGTGGACTATTGGCCTTTGTTTCAACAGGAATGGACTATAATGCAGTTTTGAAGAATGATAGGAGACCTTACTGAAATGTATAAGATCCTTAGGGCCTTAACAGGGTAGATGCAGTGAGGTTATTTTCCCTGTGGGACAGTATAAGGCCAGAGGACAAAATCTCAAAGTAAGAGGTTGCCCATTATAGTCAGAGATGAGGAGAAGTTTCTTCTCTCAGAGGATAGTGAAACTGAGGAATTATTCCCGAGAGATGTCAAAGCTGGATTGTGAAGCATGTTCAAAGCTGAGGCAGACAGATTTTTTTTTATCAGTAAGGGAATCAAGGGAAAGTGGAGTTGGGGATTATCAGATCTGCCATAATCACACTGAATGGCAGAGCAGACTAGATGAGCTGGATGGCCTAATTATACTCTTACTGTGGACAATGGCAGGGGCACTAATGGACTGCTGTTCCTTTACTGCTAGAAAAATGAATGGTTATAAGAGTTCCTTTAATGTATTAGGGTAGGCAAGATCATTCTGCCTTTCAACTCTCATGGGCTGCAGTGTACATTCCTTAAACTGTTAATGTTTGAGGGGATTATTAATTAAACTCTTATTCTATCAGTTAGAGCATAAGTTAATGAAATCTCTGTACTATCCATGATGGGTGAATTGATGAAACCTGTATACTGCTACTGCTAGTGAGAGGGTGAGTTAATGCAGGGCCTCCCAAAGGTGGGGTGGGGAGGAGACAGACACCCAAATGAGGTCATAAGCTCTGAGGCAGCAATGGTCACCATGAAGCTCTGACAAACCCCTAACAATTATACAGCTGAGCTCCAGCTCTAGTAGTTTTCACCGAGGGATTTCAACAATTTTCAAGCCTCAAATGGAGTCACAGAGCAGAAATAGTTTGGGAAGCGCTGAGTTAATGAATTTCTGTACTGTCGTTGAGGGTGTGATTTGATTAAACCATTGTACAGTCGGTGAGAGGGTGAGTTAATGAACCTCAATTCCTGTAGGCACTTATTTATAAATATTGCTTGAGAGTGGGAGTTTTAAAGCACTTGCAGACTTTAGCTATCTCACAAATAGTAATACTGTGTGAATATTTCATATAACTATCATCCAAATGGAATAAACACAAAATCTTTACGTATTGGCCCACAATATAGCAAGGTGAGGGATAAGCCATGTTCCATACTTTGAAAGCTGTTTGATAAAAAAATTAAAGTAAGCTATATCTTTACACAAACCAATTGGCCAAAATGGATGTATCAGTGTACATCAGCATCTCCATCTGAATGAGAAAACTGTGGAATTGCATTGACTACCTGGGATAAATGAAGCTCAGTTTTAATGTCATTCATCAAAACTGAACACCAAACTAAGTATTTAACATTGGAACATGGTAATTATCAACTCTACAATTCAATATTACAGCAAAAAACAAACTAAATTGAAAGAAATTCTGCTTTCAAAATGGGCAAAATGTCATTTCAAACATGATACTGCCAAATCTTTGTATTTCAAAGGAGACCAAGGGAAAGGATTTTTCATTAAACCTCTGATATATTCATTCTCAAATATAATTTTTGCTGGGAAGCTAGGGTGCAAGATTGTTCATATTACTGAGAAACTCCATCAGAGCATTTACTCACTGGAAACTCACTACATCACCCAATAATTATTTTTTTTTCATTAGTGATGCTAAAACATTGTATAAAGCTACTGTGATAGTACTGTAAGGTAACAAGGTACAATATTTGTTGGAAGAACAGGAATTATTGCAGAAAGATGAGTTGTAATGGTGTAGACTCCCTGCCTCATTCTAACCTTCCAACCCAAAATCTCTATTAAAAAACTCAGATACAACCAAATGTCAGACTGGGCATGCCCAGACAGACTGAAACTAGACACATGCAGGGCAGATCCTAATACAGCTCTTATAATTTAATACATTCCAAATAGGAAAGGTGAAGGTTCATTATAGGTTTTGAATCTGTTGGATTACTAGTTTGTCAAGTGCTTTGACAGACTTAGCCAAACCAGTCTTGCAGACAGAATTAGTCACTAGATAGACTGAAGGCTGACAAAATCTATCTTTTCTTTTCATAAAATGAAAATATTATAAATAGGACAGGATTAGGTTACACATTCTTTCATGTTTGCTTCAATACTGAACATGATCATTGTTGATCTTCTGCTTCAACCTAGACGACAGTATAATTGGAAAGTTTGTTTTATATAAGAGAGTTGTCTTACTCTACCTACATTGAACCAGTATGAATTGATACAACTGTAATTGTTTTAATTGCTGAGTCCCTCACTATCAACAACCATTGACCAGAAACTGAACTGGACAAGCTAGATAAAAAACTTCGGCTACAAAAGCATGTCATAGGCTAGGAATCCTGTAATGAGTAACTCAACTTCTGACTCCCAAAGTATGTCCTCCATCTACAAGGCACAAGTCAGCAGTGTTATTGATCATTGGCATCATAACCACAAATGTTCACTCCCTTCACCACTGATGCTAAGTAGCAGCAGCATGTATGATCTACAAGAGCCATTACAGAAATTTACCAAGGTTCCTGAGACAATACCTTCCAAACCCATGACCACGACCACCTAGAAGGAAAAGGGCAACAGATACATGAGAACATCTCAACCTGCAAGTTTACCTCCAAGCCATTCATTATCTAAACTTGGAAATGTAATTGCTGTTTCTTTAGTACCACTGAGTCTGATTCTGGAACTCACTCCCTAACAGCATTGTGGGTCCATCCACAGCAAACAGACTATAGCAATTCAAAAAGGCAGCTCACCACCACCTTAAAGGCAACTAGGAATAGCCAGTAAATGCTGGTCCAGCCAGTGACACCCATATCCTTTGAATTTAAAAAATAAATTTGGCGTTCTGTTCCAAATATTTGTACTGTGTAGGGAAAGAGATTTTTGATCTCTGGTCCCATGTTAGGTTGCTTAGTTTTAAATCTGTGTCACTAAATATCAACTTGCAAACTCATTTAAACATCAGCTTGTGCCTGCATCTCATTGTTTAAAAAACCTAGATCATGACTTTTACCCTCACCCAAATTTTCTTTGCTCCAAAGTAACTAAGTTCGCTTTCTCAAATGTGAAACTGTCATCTTTCTCCATAATAAAGTAGGTACAATTATTCACACCATTACCTGCATTAATTAGCACCAAACCAATTGTCAAGAGTACTATTGATAGCCCATACGCCTGTGCCCTGAATTATATCAGAGAATGTGCATACATTAGGGCTGAGGATAGTCACTGATTATTTTCTGTTATCATGTGGTCAGTCACAGAATATTTAATAATTTTGCTCTTAACTGTTTACTTCAACTGAATATTATCTACTGAGGCAACACATGACTAAAGTGGACTGTACTTTAATCTTCTCTGAGTTAATTACACTGTCTCCATCTCTGCAGTTCAGTTTGATATGATGCGAGCCTGTAACCTGATTGCCACAGTGGCTTTGACTGTTGGCCAGCTCATCTTCCTCCTTGGACTGATGGAATTGCCACTAATTAGCCAAGATTCTCAGTGGTGGGAAGAGGCAATAGCTGCTCTGTTTCAGCTATCCAGTGAGTAACACATTTACTTTCCCATTTAGAAATTGTACATGTAGCATCAAAACGAGTCAGACTGATAGTGTTTCGTTGTCACTTCAAAAGCACCTTCCATAGATATTTACGTTCACTCTCGTAAGAACTATCAATTGCCAAATTTAGCGACTATCAATAACAGAGAATCATAATTTTGTACAGCACAGAATGTGCAGCATGCAAGCATTTACTCTTTGAAACAGCTATCCAATTAGTCTCATTCCCTGCTTTTACCCCATAGCCTTGCAACTGAAACAAAGACAACTGGCCAGGATAAAAATTCAGAGTGGTGCATTTATCAGTCCCACACTCTAACATACGGCACAAGTTTGCAAACATCTAGCATTGCTGCACTGTTAATATGTGTTTATGAACATCTAAATTTACTCAAATATACTTCACAGATTGGGCAGTGTCCACTGGACCACTGAAATACAAAGCCTGAGGGATCACAGAGGCAGGTTTGAACCCGTCCCAAGTCTCACTGGAATGGGTGGATTCTGATCTCAGTTCACCTTCAAAAATACTGAAGAAATGCATGAGAGGACAATATCCAGTCTGGGCCAAAATCAGTACACCTATGGATTACACAGACACATCGGTAAAGCATGGGTAGTACAAACACATTTCCAATTGCAAACACTCATGATTTATGACCAGAAAAGCTGTGCCTAAATGAAATCCCAATTCTGATAGTGAGTCACCACTGCTCACTCTCTAGCAATCAGCTGGGTGCATTAGTGGTCATCTCCAGATGCAGATCATCTACCCATCCTCTTTTGGAGAAACTCTCACAAGTGTAACATGCAGAGAGGATATTTCCTGTAGAACAAACACAATTGCAATTAACACTTTTTTGTGATGCAAGTTAATGGTAGTGTGCTGGAAGTGTTGCTGAACAAAGAGGCCTAGGGGTTCAAGTGGCCTGGGGATTGTTGCCAAACAAAGAGACCTAGGGGTGCAAATGCATAATTCCTTGAAAGTGGAGTTCCAGATAGACAGGCTGGTGAAGAAGGCATTTGGCATGCTTTCCTTCATTGGTCAGTGCATTGAGTATAGGTTTTGGCATGTCATGTTGCAGGTTTTAGAGGCCACTTTTAGAATACTGTATTCAATTCTGGTTCCCTGCAGTAAGAAAGATGTTGTTAAACTTGAAGAGAGTTCAGAAAAGATTTACAAGGATGTTGCCGGTTTTGGAGTGTTTCAGCGATAGGGAGAGGCTGAATAGGTGGGGCCCTTTTTCCCTGAAGTGTCGGATGCTGAGGGTTGGCCTTATAGAGATTTATAAAATCATAAGGGGCACAGATAGAGTGATTTGGGAAGGCCTTTTGCCCAGGGTAGGGGAGTCCAAAACTAGATAGCATAGGTTTAAAGTGAGAGGAGTGCAGAGGGCCATGTGTATGGAACAAGCTGCCAGAGGAGGTGGTGGAAGTAGGTACAATTACATTTAAAAGGCACGTGGATGGGTATGTGAATAGGAAGTGTTTAGAGGGGTATGGGCCAAATGCTGGCAAATGGGACTAGATCAATTTAAGATACCTGGTCAGCACAGATGAGAGTCTGTTTCAGTGTTGTATAACTCTATGACTCCAAGTAGTTCACTATTCTTCATTGTTCTCCTTATGCAATAAGTAATTATAGTATTACTTGCACATTGTTATAAGGTGCGCTCAAGACAAAGAACTTCACAAAAACCAGAAGAGTTCCTGTAATCTAATGGTACATTTTTTTGGTCCCATCCTGTAATCTTAACAATCCTGATCACAGTATAACCCTTTTTCAGGAAAAAGCTTTGAAATCTGGAGCATGACTCAATGATCAAAGACATCCAGGCAGTACATACTGAGATCTGCCAAGATTCGATCATTATTTAGTTTTTACATGCATTACAACTGGGTATTTTTCTACACACTCAATTATAGAAAGTTTGTTCATGCTGACGTCCAATAGTCTTTGAAAGATATTTTGGGAGTCAGGTCAAATGCTTACAGATGAGTGAGAGTCAATGAGGCATAACAAATAAATTATTTAATGGATCAGCTAACTATCCTCAGATAAAAGAATGGTTGAGAAAAGGGAAATTTTTGAGTTTAAAATTAACATGTTAGAGGCTGAGCAGCTGTCTTTGCCAACAGCATGGATTTCTAATACAAATTATTTCCAATGTGAAATCCTGAGATCTCTTTGTGGATCTCTACTTGCTCAGTGAGGAGGAAATGCAGTCTCTGTGTTTATACACTATTCCATTGACAATCAGAGAACTGGAGAACCATGTCATTCTGTGGAGCTGCTAATTTTAGCTCCAGAAATTTGCACTTGCTGCCCAGTGTCTGCTCAGAGTATGATGAGCGACTGGAGGGCGCCAGGATATCCCGATCCCGGGACAGGAAATGCCTGTTATTACCTGTTACGCAAGCTGAGCCTTGAAGCCTGCAGAGAGCCTTGTCTGAGGCCCAGGGAAACCAAAGTCTGCTGGCAAATAAAATGCTACACCACAAATCACTCAGCAGCTCACTGTAGATGAGCAAGCAAGCAAGTTGCCACGAAAATGTCAAGTTACCAGAGATGTAACTTCACAGAAATTTATATTAAAACATTTCTTCTCATATGGATATGAAAAGACATGGAGAGAATGTTAATTGAACCTAAATTGTTTGAAAGATTTGGTGTTTTTAACTTAGGCCATTCTCAAACAGTTTGCCATTCACCATCGAACTTGAAGGAGACAGGCATTGACTGCAATGAGCAGTGAACATAAAGTTGCTCAATTTTTTTTCCTATTAAAGCTCAAGCATTTTATTCACATTCAAATACCCAGATATATTTTGTGAAATATAAAGCTTGCAGACAATAAACACTATGCTGTCCTTTAGCCTCTGCAGGGCAGACTGTGAACACTTGTACACAGTACTCAGACCCTGCAAGAATATAAGCTATGTTGTTGAATGGTTGTCAACTACTGATAATCAAACCTGCAAAGGGGAGGACATGAGAGCTGAATGACATAACTGGGGACTTGTATCTTTCATCCTTCTTCCACTCTATGAAGTCTTCAGGCAGCAGTTACTGAGAACAGAATTCTGTGCACAGGCAGAAATCGAAGTGAACTAACTTAGTAAACTGGGGTTGTAGAGCTAGGACAGAGGCAGATTGGTGCTTAGACCTGGTAAACTGATTTATAGGATACTGGTAAATCAGGGCTTTGAGTCAGTGGGAGATAAATTGGCCCTAATACCTATTGCATTGGGGATTTTGATTAGTTACTTAACTGCGGTCCTTCTGCCCTCAAATTTCCTTAGCACAAGTTGCCATATGTCACTGCTTTGAATTCCACTATCCCTGTGACAACGTTTAAGCAGCAAGAAGGAAATTGCCACAGTCCATCAGCAGATTCCCATATCACAGCTAAAAACACAACAACCCAATGTTGTCAGACTGGATAGGATTAGTTTTATTGGACAAACCATCTTTCCGGATCAAATTTGATCGAAGAGAATATGGAGAAGTTTATTTGAAGTATACCTAAACACACACAACAAACTTTAAATGAAAAACTTAAATAATCAATGTAATAAATGTTCCACAAATTCAGCATTGTGATTCACTGATATTAGATATATAAATGAAATTATTTTCAATATCAACTACAAAGGGAGTATAAAAAGTGGTTAGTCAATTCAATTCTTTCAACAGTGCAGTTATGCTGTAAAGCACAGTGTGCTGAGAGAGGTGAGAACAGGCAGAGAGTGTGAGAGTGTGAGTGAGAAAGAGAGTGTGAGAAAGTGAGAGAGAGCAAGAGTGAGACAGCACACGAGAGAGAGTGAGATGGGTTGACAGAAAAAGAGTGATGGAACACATGAGCCTAAGGAGGGGTCTGGGTGAGTTGGGCATGGAGAGAAGTGGGGACATTTGAAAACGTGGTCAGTTTCCACGTAAAAACTGAAGATATTTATTGAATAACCACTACTGGGTGAGGAAACATTTACTCTAGATAAACATAGGGTTCAAAGAAGCTCTTACTCTCAGTCCTTGGGAATAAATACTGCTCCCTCATCATCAACTCTCTCGCTTTATCTGGCAAATGTCTAAGACTTAACCAGACTGTTTGTAGTGTTGTCTAACTGATCTCAAGTGGAGCTTCTGAATGCCTATCACTTAGACTGTCTGTTTCCAACCTGTAACACCATCTGACTTCCACATTGCCTCTTGCTGCTGAAACCTTTTATCTGTGCTTCAGTTACTCCAAATTGAATATTTCGATGTAGAGCGCCCGAGGGACATTTCATCAAGTTAAAATTACAATATAAAATGTGAGCAGTCTTTGAGATACAGGTGAGCGAAGGTCTACTGAGAGAGACCACACAAACATACAAAATGGGTGCTGAAGGTAGTAATTCAGCTCTCTGAGCCTGCTCCATAATTCAACAAGATCATGGCCGATCTGTTTGTGTTCTGAATCCTGATTCCCAATTGCCCAACTCCCACTGTTTTCTGAGGCAGAGAGTTCCAAATCATACAAACCTTAGGGAAAAAAAAATCTCATCTCTGAAAGGTTGACCCCTAATTATAGAACAGTACCCCTACTTCTGGATTCGGGCACAAGATGAAACATCCTCTACATGTCCACCTTGGCAAGACCATTCAGGATCTTATACACTCCAAAACTCAAGTGGAAACAAGCCCAGCCTGTCCAACTTATCTTCATATAACAATACATTCATCCCAATTCCTCTCCTAATAAAGGGCATCTCATTAATTTTCTTGTATGTTATAATTGGATACTAGCTTTTTGTGACACAACCACTAGAAAACCTAGATCCTGCTGCACCTCAGAAATTCCAGCAGTCATTCTCAGTTGAAGTAATACTCTGCTTTTTAGTCTACCTGACAAAGTGAATAAAGTCATATTTTTCCCACAGTGTACGGTTAGATCTTTGCCCATTCACTCAAACTGTCTTCTGCAAATGTACGTTCATTCGTCTCATAAGGCATTGATGTAAGTTTTAAAAGTTTGAGGCTTTAGCAGAGGTGGGATTCCACTTGTCTCAGCCAGACAATTAGATAAGAACCATTAATGCGTATGCTATTCTCACCCAGCCAGTCAATCTTCTATCCATGTTGACACCTACCCCATGAGCTTTTATTTTCTGCAATAACCTTTGCAGTCACATCTAATTAAATATCTTCTAGAAATTCAAGTACGTGCATCGACAGATACTCCTTTATCCACAGCACGTTAATCCTTCAAAGAAATTTGATAACTTGGTTAAAAAATATTTCTTTCATAAAATTATGCTGACTCTTCCCAATTACTTGAGTTTTACTAAGTCGCAAGCTTGATGACCTATTAATGACAATATATATATTTATAACTTTACAATCTAATGGAACTTTTCCACCTCCTTTATTACCCTAGGATGAAGTCCATTTGGACCCAGTAGATGTGTAAGCCCGCAGCACCTTCAGTTATTTCTGCCTTTTTGGCTATTACTACAGTCAATCTGTCTTTTCCAGTTTATATGAAGATTAATGTCACCCATGATATTGCCATCCATTCATGACAAGCACCCAATATTTCTTCCTGTACACTACATCCTACTTGTGATCCTATTAAAGGGCTTATAGATCATTTCCACTCGTAACTTTTTCACCCTGCTATTCTTTATTTCCGCACAAACTGATTCTTTATCCTGATCTCCTGAACCAAGGGCATCTATAACTATTGAGGCAGTTAATCTTTGATTAGAGATGTAGCTTCATGGTGACAGTAGTTGGGCACTTAGCATTGAGGGGTGTATGTCACTTAAAAGGAATTGGAAGTTAGATAAAGGTAGAGGGATAGAACTGTTAATCAAAGATTAACTGCCTCAATAGTTATAGATGCCCTTGGTTCAGGAGATCAGGATATCCCAAGCCAATCTAGTCCCACCTGACAGTAACCGGCCCAAATCCCTCTAAACCCTTCCTATTCATATACCCATCCAGATGCCTTTTAAATGTTGCAATTGTACTCGCTTCCACCACTTCCTCTGGCAGCAGCTCATTTCAGACATGTACCACCCTCTGCATGAAAAGGTTGCCCCTTAGGTCTCTTTTACATTTTCCCCCTCTCACCCTAAACCTATGCCCTCATGTCCTGGACTTCCCCACCCCAGGGAAAAGACCTTGTCTATTTATCCTACCCATGCCCCTCACGATTTTATAAACCACTATAAGGTCACTCCTTAGCCTCTGACACTCCAAGGAATTGTCCCTACTAATTAGTTTAAAGCTTTTTTTGGTTATATAGTTCTCAAGAGCATTAGACCTTGGACAATTCAGATGTAGACTGTGCCAACTTACAGTCCCCAGTTTCCCAGTTCTGGAGCCTGCGGCCCATGAACAATCTTTGAATCACATATTCATTTGTCCAATTTTTTGCGCTCTTTGCCAATAAGCTTGCAGCTCAGGTAATAGTCCAGTGATTGTAATCATTGAGGCCCTGCATTTGATTTAATACCTAACTCCTCATACTCTCAATGGTGAACCCCTTTCCTCGTTTGTTCATGTTGTTGATACCTAAAGGACAATGGCAACAGGATACTCCCATTGAGAGTTCCTCTTCAACCATAAGCTGAACCCTGGCAGCAATCAGCCAACACAGATGTCTGGAGTCTCGCTCTTTGCTGCAAAGTACACTGTCAATCCCCTTATCCTCTATGACCAGTACGTTCCTTGCTGCTCCATCCACTTGAATGGCCTTCCTGAACAACCCGACAGTGGTCACTCTGCCTATCCACCTTGCAATACCCATTGTCATCCAAATAGGCTGAGAGAACCTCAAACATATAGGACAATTGCACTTCTGCCCTTAAGGTCTCCTTATATACCTCACTCAGTCACATCCTCCTGAAGGTGAGGCGAGGGTACTGATAGAGTTGTGTTTGGAATAAGACAATTATAATTAGCAAAGTAAGGTTAGTAAAGCATGATTGACCCTATACCAATGGCATAGTGAAAATTCTTGCTTGATTTTGTTTTACATGTACGAAGTAAAGATCAAACACCTGACGTATTGTGTACAGACTGGTCAGTCAATCTCCAATGGAAAGCAGCCAAAACTGCTAATTCCTGTAAGGTACACATGTTTACAGAGTGGGATACATGTGACAATCTAGAGAACAAGCATGTTAAAAATCTGCATTAGAACCGGAATGTCCCTTAGAACAGGAAACTTGACTTCGCTCTTGAAATGAAAGTTAAACAGCTCCTTTCCCACTCCATTATCTGCTTCCTTCCCCAGTGAGAAGGATTATGTGATGTTGTATCTTGAAGGATGTGAAATGAGGTTAAATAATCATCACTCATTCAACACAAAAACTAAAATAAACTTCAACGGTGTGTCATTTTTCACATTTTGTTTAGAGTGAAATTTAAGAAATTATGATGAATTTAATGCTCTCTTCAGTGCTGATAGAGGCCACATGGATATGAAGTTGGCTGAGTGACAGGAAACAAAGGGTAATGGTAAATGGTTATTTTCCAGACTGTAAGATGGTATAAAGTATGTTTTCCCAGTGATTGGTACTGGGATCACTGCTGAGGACACAATTTCAAAATTTGGAGATGACCCAAAATTTCCTGTAAACTTTTCTGCAAAAAACAGTATTTGGAACTGTGAAGAGGGCAATGATAGACTTCAAGAGCACACAGACAGTTGATGGAAATGAATGTGACATATGGTATGTAATGGAGTATTAAGTGAAATATTTTGGTCAAAAAAAGGAGTGCAGAAATAGAGATTCAGGGAATATACATGCACAATTCTGGACAATGGTAGAACACATTGTGAATATGGTTAAAAAGGCATTTGGGCTTCAGGGCTTTATAAATACTGGCAAATTATGACAAACCCTTATTAAACTTAGGTTGAGAGAAAAGCCTATGACAGCCTATGCTTTCTTAAAAGGCAATATGGAGTATGTGTGAAATATTGCGTCAAATTCTGAACACTGCACCTGAGGAAAGAGGTGAAAGCATATCAGCAAGTGTAAAAAAGGTTCCTGAGAATGGACAGAGGCATATGAGAATTCTGTTCTGAAGATATTTTGGAGAAGCTCGGGTTAATCTCAGAGAAGTTTGATAGGAAAGTTAGTAGAAATATTCAAAGGCATAATGGATTTGGGTAGAATACATAGGGAAAATTATTCCTTTTTTTATTCATGAAATGAAGGCATCATGGTTAAGCCAGCATTTATTGACCATCCCTAATTGCCCAGAGGGCAGTTAAAAGTCAACCACATTGATATGGATCTGGAGTCACAAGAGGGCCATACAAGGTAAAGTTGGCAGTTTCCTTCCCTAAAGGACATTAGTTAATCAGATAGGTTTTTCTGACAATCAACAATGGATTCATAGTTATCATTAGACTCTTGATTCCAGATTGACCATAATGGTGAAGGATCAAAGGACTCTTGTGTAAGAGTGATTAGCAATAAAAGTAGCAGTGACACAGGAAAAACATTTTATACAGCAAGTGATTAGGATTTAGAACCCACAGTGGCTTTAAAAAGACAATTTGAAAACAAAAATATTCAATAAAATGTGGGTGTCACTACCAAGACCAGCATTTATTTCCCATCCCTAATTGCCCTTGAACTGAATGGCTTGCTAGATCATTTCACAGCAGCTAAGTGCCCACACACTGCTCGGAGTCACGAGCCTGACCAGATAAGCATTGCAGATCTCCTTTCCGAAATGATATTAGTGAAGTGACGACAGCTTCATAGTCACTAGTGGATAAGTACCTGAGGAAACATATTGCAGAGCTACGTGGACAGAAGGGGTAGGATTAACTGAAAGAGAACTGGCATGGACATGAGGAGCTGAATTACCTAAAATTGTGCTGTAACCATTCAGAAGGCACTACTCAATTGAGTAGGCAACATGAATTTGTTTTTGACTAATGATTAGTTATAACTAATAAATAGAATTCACAAAATTTGACTTTGTTCAACCTGACAGCACTATTTTGCCATTTTGTTGGCTTTGTTGTTGTGACAAGTTCTGATTAGGTAAGCACAGTCTGACAATATGGTAATGTAAAGATTTGGGAATGTGTGCCATTCATATTTCTTGTCATTGGAGTTCATGCAAAGGGCCTGTGAAGGGAAATGACTTGCCTCAAATTAAAATTTTATTTTGGGCTTTGTGTGGAAGTTCTAATCCTGGTTTCCTGTTGTCACCTGATGAGTAATTGTTCCACCATGAAGCAATAAAGAATCAAGATGAATAAAAGGAGGAATGTAACCATAAAAATTCTAACTGGACCACAATACTCACACGATAGGAGGTAACAGGCAAAGAATAGTAGCACGGTTTTGATTAATCTGGAGAAATCAGAGTCAGAGGAAAGGAAAAAGAAAGAAAATAGCTACAATTGTTAGATTTTAACAAAAATGCACAGAATTCAAACATAGAGTCATAGAGATGTACAGCGCGGAAACGTTCCCTTTGGTCCAACCCGTCCATGCCGACCAGACATCCCAACCCAATCTAGTCCCACCAGCCAGCACCCGGCCCATATCCCTCCAAACCCTTCCTATTCATATACCCATCCAAATTTCTTTTAAATATTGCAATTGTACCAGCCTCCACCACTTCCTCTGGCAGCTCATTCCATACACGTACCACTCTCTGTGTGAAAACGTTGCCCCTCAGGTCTCTTCTATATCTTTCCCCTCTCCCTAAACTTATGCCCTCTTGTTTTGGACTCCCCGACGCCAGGGAAAAGACTTTATCTATTTAACCTATCCATACCCCTCATAATTTTGTAAACCTCTATAAGGTCACCCCTCAGCCTCCGACTCTCCATGGAAAACAGCCCCAGCCTGTTGAGCCTCTCCCTATAGCTCAAATCCTCCAACCCTGGCAACATCCTTGTAAATCTTTTCTGAACCCTTTCAAGTTTCACAACATCTTTCCGATAGGAAGGAGACCAGAATTGCACGCAATATTCCAACAGTGGCCTAACCAATGTCCTGTACAGCCTCAACATGACCTCACAACTTCTGTACTCAATACTCTGACCAATAAAAGAAAGCATACCCATCGCCTTCTTCACTATCCTATCTACCTGCGACTTTTAAGGAGCTATGAACCTGCACTCCAAGGTCTCTTTGTTCAGCAACACTCCCTAGGACCTTACCATTCAGTGTATACATCCTGCTAAGATTTGCTTTCCCAAAATGCAGCACCTTGCATTTATCTGAATTAAACTCCATCTGCCACGTCTCTGCCCATTGGCCCATCTGGTCAAGATCCTGTTGTAATCTGAGGTAACCCTCTTTGCTGTCCACTACACCTCCAATTTTGGTGTCATCTCCAAACATACTAACTGTACCTCTTATGCTCACATCCAAATCATTTATGTAAATGATAAAAAGTAGAGGACCCAGCACCGATCCTTGCGGCACTCCATTGGTCACAGCCCTCCAGTCTGAAAAACAACCCTCCACCACCACTGTCTTCTATCTTCAAGCCAGTTCTGTATACAAATGGCTAGTTCTCCCTGTATTCTGTGAGATCTAACCTTGCTAATCAGCCTCCAATGAGGAACCTTGTCAAACGCCTTACTGAAGTCCATATAGATTACATCTACCGCTCTGCCCTCATCAATCCTCTTTGTTACTTCTTCAAAAAACACAATCAAGTTTGTGAGACATGATTTCCCATGCACAAAGCCATGTTGAATATCCCTAATCTGTCCTTGCCTTTCCAGATACATGTACATCCTGTCCCTCAGGATTCCCTCCAACAACTTGCGCACCACTGATGTCAGGCTCACTGGTCTATAGTTCCCTGGCTTGTCCTTACCACCCTTCTTAAACAGAGCCACCACGTTAGCCTACGTCCAGTCTCCCAGCACCTCACCTGTGACTATCGATGATACAAATATCTCAACAAGAGGCCCAGCAATCACTTCTCTAGCTTGCCACAGAGTTCAAGTGTACATCTGATCAGGTCCTGGGGATTTATCCACCTTTATGCATTTCAAGATCCAGCACTTCCTCCTCTGTAATTTGGACATTGTGCAAGGTGTCACCATCTATTTCCCGACAGTCTATATCTTCCATATCCTTTTCTAAAGTAAATACTGATGCAAAATACTTGTTTAGTATCTCCCCCATTTTCTGCGGCTCCACACAAAGGCCGCCTTGTTGATCTTTGAGGGGCCCTATTCTCTCCCTAGTTACCCTTTTGTCCTTACTATATTTGTAAAAACCCTTTGGATTCTTCTTAATTCTATTTGCCAAAGCTATCTCATGTCCCCTTTTATCCCTCCTGATTTCACTCTTAAGTACATGCCTACTGCCTTTATACTCTAAGGTTTCACTCGATTTATCCTGTCTATACCTTACATATGCTTCCTTCTTTACTAAACCAAACCCTCAATTTCTTTAGTCATCCAGCATTCCATATACCTACCAGCCTTCCCTTTTACCCTAACAGGAATATACTTTCTCTGGATTCTCGTTATCTCATTTCTGAAGGCTTCCCATTTTACAGCCATACCTTTACCTGCAAACATCTGCCTCCAGTCAGCTTTTGAAAGTTCTTACCTAATACTGTCAAAATTGGCCCTTCTCCAATTTAGAGTTTCAACTTTTAGATCCGGTCTATCCTTTTCCATCACTATTTTAAATCTAATAGAATTATGGTCGCTGGCCCCAAAATGCTCCCCCACTGACACCTCAGTCACCTGCCCTGCCTTATTTCCCAAGAGTAGGTCAACGTTTGCACCTTCTCTAGTAAGTACATTCACATACTGAATCAGAACATTTTCTTGTACACACTTAACAAATTCCTCTCCATCGAACCCTTAACACTATGGCAGTCCCAGTCTATGTTTGGAAAGTTAAAATCCCCTACCGTAATCACCCTATTATTCTTCCAGATAGCTGAGATCTCCTTACAAATTTGTTTCTCAATTTCCCTCTGACTATTAGGGAGTCTATAATACAATCCCAATAAGGTAATCAACCCTTTCTTATTTCTCAGCTCCACCCAAATAACTTCTCTGGATGTATTTCCAGGAATATCCTCCCTCAGCACAGCTGTAATGCTATCCCTTATCAAAAATGCCACTCCCCCTCCTCTCTTGCCTCCCTTTCTATCCTTCCTGTAGCATTTGCATCCTGGAACATTAAGCTGCCAGTCCTGCCCATCCCTGAGCCATGTTTCTGTAATTCTATGATATCCCAATCCCATGTTCCTAACCATGCCCTGAGTTCATCTGTCTTCCCTGTTAGGCGCCTTGCATTGAAATAAATGCAGTTTAATTTATTAGTCCTACCTTGTCCCTGTCTGTCCTGACTGTTTGACTCACTTCTGTTCTCAACTGTACCAGTCTCAGATTGATTTCTTTCCTCACTATTTCCCTGGGTCCCACCCTCCCACTTTACTCGTTTAAATCCTCCCGAGCAGTTCTCGCAAATGTCCCTGTCAGTATATTAGTCTCCTTCCAATTTAGGTGCAATCCATCCTTCTTGTACAGGTCACTTCCAGTTCAGAAGAGATTCCAATGATCCAAAAATGTGAATCCTTCTTCCATACACCAGCTCCTCAGCCATGCATTCATCTGCTCTGTCCTTCTATTGCTGCCCTCACTAGCTCGTAGCA
Source organism: Chiloscyllium plagiosum (assembly GCF_004010195.1). NCBI lineage: Eukaryota > Metazoa > Chordata > Chondrichthyes > Orectolobiformes > Hemiscylliidae > Chiloscyllium > Chiloscyllium plagiosum. The sequence continues at coordinate 22,879,612 of NC_057730.1, forward strand.
CCGGGTGTAATCCAGCTATTACTACTCTCGAGGACCTCCTTTTTAAATTCCTGCCTAACTCTCTGTAATCTCCCTTCAAACTCTCAACCTTTTCCCTTCCTATGTCGTTGGTTCCATTGTGGACCTCTTGCTGGCTCCTTTCCCCCTTGAGAACATTCTGCACCCTCTCTGAGGCATCCTTGATCCTGGCACCAGGAAAGCAACACACCATTCTGCTTTTTCTCTGCTGGCCACAGAAACGTATGTCTGTACCTCGGTCTAGAGAATCCCCTAACACAATTGATCTCTTGGAACCCAACGTACTCTTTGTTGCATTAGAGCCAGTCTCAATGCCAGAAACTTGGCTGTTCGTGCTATGTTCCCCTGAGAATCCATCCCCCTCTACATTTTCCAAACAGCACACTTGTTTGAAATGGGTATGGGTACAAAAGACTCCTGCACAAGCTGCCTACCTCATTATCAGTGCATTTTGGATCTAATACTAAGTTAATATCTACAGCAATCAACTTCGAAACTATCTACTCATACCTTTGATCTACATGAAAATGAGTAATTGGTTGCAAAATTGCATAATACTGCATCTTCTGTCCATGGCACTACTAGCCAATGGAAGGGCAAACCAGGGCTGGAAGAGATCCCTGCTTTTACCTTCAAGCTTTCAGTCAGAAAGTATACAAGTGTCATTCCAATACGCTAAAGCTAAACGTGGTCTACATGGAGAGAAAATTATTCTCAGCATTCTAATATTTAGCCTGAGCTTCTGATGACCATGTAAAGCCTGAATGCTAAACTGGGAAAAGGAGATATCCTCCACTGTCTGGAAATATCTTCCACTGCCTGAAGACAGGTTCAATTGAGGCAGTCAGGAGGTAACTGGACAATTATTTGGATCGTAATGGTGTGCAGAGATATGGGGAATAGGCATTAGATAATAGAGCTGGTGCAGGCACGAGGGCTGAACGGTCTCCTCCTGCACCATGATAATTGTGATTCAGTGATAATGGAAGACCACGAGGACTCATCCTGGGGGTCAGTAACTGAATAGGATACTGATACATGCAAGAAAGAGTGTTCTGATTCTTGAGCCCCTACTACTCCCAGGGATGTCACAAAAGTTTGTAGTTCACCAAAGAATGTAATTTTCCCAATTTACGTGAATGGAATCAGGTTAATAGAAAACACCAATTGGATTCCTGTAGTTTACAGAAATTACTGTATATTACAAATAAGTCAGTTCTAGCCACACATAAACAAAACCATGAATGATCAACATATAATTCTCCTAGTTGAAACTCTAATCCCCTTTTAAAGACTCCTACACACACATTCAGACAAATGAACAAAAATAGTGTTATTGGAGGGAAGTATTTCAGTTACTGGTTAAAAGCAGCAGCTTACAACAATTATGGGAGGAAATAACTGGCTTTCTTCAGGCTTCAGTTACTTTTACTGCAGAAGGATAGTGACATTGAACCTGCGCCTTCAGTAAATCAGAGGCTTCTCTTGCTTTATCATAAACATCCAATAAACAGCCGAGCTGTTCACTTTGAAAGGATTCAGAAAACATTTACAATGATGTTGTCAGGGTTGAAGGGTTTGAGCCTATAGGAAGGGACTGATAGGTTAGTACTGTTTTCCCTGGAGTATCGGAGGCTGAATTCTACTGGAAGCTATGGGCGGCACAGTCTTTGTCTTCCTTCAGTAGCTCTAGCAGGGGTTTGTGATCTGTAACTATGACAAATTCCCATCCATAAAGGTACTGCTGGAACTTCCTCACACCAAAGATGACCGAAAACCTTTATCTGGTCACATTTGTGTTTGGTATCAGCCAAACTCTGGGAAGCAGACGCTATCGGGTGTTCCTCTCCTTCTGACCACCAAAAGGAGGCATCGCATGTCAGGACTACCTCTTGCTTCTGATCATAATGGGCCAATACCTTCCCTAAAGGGTACTTCTTGGCTATGTGACTATTTCCAAGGCTGACACTTTTTCAACAGCAGGTGTAAGGGTGCCAAGATGGAAGCCAGGTTATGTATAAATTTTCTGTAATAATTCACTCATTCAAGGAAAGACCTAAGCTTCAGCACAGACATGGGAACCAGGGCACCTTTGATCGGCTTCATTTTATCCTCCAACGAAGTTTTGATGACTCTGTAACCCAAGGATAATTGGTTCTGCTATAACGTGTGTTTCTTCAACACAAATTGGCTTTAATATGATTGAAGAATTTAGACTATTATTTGTGGAATGTGAACTTTCCTTACCTGTATTGGCTGTAATTTGATTCTGGTCCCATTAGTTTAAAGGGCGTGGATACTGTGTGATTTTCTTATAACACGAGATCGAACGAGGACAGAACTATTGCGTTATATCAGAACCAACAGCAGGTCACCTGGGGCGCCTGAACACATATTTTTCCATTCTAAGGCACCCGCCCACCTGGGAAAAAACATTTAAGCACTATGTCCCAAGTTCTCCAAGTGCTTTTTTTGGTCTCACCTGTTATGAGTATGTCATCCAGATAAATGGCAGCCCTTGAAAAATGTTCTCCATGGTCCGCTAGAAAAGCGCACAGGCTGATGATACTGCAAATGGCAGTCTTCTTTATTGGTATAAGCCCTTATGGGTATTAATTGTAGCGTATGTCTGGGACTCCTCATCTAGACGCAATTACAGGTAAGTGTGGCTCATGTCCAGCTTCGTAAAAGACAGCTCCCCTACTAACTTTGCATACAAGTCCTTTGTACAAGGGATCGGGTATTACTCCAGCTGTGAGTAGCATTTACCGTTTGCTTAAAACCAAGGCAAAGTGAGCCATCAAGCTTCACAACTGGTATAACAGGTGCTGCCAATTCTTGCAACTACACTGGTTTGAGGATCCTTTCGCTCTTCAGCCTCCCAATTTCTGCCGAAAGGCAAATGGCACCAGATGGGCCGCGAAAAATCTTGGAATTGCTTCCTGTCAACATGTAAAGTGGCTTTGGCCCCTTTGTTAATTCCAAGCCCTGCCTGAAGTGCTCCTAGGTATTTCCTTAGGACTTCACAGAGCCAATCACTTTGTAATTGAACAATGTTCAGCCAATCAAGGAGAATCTTTCTAAGCCAATTCTGTTCCAATAGGATTGGGCCCAAACTTTTAACTGCCATTGATGATAACTGCATCAACTGCTTCCCATAGGAGACTGGAACTGAAGTCACATCCTTAATCTGCAATGGTTCCCCAGCGTATGTTCTCAGTATGGCTGAGGTCATGCAGAAGCTGAAGGATTGGAGTCCCACGCAAATCTTGTTAAAGACAGATTCTGCAACTGTGCTGGTATCGACCTCCATGGTACCTTGAAAACCATTTAACCAACCATTCATTTTAAATGTTTCTGATTTGGATGTTGCTTAGCAGTTTAATTGCTCCAACCCACATATAGGGGGATTATCCAGGGTGTGCACTCTCCTGGGTTCTGGCCTATGAGCTTCCTTACTCAAGTCAGGCCTTGTAGGACTCCTTTGCTGTCTTGAATCCGCATACCAGCAGCAAATACAATGTCTTGCTGGCCCAGATCCTGAACAACTTTTTAGCCACTTGGCTGAGGCTCGGCTTTGTTATGGGATTCTGCTCTGGGCTGGCCTAGGGTCCCTCTGCTTAGGATATGCCCTGCGTGAGGTTCTGCTCTTGCCTACACTCAAGTGGTGCTCCCCAAATTCAGTCAGACAGGTGAGGGTATACACTTCCATTGGAATGCCCTGTACCTCCCATGCTTCACTTGCCGCATTTTCTAATGACAGAAGGGTCTGTTTCCATGCTGTACATCTCTATGACTCCATGACCTGTTTGAAGTCTAGATGGGCTTCAGCTAGTAGGCACTTCTACATGATTACGTTATTGATCCCACGCTCGTCACCACTGAAATAACTGCACAAAGGCCGGTATGCCATCACCAAATCACCCTTTACTTGTGCACAGTACACTGTTTGTGGCCAGTCAGCTTGGAGTCAGTCCTCTGTACTGAGGACATTCTAAATTTCCTGTTTATAATTTTCAAAACTTTATCAAACTGTGTAAAATACAATCAAACGGTTAACAATGAAAAATAAGCAGCAGTTTACAGGAAATAGCAATTTACAGAGGAAAGGGACAGCAAGGCTAAACCCCAAACCCCACTGTTTAACCAGTTTGCAGGGAAATGAGGATGAACCTCAAATCCCACCTTATCTCACTAAAAAGGAAACAGTAGATGCAAACACATACAAAACAGTTCGATCAACTAAACAATAAAACAGTACATATATCACAGAGACACCTGCAATCCAGCAGAACACCCGCCCCACCTTTTGATCACAAAGTAGCCCGTCTCTTCCGGCTCTCGGTCGGCCCCATGCCCCTTCTGGCTATTTCCTGTTTATATATTTTTTAAAAAGTGATCCAGCTCCATTACAGCCAGCTCTCAGAGTGAACAGACCCTCTAATGCTCATTGTCATAGAGTCATAGTCAAAAAGATGTACAGCATGGAAACAGACCCTTCAGTCCAACTCATCCATGCCAACCAGATATATCAACCCAATCTACTCCAACCTGCCAGCACCTGGCACATATCCCTCCAAGCTCTTCCTATTCATATACCCATCCAGATGCCTTTTAAATATTGCAATTGTACTAGCCTCCACCACTTCCTCTGGCAGTCCATTCCACACACGTGTGAAAACGTTGCCTCTTAGGTCTCTTCTATATCTTTCCCCTCTCACCCTAAACCTATGCCCTTTTGTTCTGGATCCCCGACCCCAGGGAAAAGACCTTGTCTATTTATCCTATCCATGTCCCTCATGATTTTGTAAACCTCTATAAGGTCACCCCTCAGCCTCCGACACTACAGAGAAGACATCCCCAGCCTGTTCAGCCCCTCCCTATAGCTCAAATCGTCCAACCCTGGCAACATCCTTGTAAATCTTTTCTGAACCCTTTCAAGTTTCACGACATCTTTCCGATAGGAAGGAGACCAGAACTGCATGCAATATTCCAACAGAGGCCTAACCAATGTCCTGTACAGCCGCAACATGACCTCACAACTCCTGGTACTCAATACTCTGACCAATAAAAGAAAGCATACCAAATGCCTTCTTCACTATCCTATCTACCTGCAACTCCACTTTCAAGGAGCTAGGAACTCGCACTCCAAGGTCTCTTTGTTCAGCAACACTCCCTAGGACCTTACCATTCAGTGTATAAGTCCTGCTAAAATTTGCTTTCCCAAAATGCAGCACCTTCCATTTATCGAAAATAAACTCCATCTGCCACCTCTCAGCCCTGGCCCAACTGATCGAGATCCCGTTGTAATTGGAGGTAACCCTCTTCGCTGTCCACTATACCTCCAATTTTGGTGTCATCTGCAAACCTACTAACTACACCTCCAACATCCAAATCATTTATATAAATGACGAAAAGAAGTAGACCTAGCACCGATCCTTGTGGCACTCCACTGGTCACAAAATTCCAGTCTAAAAAACAACCCTCCACCATCTCCCTCTGTCTTCTACCTTTGAGCCAGTTCAGTATCCACATGTGTAGTTTTCCCTGTAGTCCATGAGATCTAATCTTGCTAACAGTCTCCCGTGGGGAAACCTTGTCGATTGCCTTACTGAAGTCCAAATAGGTCACATTTAACAATCTGCCCTCATCAATCCTCTTAGTTAATTCTTCAAAAAATTCAATCAAGTTTGTGAGACAGGACTTTCCAAGCATAAAGCCATGTTGACTATCACTAATCAGTCCTTGCCTTTCCAAGTGCATGTACATCCTGTCCCTCAGGATTCCCTCCAACAACCTGCCCACCACTGATGTCAGACTCACTGGTCTATAGTTCTCTGGCTTGTCCTTACCACCCTTCTTCAACAGCGCACATAAGCCAACTTCCAGTCTTCCCGCACCTCACCTGTGACTATCAATGATACAAATATTTCAGTAAGAGGTCCAGCAAATCACTTCCCTAGCTTCCCACAGAGTCCTAGGGTACACCTGTTCAGGTCCTGGGGATTTATCCACCTTTATGCATTTCAAGACATCCAGCACTTCCTCCTCTGTAATATGGACATTTTTCAAGACGTCACCATCTATTTCCTTACATTCTGTATCTTCCATGTCCTTTTCCACAGTAAATACTGATGCAAAATACTCATTTAGTATCTCCCCATTTTCTGTGGCTCCACACAAAGGTCGCCTTGCTGATCTTTGAGGGGCCCTATTTTCTCCCTAGTTATCCTTTTGTTCTTAATGTATTTGTAAAATATTCTCCTTAACCCTATTTGCCAAAGTTATTTCATGTCCCCTTTTTGCCCTCCTGATTTCCATCTTAAGTATGCTTCTATTGCCTTTGTACTCTTCTGAGGATTCACTTGATCTATCCTGTCTATAACCTGACATATGCTTCCTTCTTTTTCTTAACCAAACCCTCAATTTATTTTGTCATTCAGCATTCCCTATACCTACCATCCTCCCCTTTCACCCTAACAGGAATATACTTTCTCTCGTTATGTCATTTCTGAAGGCTTCCCATCTTCCAGCTGTCCCTTTACCTGCGAACATCTGCCCCCAATCAGCTTTAGAAAGTTCTTGCCTCAGACCATCAAAATCTTCTTCCAATTTAGAACTTCAACTTTTCGATCTGGTCTATCGTTTTCCATCACTATTTTAAATCTAATAGAATTGTGGTCGCTGGCCCCAAAGTGCTCTCCCACTGACACCTCGTCACCTGCCCTGCCTCATTGCCCTAGACTAAGTCAAGTTTTGCATCTTCTCTAGTTGGTACATGCACACACTGAAACAGAAAATTTTCTTGAACACACTTAACAAATTCCTCTCCATCTAAACCTTTAACACTATGCAGTCCCAGTCTATGTTTGGAAAGTTAAAATCCCCTACCTTAACCACCCTATTATTCTTACAGATAACTGAAATCTCCTTACAAATTTATTTCTCTATAACTCTCTGACTTTTAGTGGGTCTATAATACAATCCCAGTAAGGTGATCACACCTTTCTTATTTCTCAGCTCCACCCAAATAACTTCCCTGGATGTATTTCCAGGAATATCCTCCCTCAGTACAGCAATAATGCTATCCCTTAACAAAAACGCCACTCCCTCTCCTCTCTTGCCCCCCTTTCTATCCTTCCTGTAGCATTTGTATCCTGGAACATAAACTGCCAGTCCTATCCATCCCTGAGCCATGTTTCTGTAATTGCTATGATATCCCAGTCACATGTTCCTAGCTATGCCCTGAGTTCATCTGCCTTTTCTGTTAGGCCTCTTGCATTGAAATAAATGCAGTTTAATTTATCAGTCCTTTGCTTTGTCCCTGCCTGTCCTGACCGTTTGATTCGCTTCTGTTCTCAACTGTACCAGTCTCAGATTGATCTCTTTCCTCACTATCTCCCGGGCCCCCTTCACCTCCTTACTAGTTTAAATCCTTCTGAGCAGCTTTAGCAAATCTCCCTGCCAGTATATTAGTCCCCTTCCAATCTGTCTTGTACAGGTCATTTCTGCCCCAAAAGAGCTTCCAATGATTCAAAAATGTGAATCTTTCTCCCATACACCAGCTCCTCAGCCATGCATTCATTTGCTCTATCCTCCTACTCCTGTCCTTACTAGCTCGTAGCACCGGGAGTAATCCAGATATCACTACTCTCAAAGACCTCCTTTTTAAATTCCTGCCCAACACTTTGCAATCTCCCTTCAGAATCTCAACCTTTTCCCTTCCTATGTTGTTGGTTCCGATGTGGACAATGACCTCTTGCTGGCCCCTCTCTCCCCTTGAGAACATTCTGCACCCTCTCTGAGACATCCTTGATCCTTGCACTTGGGAAGCAACACACCATTCTGATTTTTCACTGCTGGCCACTCAAACGTCTATCTGTACCTCGGACTAGAGAGTCCCCTAACACAACTGATCTCTTGGAACCAGACATACCCCTCATTGCATTAGAGCCAGTCTCAATACCAGAAACTTGGCTGTTCGTGCTACGTTCCCCTGAGAATCCATCATCCTCTACATTTTCCAAAACAGTATACTTGTTTGAAATGGGGATAGCCACAGAAGACTCTTGCACTAACTGCCTATGTCTCTTACTTTCCTGGAGTTAACCCATCTATGTGACTGTATCTATAACTTTTCCCCTTTCCTATAACTGCCATCCATCACATCCCCTTGCTCTTGTAAATTCTTCATTACCTCTTACTGTGTCTCCAACTGACCCACTTGCTCTGATAGGATTCGCAACCAACGGCATATATGGCAGATATAATCCTCAGTAACCCGTAAACTCTCCTTAAACCCCCACACCGGACAAGAAGAGCATATCACTCTATTAAAGGCCATTTTTGCTCCTTCACAATCTACAGACCCCGAAAATAGCATCGTCTTATTCCTCTACAAAATACTGCTCCAGGTTAAATTAATACTTATGGCTTATATTTTAAGTTTAATCAAGAGACATATCTCAATAAAACATATAATCAAGAAAGAACCCACTCTACTCACTACTGCAGACTTATTGTAAGGCCACGCTTAAATATTCACTTCTGTTTCTGTACTGTAACCTCTCCCTAACAGGTTCCTCCAAGATTAGTTGTGAATTTCACTGTTCGTTAATTTTCCCAGATGCACTCCGATGTCCAGCAATACATGAGTTCAAACAGCAAAGGCAGCAACTGCGCAAGTTCACTGCTCTGTCAGTTTCTCTCTCTCTCTCTCCCCCTCTCCCCCCTGCACTGATCTCACCATGTGCTTCCTTTGTCTATTCCTCTCCCTTTTAAAACTGCTGTTGTTTTGACCTTTTTTCCCTCCAAAGTTCCAAAACAATGCAACAGCATATAAAACAGTAACTGCTGCTCCTGGAATTCAAAGAACCCTATTTATATTTTGGTTTTTATTTCCCCAGCACCCATGTTGTGTGTGCAGACATGACAGAGTGAAAAATAACAAGTGCATAAATCTTTATTCATTTTCCACCACCAAGAAGAAAGGAATCACTGAAGTGGCCAGTGACAAGAGTGCCCTTCTAATCAATGGGCAATGCTACATGGTCAAAAAGTGAAAGGGGAGGTCAGGGACTACATCAAAATAGGAGAAATAAAGTACTCCACACCCTGCGGTGCCCAGCTCTCTCTGAAAACCTGGAAGGTGTTGAAAGACACCGCATGCTCCTTCTCCAAGGACACCCAGACACGAACGTAACCATGGAAGAGGGGCAGGCAATTGGCCATAACGACCCCCTCCCTGGCCCGTTGCCTGGATCTGTTTATGGCCAATTTGGCCAGGCCCAGGAGCAGGCCCATGAGGAGGTCCTCTGAGCTGCCCTCCCTCCTCCGCACCGGGTGTCTAAAGATCAGGAACATGGGGCTGAAGTGCAACCAAAAGTAGAGCAGAAGGTTTTTCAGAAAACTAAAAAAGGAGTGCAAACACCCACACCCAAGAAATACATGGTCAACGGATTCCACATCAGCACCAGAACAAGCAGTTGAGCTGGGAATCTGTGAACCACCACAATCTGCGGTTGCAGGGGACTGCTGCGTGCAATATCCTCCAGCCCAGATCCCCAAGAGAAAGGGGGAAGGACTCCTGTGTAGAGAGCCTTCCACTGGGGATCTCCACCGCCTGGTGGCAAATGGGCACAACAAGGCGTGTCTGGGCCATGGTTGATGGAAAAGAGGTGGACGGTGTACAGCAGCAGTCGATACAAGGTCCGCTGTTTTACGTCCTTGAAGGGGACAAAACTAAAATTCTGGATGTGGCTCAGATTGTAAGACACGGGCTCCTGCGGCCAAGGTGAAATTCCGTCCAGACATATTTTCTGTTTATACTGGTCAGCCAAGGCTTTCCTGTGACCCAGGTTAACAACCTGAATCAAGGACCTCATAGTCAACAAGCTCTATCTGGTTCCAGTCACTATACCTATCTTTGTTTTGCATGTGAATTATTTTGTCTCAGGTAGTCATTGATTTAAATTAAAAGATGATGTGTCTTCTGACAGACTCCAACAAATACATTATGCCAGTCAAACAAAGACACATTTAAGCATATTTTGTTTTCTGCCAGCTAGCTAATCATCTATCCATGTTAATATGTTACTCCTGACATGATCAGCTTTTATTTTCTTTAATAACCCAAAACATGGCATCTTATCAAATACCTTCTGCAGATCTACGCCTGTAGGCTCCCCTTTATCCACAGCACATGATACTTTTCAGATCAAAAAGATTAGTTGAAAATTTTTCTCCTTTCATGAAACTGTGCTGATTTTTCCTGATTGTTTGACTTATTTTGACTAACTCAGTTAACTTGTCTATTGTTTTCTGTTTTGTACCTCCCTTTCTTCTTATATAGAGGGGTCATGTTACTTTCCACTCAAAAGGAACCTTCCCTGTATCTAAAATATTTTGGAAAATTAACAATTGCAACTCCTAGCTCATTTCCAGCTCCTCTAATAGCTTAGCATAAGTGCATCTGAACCTGGAGACCTGTCAGCTGCAGTTTCATCAGTTTTCTTAGTATTACTTCCCTGTCATTGTAATTAACTGCTCTTCTCTCCCTTCCACCTCCTGACTACAGTTCTCACTGAATATTTTTGCAAAGTCTATCATAAAGACAACAACAAGATATTTGTTCATTTCAAAAGCCATTTTCTTATTATCCACTATTAACTCCCCATTTCTACTCACCACAAGACCAACAGTCACTTTATTTATTTGTTTTCTTTTTAAACACCTGTACACACTGTTGTTATCGGTTTTACATTTTTAGATAGTCTCCTCTGATGCATTAAGTTCTTCCTCCTGATTAGCCTTTTAGTTAGTCTCTGCAATTCTTTATACTCTGTCCAATCATCTGACCTTTCATTCTTCATTGCAGTTAATGCTTTTTCCTTAAATGTGATGCTTTCCTTAGGTTCTCCAGTTAACCACAGATGATGGGTCCTCCCTTTAGAATGTTTTATTGTAGTATGAATATACTTATCCCTGAATACTCCAAAGCGATTCCTTCAAATGTCTACTATTGCATCTCTATTGTTCTATTTCCCCATTCTAGTATGGTAGTTCACTTCAACTACCTCAGTTTTCATACTCACAGTGTTACCCTTATGCAAGTTTAAAATGCAGGTCATTTATTAATCCTGTCACATTACATAATATCATCTCTAATGTTCAATGTTCTCTGGTCAATTCTGCTCAAAGAAACTTCCTCAAAAATATTCTGTGAGCTCCTTATCCGGAATACTACTGCCAATCTGATTTTTCTAGTTCGTACAGAGAATGGGTAGAAGGTAGCATAGCAGTAACTTCAACAGTCTAGTAAGCCAGAACCCCAGGGTGATGTTCTCGGGATTTAGGTTTGAACACTACAATGGCAGAATGTGAAATTTTCAATTCGAGAAAATCTGGAATAAAGTGCTGGCCTAATGGCGACCTATAATCAATTGTTATAAAAATCCACTTGGTTCACCAATATCCATGGTTATTTCTTAAAAAGAAACAAATTCTGCAGAAACTAGTCAGGTCTGACAGCATCAGCAAAGACAGAAACAGTTAATGTTTTGAATCCAAAGTTCCAAAGAAGAATCTTTGGACACAAAACACTAACTCTGTTTCTTTCTGCACAAATGCTGCCTGACCTGCTGTGTTTCTTCTGCATTTTCTACTTTTTTCAGATTTCCAGCATCTGCAGTATTTTGTTCTTAAAGGACGATTGCTGTCCCTTTACTACAAGCACCTAAAATTTCTCCTCGCATGCATCATCCTGCATCATGATTACGATTGGGGATCCTGTCGATCAAGTGAGTTCTTTCCCTACTGTTCCTCATCTCCACTCACACCAATCCTACATCATAATCTCTTGAACCTAGGTCATCTCTAACTATTGCAGAAACTTCAGCCTTGCTTAACATTGCTGCTCCTCCACTTTTACCTCTCTTCCTATTCCTCTTGAAAGTTATATATCCCTCAATATTCAAGATCCAATCCTTAGATTGTAGCCACATCTTCATAATGGTTATCAGATCATTTTTTTTTGTTCAATATGCACGATCAATTTATTTATTTGGTTATGAATGTCAAGTGCATTCAGAAGAAAAATTGCAGATTGGTCTTTTGCTATCTTTGCAGATCATTGTATGTAGATCTTTGGTGCATTCTTAGATTTTTCACTCTGTCCCACCTGCCATTCTCTGATCCTGATTTCCCATATTACCATTTTCCACTCATATATTGTTTTCACTCTTTCAATATATTCTATCTTTCCAAATTTACTCCCTTGCCCTTACTATTTAGTTTAAAGCTCTCTATACTTCCCTACTAATGCAGTTCACAAGAACATTAGTTCAGCATGTTTCAGGTGTAGAGGGGTGACCTTATAGAGGTTTATAAAATCACGAGGGGCATGGATAAGGTCGTTTTGCCAAGATGGGGGTGTCCAAAACTAGGGGGCACAGGTTTAACGTGAGAGGGGAAAAACTTACAAGGGACCTAAGGGGCAACTTTTTCCACAGAGGATGATGTGTATGGAATGAGCTGCCAGAGGAAGTGGTGAAGACTGGTACAATTACAACATTTAAAAGGCATCTGGATGGGTTTAGAGGGAAATGGGCCAAATGCTGGCAAATGGGATTAGATACATTTAGGATATCTAGTCCACATGGACAAGTTGGACCGAAGGGTCTCTTTCCATGCTGTATGACTCTTGTCCTGTGGGTCTCCTTACCTGCATCATTCAGTCACACCCTCCTGTCCTTATCCTGACCCTATCCAAAGTGTGTGAGTGCTTCTAGGTACAAAGAATCCAGGTGACTTTCATTCTCCTAGTCATTACAGTGTCTGCAGTTCAGCTTCCAATTTAGAGACAGTAGAGTGTGATTGATGGCATTTTGGTTTTGGATAAGCATGCTCATTTTTTGTTGTTGTTACCATTAGGTTTTGTGTTGGTGATTGGACTGGTGACGTTCTACCGAATTGGCCCTTATACTCATCTCTCTTGGTCATGCTACCTGGACATTGGAGCTTGTCTCTTCTCAACACTTGCAGCAGCTATGTTAATCTGGAACATATTACACCGGCGGGAGGACTGCATGACACCCCGTGTTATTGTTATTCGTCACTCAAGACCCCGTTTTGAAAATGACTATGTGGAGTCACCCTGCTGAAATGAAATTGATAACAGGAAAGGAGACTATTTGCACGTGTTTGAGAATTGCAGAATCCCTGTTTGTTCATGAACTAACTAAATGTCTGCCCAACAGTCAAAATATAGGGAAGGTTGGATGAGGTAGATGCACCGCTGGGGAAGGAGAAAGCAAGGGTTGGAATTTGAAAACATTAACAATTTTGATTTGGGTCACCAGTACAATTTCCAAGGAACTATGCAAATCATGAATTAAATATATCAGAATATTAGAGCATAGTATAAACACAGGAGAACTAAATGAGCACTGGGGGGGTTTGAGGAATCAAATGTGCCAATGTGCCTCATATATCTGAGGGGGCTCCACTAGATTCAAAGGCATTTCCTGTGATCCAACTACAAATGGCTTAAGATGTTGACTTGTTGACAAATTGGTGGTAAGATGCAGTGTCAAGGACACTGAGTAACTTGGTGATGAGGGTTTGTCACTTCTTGGCCAGGTCATTAGGTTGAGCAACATTGTGAAATAGAAAGAATTCTCTTACTCCTCTCCACCACCACTAAGTTCAAGCACCTGCTCCCAAGTGTCAGGACTTTACTGTGGATAATCAGGTATCAAGATTGATAAATATTTAAAGGATTAGTACTCAACAATTGAACAATCTAGGCTTTAATTTAAATCAGCTAACTAGATAGGACACAATATATGTATTTTATAGCATTAGAATGATGAGAGTCACTTGTTATTTGCTTCTGACATTAATGACCTCAGAACGTAATCAGACTGATTCATCAGGAGTAGGTCATTCTGCCTGTCAAGCCTGCCCCATCATTAAATACAATCATGGCTTGATCATTTTGATGCCTTCTACCCACACAATCCCAAAACTATTGATTCCATTGGTAATCAGAAATGTATTAATCAATCAATCTCTACTTTAAACAGACTGAAATTTCACAGCCCTCTGGCTTACAGAATTCTAGAAATTCACAAACCTTTGAATAAAAAGAGTTTCCCCTCATTTCGGTCCTAAATTGCCCTCTTCCTTGTTTTTAAATGGCGCCTCCTAGTTCTAGACTCCACAGCCAGGAGAAGCATCTTATCTGGATCTGTTCTGTATTTCCCTTTAAGTATTTTGTAGGTTTCAAGGAGATCACCTTTTATTCATCAAGTATCTTGAGAATAAAGCAGTGTTTGCCCAATCTCTCTCCATAAGACAGTCTCATCATCCTGGGACCAAGTCTGGTGATTCTTTATTACAGTCTCTCTTTGGCAATAATATCATTCCCAAGGTAATAGGACCTCAGTTGGCTGGACTGCAGGTTGCAATGCAGACTGATGTCAACAGCATGCGTTCAACTCCTGCACTGGTGAGGTTGCCATGAAGGACCTTCCTTATCAAACTCTCCCCTCACCTAAGGTATGGTGACTACCATCAGTTGTCTTTCTCTAAAGAGAGAGCAGCCCTATGGTGTAGTAGGCCTATGGTGACTTTACTTTGAGGTTCTAGCAATTTTTCCCTACTACTGATGTTAAGCTAATAAGTCCTGGTACCTTGTTTTCCCTCTTGCTCCCTTCTTAAAGAATGGGATGATGTTTGCTAGCTTCCAATTTACAGGAGTCATTCCAGTATTTGAATTCTGGAATGCACAGGCAAACCTACAGATCAGAAGATTCAATAAATTAAAGTTAAATTTTAACAGCAATATTGAACATGAAGGGCTATCCTATAAACATAAGTGGAATTCACAGCAGTTGGGTGGAGTTAAAATGAAGGTGGACTTAATCTGTGGGCATTTTTAAGAAAACACTTCTGTAATTCAGTATTTTCAGTTGCTTTTTCAAAAAGTGCACTATAATTATAAAACATTAAAATAAAAGGCAAGAGCACTGCTTGAGTTGGAAACTCATCCTTGCCGTCAGTTCTACTTCCCTTGGGTTGACACTTTACCATGGCTACCTTCACATGCAATCAATGTTTCTGCACCATATTGGACTGGGTTTTCCAGGGATGGGGGACATATCACTGGACATGTTAATTTTGGTGAGGTGTTTTGTATCTGCCTTAGTGAGACATTTATTATGGCTCTTTTGCACCCTTGGCACAAGTTGATCTTTAATTCAGGTTTTGTGTAGGGAAATGGGGCAGGATATCTAGCCACTAAAATAGGACAGACAAGTCACAATCAGGATCTTCTGGCTACCTACTGTTGTGCTGAATGAAGGCTTCCTGCTCGTCCCTGAAGGCAAAAGATTTAACAGCCAATGGGATGCCTCTCTCCAGCCCATCAATCAGAAAGGTGGGTGGGGGACAAGTGCTGTAGTTTTTGAATGCACCACATGCAAAGCTGGAGAGAAGTGAGACAGGAGCATCCTTCACACTTTGATTCCATGAGAACAGTTAGTCTGAACCACTCCTGTCTGTGTCTTTGGGAAAGTTCCATTAATTCCAGGGGAACTTAAAAGGGTGTGAGTTCAATGTCACAGATGTCCTCGATCTTAGTGATTGGGAAACACATGTTTCTTTGAGCTTATTTCAGGAAAATCAGACCCATTAATCTCAATAAATGTGATCATAAAACATGGACTGAGAAAGCAATGTGGAATATAATTTTACTCTTTCAGTTCTGTGTTGTTTTAAATATTGGAAGCACTATCAGTAGAAGTGTTGCTCTATTTCATGCCTGTGAAATCTGAAATCATTGGTTTGCTAGTGAACCTAGAATTCACATTCACATTATTGCCAATCTGCTGAATAAACTACACTCTACAGTAAGAAAAATAAATCACATCAACCAGATAAATTCCATGTGTGTAATAATGTTCATTAACAACTTCAAGTTGAGATAGTCACTATTTGTACCAGACCTGTTAGTTCTAGTACTTTTCAAATATTACATTTCAAAAGTGGTCTACCGCCACATACAGATTAAAAACAATATTTGTAAATATAATTTGGGGATTTTTGAACAATTTGAGTGAAAAGAGTTTGAAGGTTTAACAAAATAACATCCATTATGTCTTATACTTAACAACACTTCCACAGTATGCCACTCAACTCAGCTGACTGAACAGTGAACACTGATCAAATTCATACTAAGGAATGGTAGGTTTGAGGTTTCAGCTTCAGCTGAGTGTTCAACACACAACATACAGGTGTTAGCCATTTAGTTACTAAGGTATTAAGCAACACCTTCAAAAAAGTAGTATAGGAATGAAAATTCAACACAGGTTTCACCAAACGGACTGTTTTCAGATGCAGCAAAACTGCTTAAGATTAACCAAAACACTTGAAAATATCTCAACATTCAGTTTTAGCTGGGTTGTTCTAATCCCTAAACTAGTAACATTTAATTTATTTTTGTAATGTTCCACTTTGCTGTTGTTTCTTAGTTCCATATTTTGCAGTGTGGAAAAAAAACCTTTAATTTGTCAGTTGAAGGCACTCACATTGTTACAAACATTCTCTCACACAAAGCAACACACAATATTATGATGACATCCTCTCAAGTACCAAATACCAATCATTAGTGAAGTTGGTAGTGATCCACTTTCCATAAACACTTGAGAGAGTTTCAGGATTTTGACCCAGCAATTATAAATTTGAAACATCATCAAGTCAGAATGGTGTGCGATTTGTAGGGATAATTATCCAGCCACCACAGTGAGTTGCGCTACAAATCACATACCATTCTAACTTGACTATGTTTCAACTTCACAATTGCTGGGTCAAAATCCTGAAACTTGTCCTAACTTGGATGCAGCTGTTTAGACAAAGTTGATTACCACCACCACCACCTTCTCAAAAACAATTAAGAATGGTCAATAATTACTGGCCTAGATGGAGACTTTTGCATCTCATAAATGGATGTAAAACCAAAACATTAATATGGAGCATCAATATTACCACAACTACTACATGCAAATAGGAGGCACCATCCCAGTTACATATCATCATATACTCACCTAGTTCCTTTTCTCCATGAAACAAATCCAACTGAGTCATATTTACGTATACAGTTAAGATGTAAACTCTTCCGCGTACAGTATTTGCGCACTCTAAAGCTATATCTGATCAACACAAATCAAAATCAGCATCTACTCAGTGCTGTATTCCGAAACGGTTGCTCTTACTGTTTTGCTATGTTAACTAAAAACCTAAATATACGTAGCTAAACTGTAGAACAGGGGAAAGACAGTAGAGGTCAGTTGGTTCTTGGGAACTACATTTAAATCTATTATGAAGATAATTGCATGTACTGGATAATAAATGATATAGCTGAAAGAATAAAATTGTAAGTAGATCTGTCACACAAACTCTTGCTATTTCACAGCATTATATGCTGATTTTTTCTCAAATGCAGTTACAGTGGGTTTTTATGTAATTCTGGTACAAAACAGCTCTTACTGAACTATTTAAGAAAGCAGAACACTTTGGTTGTCACTGCTGGAACACATGAGTTTCTCCTGTACATTTAATTTAAAGCCCAAATATTTCCTTAAAT
This sequence comes from Chiloscyllium plagiosum, assembly GCF_004010195.1. Lineage (NCBI taxonomy): Eukaryota > Metazoa > Chordata > Chondrichthyes > Orectolobiformes > Hemiscylliidae > Chiloscyllium > Chiloscyllium plagiosum. The sequence goes on from NC_057730.1 coordinate 22,897,274, forward strand.
AAAATTTATATGATCAAGATAATTCTGTGTTTGCATTTTTCTGGATTGCATTTTCTTCTACAGCTGTCAGATATTTTGAATAATTTGATCAGTTTAATAAACAGTAAAGAGGTTTGGCAGAACTAGCCAAAATTCAAATCAAGATAGAGATTTAGATTAGATTAGATTGTTGTGGTTCTGTTCGCCGAGCTCGGAATTTGTGTTGCAAACGTTTCGTCCCCAATATACCGACCACAGCAACGGACAGCTGGAACTGACAACCAGAAGCGGCAGATTCAAACCATGACAAATGCTGGAGGAAAGATCATAGAAGCGCTTCACAGGAGGCTCCCAAGCACTGAGGATGTCACCTAGACAGGGGACGAAACGTCTGCAACACAAATTCCCAGCTCGGCGAACAGAACCACAACAACGAGCACCCGAGCTACAAATCTTCTCACAAACTTTGAATTAGATTAGATTACTTACAGTGTGGAAACAGGCCCTTCAGCCCAACAAGTCCACACTGACCTGCCAAAGCGCAACTCACCCAGACCCATTCCCCTACATTTACCCCTTCACCTAACACTACGGACAATTTAGCATGGCCAATTCACCTTACCTTCACATTTTAGGACTGTGGGAGGAAACCGGAGTACCCAGTGGAAACCCATGCAGACACGGGGAGAATGTGCAAACTCCACACAGTCAGTCGCCTGAGGTGGGAATTGAACCCAGGTCTCTGGTGCTGTGAGGCAGCAGTGCTAACCACTGTGCCACCGTGCTGCCCAGAGGTAGCCAACTATATCACCCCCAATGTCCATTCTTCCCATTAATGAAGATGAATTATTACAACAGGATCTTGATCAGATGGGTCAATGGGTTGAGAAGTGGCAGATGAAGTTTAATTCATATAAGTGCGAGGTGCTGCATTTTGGGAAAGCAAATCTTAGCAGGACTTATACACTTAATGGTAAGGTCCTAGGGAGTGTTGCTAGACAAAGAGAACTTGGAGTGCAGGTTCATAGCTCCTTAAAATGGAGTCGCAGGTAGACAGGATAGTGAAGAAGGCATTTGGTATGCTTTCCTTTATTGGTCAGAGTATGGAGTACAGGAGTTGGGAGGTCATGTTGTGGCTGTACAGGTCATTGGTTAGGCCACTGTTTGGAATATTGCATGCAATCCTGGTCTCCTTCCTATCGGAACGATATGGTGAAACTTGAAAGGGTTCAGAAAAGATTTACAAGGACGTTGCCAGGGTTGGAGGATTTGAGCTATAAGGAGAGGCTGAATAGGCTGAGGCTGTTTTCCCTGAGCGTCGGAGGCTGAGGGGTGACCTTATAGAGGTTTACAAAATTATGAGGGGCATGGATAGGATAAATAGACAAAGTCTTTTCCCTGAGGTCGGGGAATTCAGAACTAGAGGGCATAGGTTTAGGGTGAGAGGGGAAAGATATAAAAGAGACCTATGGGGCAATTTTTTCACAGAGGGTGGTACGTGTATGGAATGAGCTACCAGAGGAAGTGGTGGAGGCTGGTACAATTGCAACATTTAAAAGGCATTTGGATGGGTATATGAATAGGAAGGGTTTAGAGGGATATGGGCCGGGTGCTGGCTGGTGGGACTAGATTAGGTTGGGATATCTGGCCGGCATGGACAGATCGGACCGAAGGGTCTGTTTCCATTCTGTACATCTCTATGACTCTATCTTAGGCCATTTTGCTCCATTAAAAGTGCCTAAAATGCAAGCTGTTGTTATTGGAAGGCATTTTATGAGCAATTATCATTTCATAGGATTACATACCAGAAACAGGCCCTTCAGCACAACCAGTCCATGTCACTGCTTATGCTCCATTTGTGTCTCCTCCCTTCTTTTTTCATCCGAATCTACCTCCCTCATATGCTTCTCTGGCTTTCCCTTAACACATTATTATTTGTTTCAATCATTCCGTATGATAATAAATTCCACATTCTTACCGGTCCTTGGGTGAAGAAGCTTCTCGTGAATTCCCTATTTGACTTCTTTGTGACTATGGTCTATAAAAATGCTTTTAAAACTTTATAGACATCATCGAGTCATTTGGATCAAAACATAAACAGTACGTAAACCTATACTTTCAAATGAATTTCAGACACATACTATGATGAACTGCAATATATATTCCGTATTGTTCCAGAATACTATTAAATACACGCATCTGTTCTGAACCATTACAGTTAAGTAGTGATTGATCAACGGAATCAAAAGAAAAGCATCCAAAGTAGCAGATGAATAAATTGCTGTCTTGCATTATAATATTCTCAAAATTCTGATTCATCAGTTCAGAATGGCCTTGTCTTAAAAATAAACAGGCTATGAATTTGACCATACCAAATATCCTTCAATATTCTAAACACTACAGTCCAATAAAGCAAACATCATAATGTGCCGTGTAACAGTCATAGAAACTGATCATGAATTCTTTTTAATGAAAGGAGAGAAATTGGCTCACCTCTTGATGAGTTTAATTGATTTAAAAGCCTCATCCATGTCTCCTATTGTCAAATAAAAGCTGAAATTTAGCATGGCATCACGTGTCGTCTTGTCACAGTCCTCCAGCCCAATAAAGTCTCGCAGGGGCCTCTTGGCCACCATTTGTGGATTCGTAGGAGAACTTAGCTTTGATTCAGTTTCATTCATGGTCTCCCCTGACTAGAATTAAATTTAAAGAGATATTAGTGAGACAAACAATTCTATTTCATTTCCCAATTCATTTCCTGAATATACTGACTCATGCTGTGATACAATTCCACAGAGACTAGTACATCTATGTTGTATCCTTTAAAAGGTCATTTGCATTGCATGAATTTCACATTCCAAGTACCAGCTGACTGATTAATAATTGACAGGTGCCAAAACAGCCTGGGGATTGAAGACCCATCTTCTTGAGCTGTATGACTCAACACTGTGCCTGATATGTGGACATTTCAGATTTCAGGAACAAACCTAATACATCAGGAACATTCAACAGATCTTCAAAAAAATTTGGATAAACTAATAAAAAGGCTGGAAATACATTAGATATACAGCACAAAAACAGGTCATATGGCACAAGCAGCCCATGCTGATGAATAGAACGCATTCATTCTTCAGAGAAGCAGCAGAAATGTTAGGTTGGCTTTCAGAGACCTATAGTGAAGCCTTAATCAGCAGTGGCATGCAATTCAAGCAAGCAGGGCGTTATTCAGTTGTACATTGATCTGGTATAAAATGCCAATTCACTCGAAACTCCAAAAGGTAAACATTAGTATATCAGTTTCTCTCACAACATGATAACTTGAACATTTAAAATATATGTTTATAAACTATATCAGGATAGAAAGCACAATCTCCTTGCTGAGAGTTACAATATATTTGACAAAGGGTCAGTTAGACTCAAAACGTCTGCTCTTTCCTCTCCTTACAGATGCTGCCAAACCTGCTGAGATTTTCCAGCATTTTCTCTTTTGGCATTAGATTCCAGCATCTGCAGTAATTTGTTTTTATCCAGAGTTACAATATATGATCAGTTGGCATCAGCTAAATTTGCATGTGCTTTTTCGTCAGGTCTGCTGTCAGTGTGAAGGTTAATGTATTTCAGTCCAAGTCCACATTTCAAGTTAATGAAGTGGAGCAGCTTAATTTTGTACAATCTATAAACGTAGGACAAAATCAACACCAAAACAAGTCACGCTTGTTTTATTCTGGATGTGTCATTGTGAAATGTTCTGTCAAACTCACTCAGGGCAGATATATAAACATGGATTAGATACAGAGTAAACCTTCATTTACATTGTTCCATCATACCCTCCCCAAGGCAAGTACAGAAAAAGTTAGAAAGGCACTCTCCCAATTTTTAACATTGTACTGAGCTGTTACCCCTGAAATGTATAAATCAACATCAGTAAAATGTAAATGACCATTCTCCATATTACTGCATAACTACAGCACAGCACTTATTGAACATACGAATTGCTTTGAAATAGTGAATTATCAAAGGCAAATTTTGCCAGTACTCCATCATCCTGTATACCTTCTTGGAGAAGTAATAATATGGCACTTCTAGCCCCAGCAGGGCTTCATGGGACACCACTTTGGGGAAACTGTCCTGCAGCAAAAGACCATGTTCCTGTGTGATGAAGAATGATATCACCATTGCCTCCACCTGTCAAAATGGGAAGGTGCAAAGGAAAATATGTTAGAATAATTCAGGAATCAAAAGTAGGTTCTGCTATGTGAATTGAGAATTGACCAACTCCATAATATAGAAACACCAGGAATGCTGTTCCCTGCAGGTACATAGTAATATTTAAGTGGGATAATATTATACCATATGCCATCAGACTCTGTAGTCTGATTTACTGAAGTCACATGCTTCACAATGACAATCTCACAATATTTCACTTAATTTGCATTTTCCAGCAAACCATAGCCAATTATACAGCTGCTTGATCCATGACTTCCTTTTCTGCCACTTAATGTAACATTTGAAGTGCATCACTGTAAAAGTACCATTACTAGTACATTCTCACTTAATTGTCATTGGGTGAGATAGAGAGGGAGCAATTGAGCAGAAGAAAGAAAGAAGAGAAACCTGCATTCATGACATTCCAAAAATGTTTTACAGCTAATGTACTTCACAAGTATACTCACTGTTTTAATGCATAAATAATGGAAGCTAATTTTCACATGATAAACTTCCACGGCAACATGATAATAACCAGATAAACTGTTTGGTCATGTTGACTGCAAGACAAATATTGGGGAGGACACTGACGTAACTCTCCTATTCACCTTTGAAATATTGCCAGGGAATGTTCTATGGTTATTTGAGAGGGCAAATATGGCCAATTCTTCATCTAATGTCACATGTAAAAGTTGACACCTCCAACTGCGCAGCATTTTGCAATAGTGTCTAAGTCCTGCTGTGAACCCACAATCTTCACAGGTGAGTGCCACAAACTGATATACAGCTGACACTATGAAGCTGCAAGCCCACTATAGTATCATAAGCTGAACTCAGAATTTGTATTCTTTGCAAGGTAAACATAATCCCAGCAACCCAAGCAGTCCAATATCACAAAATATTGATGTTTACAGTACAGATGGGGTCATTATGACTGCATAGGTCAATCCAAAGCTAATCCCAAAATCATGCTCTTTTCCAATCAGAATTTCATGGAATTGAGAGAATAGAAATGGTCTACTCAGTGCAACTGGTTTGGACTGATGTTTAAGCACCATTCAAGACACTTCCCAATTTAGTTAGTTATTCTCACCTATCTCTCAAATTACCCTCTACCCTTCTTCCTCGTGTAAACATTAAGCCTCCCTTTATTTGCAAAAAGGTCAAGGGTTCTGATCGCAGGGGTCAAACATAGCTGAGATCGATACAATAGAGTCATAAATTAAACAAAAGTAAAAATGCCCTGACACTCAGTGAGAGGCACCCACTATTCAGAGTGAGGAAGCCTCCTGTTGTATTGAACAGCAGCATCCTTATCGAATTACATAGAAATACAGAGGCAAGTATGGGAATGTTAACAAGTTATTGTTGTTTATCAAGCTGTTATTGCAGAGGAGTTTTAGCTTAGAACTACCAAGGCCTGAATTTTAATGATCCAACTATGTTTGGTGCAAACTGGAGTGGGCTGGGGGGATGTATAAAAATGACGGGCGAAAAACCTATTTCAAGGTTCCTGATCTCCTTCTTGAATCCTCCAATTTTCATTGGCACAGGATAAGAATCTGGGCTCATACTCCCAACCTGATAAGGTCCAATTCTAGAATAGGCATTTTCTATACCCTTTCAATTTTTCCACCTTCTCCATGACTCGACTCACCCATCTCAGAGGAGTGATAAACCATAGTTTGGATTTGGGATTATTTTGAAAGGTTTGTTCAAAAGGTCTTACTCATGTCCCTCCACGCCAATTCCCGTATATGTCCCTCCAGCACTTATCTCCAATGATCCCAGATGCCCAAGTCAACTCGCCCAAAGCTCATAAAAGAATACAGATTCTCATAAAGTATTATATGAATGATCTTATTAACACGGCTGCAGAAAAGACTGACTGTTCTTTGATGTTAGTAAGCTAGTGTCGCCTGATCTCTTTTGTCAATGCCTCAAAATGTTTGTTTCTCTCCCACAAGATAAACAGATGCCAAGTGTTTACAGCTTCTTATTGATATTTTGATGGTTGGGCCAATTGACACTTTTACAGGTTGTAACAACAGCAGTTTCTTTTCAAAATATTATTAATGAGTGACTTTTAACCATTTCACATTTATCATTGTTACTATAAGGTTCAGTTTTTTTGTATTAGGTGAACAGGTGTCACAAGTTAGCATGAGAAATCAGGAAATTTCCAGACTTGAGCTACCTGACTCGAAATTTAAAATCCAGCCACAAGGCTCTTTCTTTCCTCTCAAATCTGCAATTTTTGCTTCTGACAAAATACCCACCTTGTACTCTGGGCAATTGGTCTCAGTAGCTGCATGCAGTTTTGACTGCTTTGAAGTTGAAACAGCCAGAAGTGCTTCACAAACAAACAGTTTAGGTTCATTCTGGTCCCAGAAATGGCTGATTGGATATCGTCCCAGCAGTTCACTCATCTGAGAATGCCCCCTGCATAGTTAAAATCACAGACTATGAAAAGCTGCAACAAGTCATGTGTTTTCATCCATGTTAGGTTAGTTAGTGGACATTCTCTTGTTGTATTTGATACATACAGTGAGGAAGGAGAAATGTCATTATGACCAAATCTGGCCTGTATGTGTTTCTAATTATATAGTGCATAAGTTATATCAAAAAATATAACTTCATCTGCCATGCCTTCTCCTCCCCAGATAGTTATTGCTTATTTGACTATTATCTTCTTGTCCTAGACCTTTCTCCCTTATAAAAATAGCTCCACTACCTACCCCTGTGCATTCCAAGTCTCCCAAAACCCTAGCAAATCAGTATTTGTTTCTATTTTTCATTCTTGGAGGTGCTTCAGTATGAAGAACACAATTAGCATACAATCTTTGCTTAGCTTTAAACCGCCACAAGCAACTTAAGGGACCTCTCTCATTTAACAGCCATCCTAACTTACTCACTTTTCCGTGTCACTTTCTTCCACATGAGGGACAGAACAGATTTCACTGCTTGGTCGTCCAGTTTCAAAGTCAAAATAATTCAGAGTGTCCATCTCCACATCATAGAAGAACACCCTGGAATCTGGGGTGCCATTCACCTAAGGGAAAATACCATTTCATCAATGTCTCAGTAACAAAAAAAAGACTAAAATTCAAAACTAAACAGCAATTAAACAGAACATGAATAAACGAAATACCAACTTTCCCCACACATTGCTTTGAAAACTGAAGATCAGTAGACAAACTGACCAGGTACCTGAGAATGGAACTTGCCATAAGGACACTAAATATAGAAAGATTGTGCTAATTATATTAAAATGAATCTTGCCGTGCCAACCTGTGAAGACTGTCTTCCTGCATAATATGGCCACTGAGTCTCAGATTCCCAGTTCACCTTGTTGCAAATACAAGGTAGACAAAAAGAAACCAACCTAACAAGTGACTCAAGAAACATGTGCTAGGATCTATACACAGACAGAACACAATGAACAGACAGATTGGTATTCTTCTTGTTGCTCAGCATAGTACCTTTGCCATAGGCAACAGTATCCATCCAGTCAGTGACTGGATGACTGCTCATGATGTATGAGAATGGCTGTTAGCATCACTTTTGTGCACCTTGCAGTCTCTTCTTATGGATAATAGGATCCTTCCCATGATTGAGTGCCGAGATCTGCTTATGTACTGAAATTGTGGTCCCATAAAGAATACAACTTCTCATTTATGCTTTCTCTGTCTGTCATTGCGATGTTGACTGAGAGGTAAATCCAGAATGCCAGGATAGCTTCCCAGCTCTTGGGTTGTAAGCTTGCTTGCTGAGCTGGTAGATTTGTCCTCAGACAGTTAGTCACCATGCTGGGTAACATCAACAGTGAGCCTCCGACGAAGTACTCGTGTCCTATCCCACTTGCCATTTATGTGTATTGGTCTGTTGTGGTGGGTGATATCACTTCCGGTTCTTTTTCTGAGAGGTTGGTAAATGGGGTCCAAATCGATATGTTTGTTATTGGAGTTCCAGTTTGAATGCCAGGCCTCTCGGAATTCCTGTGCATGTCTTTGTTTAGCCTGCCCCAGGTCGTATGTATTGTTCCGGTTGAATTGCTGTCCCTCTTCGCCTGTGTGTATGGATACGAGTGATAGTTGGTCATGTCTTTTGGTGACTAGTTTGTGCTCATGTATCCTGGGGGCTAGTTTCCTGCCTGTCTGCCCAATGTAATGTTTGTTGCAGTCCTTGCAGGGTATTTTGACATTCGTTCTGCTCGTTATTGACAGCACAGTTGATCAGTCAATCTAGTCTACTGCATTCGCTGCTGACAATGTGATCTCCTCTTCATTGGAGAAACGAAGTGTAGATTCAGTGCCACTTCACAGAACACCTATGTTCTGTTCACAAAAAAGACCTTGAGCTTCCAGTTGCCTGCTTTTCAACACACTACATTGTTCCCTGGCCAACATCTCTGTCTTAGGCTTGTTGCAGTGTGCTAGTAAAGCTCAGCACCTCATTTTCCATTTGGAAACTCGTAGGCTTCTGGACTCGGAGTTATAGAATCATAGAGATATACAGCACAGAAACACACCCTTCAGTTCAACGTGTCCATGCTGACCAGATAACCGAAATAAATCTAGTCCCACTTGCCAGCATTTGGCCCATTTCCCTTCAATAACAAGTTTAATAATTTTGAGGCTTGAGACATCTTCTCCCATTTCCTTTCCCTAACCCCCACACACCAGGTCTTGTTATCACATGGTCTGCTATTACACACCACCCATTGTTCACCATTAATAGTCCCCATTAGTAGCTATTTATTCTCCTAGGCTGATCATTATCCACTCCTTTGTCTGTCCAACTACTCTTCTCTCTCTTTGGGCTCTATCTCCACCAATCATTTACTCCTTTCCCTCTCTCCTCTACCCTATTTTCTGCATTAAAAAAATCAACATTTCCTAGATAGCATCAGCTCTAAAGAAGGATCACTTGACCTGAATGGTTAATTCTGATTTCTCTCCACAGATGCTGCCAAAACTGCTAAGATTTTCCAGCAATTTCTGATTCTGTTTCTGATTTCCAGCATTCACAGTTCTTTTAGTGTTTTTCTCTATTTGTATACAAATTCAAACATTTGTAAATGCACAGTGAAAATATAACCCTTTGATCCCAAAATACTTATAAATTGCAAACAAAAACAATAGCTTTTCTTTAGTACACCAAATGCAACCTGGTACAGTATCTAAAAATACATCTTGTATTGTTGTTAAAAACACCACTCATACAGTACTCAAATCAGAGTCCCTGTCTATAATATCTCAATAGGCTTACGCCACTTGTGACTTTAACTTATAGAGTGGTACTGCAGATAGCTTCTTCCTGGAGTTAATTGTATACCTGAGCTTAAAAATACACAGTTTTAAGCAATCACTTCAGGATTTTATCCCAACATTTTTGCCCTGGGACTATCACTGATGCATCACTTCCAAGTAATCTGTTTTCACTATATCCTTCCCTTCTCAGGAGCACTGGTTTACATAAGGATGCTAATCAAACGACTTCAGAAGATTGCTTAAAACTCAAAGTAAAAGCTAAAAATAAAATCTCCCACTAAACTATGGGTTTTCTCCAAGGCTTAAAAAATACCTCTCAAACTTTCTCAACAGCAGCTTATTTATCCTATTTGGCTTAAAACCCTACCAACATACAACAAAAAATCTTTAAAGTTAAGCTTCAAAAATTGTTTTAAAATAAATTACCATGGCTATAGAAATACTTACAAGTTAATTATTAACTTCAGACACACAGATAATTCATATATTACTAACAGAAAAAACAAAAAAAAACTCAATAAATAAACAAAAACTCACATTTATATATAAATTACCATCTATAATCACACAATTGTGTAACAGAATTAAATCTTGTGACAGAGTTCCATTGTAGAAAAAGGTTTCGCTGTTACCATTGTTGGTCCAAATGTGCAAGGAAGACTGTTTGGAGTTGGCAAGTTTTCAGCTGTACCTACCCTATTGATGAGAATGCTGACGTTATTACCATTGGAGCTGCATTTCACAGATGTAATACTCCCAAGATTGGGGACATGCTCTGCCAGGTTTTTAGCATTACAGTGTGGCTTTGCTTCCCTACAGAACAGAATGAACATCAGGTTAGGCAAGTATCAGAATACTGATAAAAAAAAATCCTTCCTGCAAACACAGCTAAGCCTGAAAGATAGACAAAACAAGTAATATTTGTCTCCCCTGTAACTGAAAATCACCACTAGTCCATAATTGTGCACATAAAGGGAATAACATGCTCATTAACCTCTACCCATGTAATTAAATGAATATAGGAGATAGAAGTAATGCACTCTATTTGCCCCTTTGATTCTGCTTTGCCAGTTAATAACATTATGGCTAATCTGATTGTAATCTCAACTCCACATTTCCACCTAATTCCACTGCAATTCAGGAACAGAGTTCCAAGAAAGTTCAACCCTTGAACAGAAAATATTTCTCATTTTGGTCCTAATGGGTGACTCCTTATTTTTAAATAGAGACCCCCTAGTTATAGATTTTCCTACAGGAGTAAGCATCCTTTCTACATCTACCTGGTCAAAACCCCTCAGGATCTTATACGCTTCAATCAAATAACGCCTTCCTCTTCTGAACTCCAGCAGACGCAAGCCAAGTTTATCCAACCTCTTCTTAAAAGAAACTTACATGTTTCAGGTATTAGTCTCATAAACTTCCTCTGAACTGCTTCCAATGCATTTACATCCTTCCTTGAATAAGGAGACCAATGCTATTCAAAGTATGCCAGATATGGTCTCATCAATGCCCCATTTATGGAAGCATATCCTCTCTACTTTTGTTACCACCTATATGTTCAATTCACATCACAATAAAAAATAACATTCAATTAACTTTTCTAAATACTTCCAAATACCTGCAATCTGGCCTTTTCTCGAACAAAATCATAAATTGCTGGAAAAACTCAGCAGGTCAGGCAGCAACTGTGGAGAGAAAGCAGAGTTAATGTTTCGGATCCAGTGACCCTTCTTCAGAATGTTCTGAAAGCCTGGCTTGCCCTCCTGTACTCTTTACTGAACCAAGGTTGAACCTTGTTTGATGGTAACTGTGGAGTGACAGACATGCTGGGCCATGAGGCTGTTTTGGGGCATAATTTGCCTAATGCTGATGTTCTGCAGCACAGGTGATCTTACTGAAAGACACAAAAGATTCTGTAGTTGAGTTTGGCAGGCTAGAATTTGAATTGCCCAAACTGTGTGTTGGGTTTTAAGTTACTATACTGTGCCAAACAATCGAGTTTCAACAGTATTTGCAGATAAACATTACTAGAAACGTCCAAAGCACTAAGGAAACTTCTTGAAAAAAAATCCTTTACAGAAACACTACAAATGAGACAACTGATCACATATGAAGTCAACCTTTCATTCCAGGAATCAACCTAGTGAATCTCTTTTGAACTACCTTCACTGCCGGTATATCCTTTCTTAAATACGGGGACATAAAATGTGCACAGTATTCCTCAATAACATTCTGTAAAGTTTTAACAAGACTTCACTATTTTCAAAACCCAACTCTTGAGCAATAAAGGTCAAAAGTCTATTCGTTTACTCAATTACTTGCTGCACCTGCATGGTAACCTTTTGTCTCTCATACGCAAGAACACTCAGATCCTTTTGTGTTGATTCAAAGATAGAAGTTGGATATATAGGTTAAAGGGAAAGTTTCTATTGATCACAAGAAGTTTCAGGTCATTGATGAATGCATTGGTGGCAGAATCTTTCCATTGTGCAGTATTAGACAGTGATGCCATCTACAGTCTGTGGATTAGACTGGATATTTTCTGAGTAATAAGGATTAGAATAAAGTTAAGAGTTTAGAGAGTTCCACCAGTTTTAGATTTGCAGCTGTTAACACACTAAAATCTTTAAAGAGGAGTCAGTCCATGCAAATGAGCTGGATTTACTAATTTAATAATTTTATTGGTAAGGATGTAATATCTAGTGAAATATCCTTGATATTAAGTAGGCCATCAATGACGCAAGTGTCGATGAAACTGGATATGGAAAACAGCAAGGCTGCTGTCTTTGGAAAATTTTTGAAATTGCAATTTATACAATCAGGACACTATTCCTTTAACGGAACACAATTTTTCCACTGAAGAAATTACAGAAGCATAACTGACATCATGGGCCATAAAGTTAGAAGATGAATTGTGTTAAAACTTCATAGACAATTTGACCATACATCCTCAAAAAAGTAGAACATTTTAGTAAAGCATGCAGGAGTAAAGGCATGAAGAATACAATCTCTTACAAAAGATATGCATGATTTGATGTGAGATTTGTAAGAAATATGGAAGGACACCATCACAACTTGTCTTCCATTAAACAAGGGATTTTAATGAGGTAGTGACTATGGACCTAATGGCATGGGATAAAGAAAAAATAAATTCCATTTTACGTTTTATTAATCAGACAACCAGATTTTGACAGTAGACAATAATGCATAGTAAAGATATTATTTAGGTAATATATGAAAAGTGGGTAAAAGCTAGACTTGAACCACTGCAATAATAGAGGAAAGAACATGCAAATGATGAACTTAGAGATGGGTATATAGCACCTAAGAAAGCACATGCAACATGCCTTAACGACTAATGCCCAATGACTCTGACCGCCATAATCATGAAGTGCCTCGAGAGGCTGGTCATGGCCCACATCAATTCTAGCCTCCCAGCCTGCCTTGATCATCTACAATTTGCCTACTGACATTATAGGTCTGCAATGGATGCCATTTCCCTAGCTTTGCATTCATCCCTGGAACATCTGGACAACAAGGACATCTCCATCAGATTCGTGCTCATTGACTACAGCTCCACCTTCAATACCATTACCTGCTCCAGACTGATCTCAAAACTCTGAGACCGAGGTCTTGGCTCCACTCTCTACAACTGAATCCCGAGCTTTCTGGCCCACAGACCACATCAGTGAAGACAGACAACTACACCTTCCCGACGATAATACTTAATGCTGGAGCCCCCCCAAGGATGAATTCTCAGCCCCCTACTGTTCTCCCTGTACACTCATGACTGTCTGACCAAATTCCGAATGAATGCCATCTACACTTTTGCTGACATCACCACCGTGGTAAGACAGATATCAAACAATGCCAAGTCAGAATACAGAAAGGAGACAGGGGGCTTGGTGAAGTGATGCAATGAGAACAACCTCTCTCTCGATGTCAGCAAAACTAAAGAACTGATCATTAACTTCAGAAAGAACACCCTTCTACATCAACGGTGCTGAGGTTGAGAGGATCAAGATAGTCAAGTTCCTAGGAGTGACAATAACTGGCAACCTGAGCTGGACTTCCCATGTAGATGTGACAGTCAAAAAGGCACAATAACACCTCTTCTTTAGATGGCTCAGGAAATTTGGCATGCCCACAAGCTCCCTCACCAACTTTTACCAATGCACCAGTGAAAGCATACTGTCCGAGTGTATAACAACCTGGTACGGCAATTGCTCTGCCCAGGACCATAAGAAACTGCAGAAGGTTGTATGCACAGCCCAGACCATCTCAGAAGCGAACTTTCCATCCAAGGACTCCATTTACATGGCCCTTGCTGCAGAAAGTCTGCCAACATCATCAAAGACCCATCATACTCTGGCAATGCTCTCCCACAACCTCTTCCATCAGGCAGAGGATAGAGAAGATTGAACACATGCTCCAGCAGATTCAAGAACAGCTTCTTCCCTGCCATTATTAGAGTGAATGGAATCTCTAAATTGAAATAATGCTGATCTTGCTCATGTTGACCTTGCCCAGTGCACGCCATGTGTGATGTAACTTGTATGCCTGTGTCTAGTTTTTTCTCACCCATGATCTGTATGTCCTTGCTTATTATGATCTGCCTATACTGCTCGTAAACAAAGCTTTTCGCTGTACTTGTGTACATGTGACAATAAATCAATCAAATCAAAGAATGCAAATGTAAACATGTCATTATGGATATGGTAGTTGATGAGCCAAACTGTAAATTATTGGCTGCACTTGCATGGGCTGTTCATGCTAAAAATTTGCTGTAGATGGTAGCAATGTTCTCTCTCAGCTGCATGCACAAAAGGTCTGAGCACGGCAATTAGCATGTCGATGCTGTTCACTGCACTGACTTCCCATCCCAGATGTTGCTGCCACACATAGACCTCAGAGGTCTGTGCAGAAGAAAAAAACATGAGCAAGAATGCTGGATGGTAGGAGGATGCAGTCTATCTTAGTTTTCAGTATGGATCCTGAGGTTCTGTCAGTAATAAGTAACCAGTTCCAAACTTGGGAAGGATCTACAAAGAGCTCTTATTTTTCAGAGCCTTTGAATGGACAACATGCACGTAATAAGATTTTAACTAAGTCTGAAGTTTTGGATAGAATTTGATGAGCCTTGAGAGATAAATGTAAGGCCATTGGAAACCAATTTTAATTAGGGAGATATGGTTTATAATCAAAGGGAAGGACGTTAAAAATGAAGAGGTACATATAAAGTTTTGTCTAAGATCGGAAAAGAATAATTGTACAGCATGGGAACTAGATGCTCGGGTACATTCTTCATGGTTGCTGGGTTTCTGTAATTGTTATGATACCCCAGTCCCATATTCCTAACCATGCCCTGAGTTAATCTGCCTTCCCCATGAAGCCTCTTGCATTGAAATAAATGCAGTTTAACTTGTCAATCTTACCTTGTTCTCTGCTTTGTCCCTGTCTGCCCTGACTGTTTGACTCGCTTCTTTTCTCAACTGTACCAGTCTCAGATTGACCTCTTTCCTCACTATCTCCCTGGGTCCCACCTCCCGACCTTACTAGTTTAAATCCTCCTGAGCAGCTCTCGCAAATCTCCCTACCAGTATATTACTCCCCTTCCAAATCAGGTGCAATCCATCCTTCTTGTACAGGTCACTTCCAGTTCAGAAGAGATTCTAATGATCCAAAAATGTGAATCCTTCTCCCATTACAACAGCTCCTCAGCCATGCATTCATCTGCTCTGTCCTCCTATTCCTACTGTCACTAGCTCGTAGCACTGGGAGTAATCCAGACATTATTACCCTCGAGACCTCCTTTTTAAATTCCTGACTAACTCTCTATATTCTCCCTACAGGATCTCATCCTTTTCCCTTCCTGTGTTGTTGGTTCCCAAGTGTACAATGACCTCCTGCTGGGCTCTCTTCCCCTCGAGAACATTCTGTACCTTTTCTGAGACATCCTTGATCCTGGCACCAAGGAGGCAACACACCATGCTGTTTGTTTGCTGTTGGCCACAGGAATGTCTGTTTGTGCCTCGGTCTAGAGAGTTGCACAGCTATGAGGATGAGGATCAGACACTCACAATTGACGGCTTGACTGATGACAAATAGATTTTTTTAATCTCCATCCAAATAGACCATAATCAACAGTACCTACATCATCACTCATAACTGTCTTCATTTAATTTCTTATTAACAGAGCCACCTCATCACCTTTTCCATTCCTCCTGTCTCTCTGAAAGGTCAAATGCCCGATTGCAAAATTCCCAGTTTTAATCTCCTTGTAAGCATGTTTCTGTAATGGATATGAGATCACATTCATTTATCTTTATCTGCACCATCAGTTTGTCTACAATATTCTGAATGCTTTGTGCAATAAGATACAAAACCTACAAGTTTGTTCTATTTTAAGTTTCCCTAACTTTTATGGTTGCTTGGAGGGACGATGTTGCTCCTTGGACAAGGTTAGGTTGTCCTTGGTGTTTTTTTTCAGAGGGGTCAAAAAGACACTGTCTGCGTTTATCTACTTGAAGAAGGTTTTAACTTAAAACAATACTTGTACAATGAAAAGGGGTGGCCAGTTCTCCCACCTCAGCTTTTCGATGGTTTGTCTTGGTTTTAGCAAGCATTCTAGCAATTCAGAGCTGCTGGTCAGTTGTTAGTTGGGAATCTAAAAGAAACAGCTGCATGGAAGGTGCTCCATGCTGAATCTCTCTGCCATCTCTCTCTCTCCTGTAAGATCCTGGTGTGTGATTTTACCTTTTTTGCAAAGGAGTTTATGGGGATTGTTGCAGGAATTTGGAACAGCATCATTAAGTTGAGATAGTCTGTTGAGTCTTTGGATAGATTAGATTAGTTTAGATTAGATTCCCTACAGTGTGGAAACAGGCCCTTTGGCCCAACAAGTCCACACCGACCCTCCGAAGAGTAACCCACCCAAACCCATTTCCCTCTGACTAATGCACCTAACATGATGGGTAATTTAGTATGGCCAATTCACCTGACCTGCACATCTTTTGTGATTGCGGGAGGAAACCGGAACAACCGGAGGAAACCCACACAGACACGGGGAGAACGTGCAAACTCCACACAGTCGCCCGAGACTGGAATCGAACCCGGGTCCCTGGCGCTGTGAGGCAACAGTGCTAACCACTGAGCCAAAGGGCTACTTCATTAGATATATTCAAGAGGGCGCTGGCTGATGCCCTTGCAGCTAAAGAAATCAAGGGGTATGGAGAGAAAATGAGAATGGGATACTGAGATTGTATGATCAACCATCCCATATTCTGTTTTCTTTTGTTTGTGTTTCTTCCAGTACTTTGTTTATAAATTATGTTTTGTTTAAAACAAAGGTGCTTTGACCAGCTGTATTACAAAACAACTAGAAATGTTAGGGTCTGTGCTACCTTCTTGAAATGCTTTGAAGAGGTCCAAGCTGGTCCATAACACTCAGTACAATATGACATTCACAGATTCTATCCCTTCCTTTTATTTTCTGGTAATTGTTGTGGTCCTGATGCAGAGAAACAATAGCCAACCTACTGGACATACAGAACAGAAAACAGGACGCTGAATCTATCAACAAAGACGGCATACTTAAACTACTGGACTTGTGCCTCACAACACACTTCACATTCAACAACCAGATATACGAACAAATCAACGGAACACCCATGGGATCACCAATCTCGGGACTCATAGCAGAGGCACCAATTCCCCCACCCTCCTTCCTCTGTTATTTCCGCACCCAGCCTTCTTCAATCTGACTGAAGGTGTGACGCTTGCCAGTTAAGTGGCTGAGGGCTCCCTCCTGTTCTGCAGTCTGGGAGAAAGCTTTGTGTGTGAGGGCGGTGGGGACAAGATTTGAACAAGGAACAAATCCCAGCTTAATTAGTGTTAAATAATGCTTATCCAGAAATGCTCTTGTGTTCAGCAATGTGCGTTCTTGTCCACTGCACATACCCCATTACCTCAGGTACCATTATGCTGACGTTTCCACCAGAAATGTCATTGTCATCAATCTGTCAGCAATTTGGTCAAAATCCCAGCTGCCCATATGGCCTTGCTTCAATCCTTCCACAGTAATAATTACAGCAGGAAATCTGGATCCATCGTGTTATCAGGGTACATTTGTACATCTGCTTTAACAAAAAGTTAAATGATGAAGTATGATACTTTACAACACCATTGTAGGGAAGGCAACACTTGCAGGTTTCATTAAAGGGATTGATGGTAGTCCAGCAATGATGGGCAAAGTACTTAGCTGGTGATCATTTAATGAGGTTGAAACCCAGTGAGATAAATCAATAAACGATATAAATGGAACACGAAATGACACGACCAGCTATCCTTAGTAGCCACACACGCAGACAACAAGCAACATGAATTTGACTGGGACAACACTGCTATCATAGGGCAAGCCAGACAGAGAACAGCCAGGGAATTCCTAGAGGCATGGCATTCATCCACAAACTCCATCAACAAACACATCGACCTGGACCCAATATACCAACCACTACAGCGGACAGCTGAAACTGACAACCGGAAGCGGCAGGGACAGACCACTATAAACACCAGAGGAAACATCAAAGAAGCGCTTCGCAGGAGGCTCCCAAGCACTGATGATGTCGCCTAGCCAGGGGACGAAACGTTTGCAACAAAAACTTCCAGCTCGGCGAACAGAACCACAACAACGAGCACCCGAGCTACAAATCTTCGCACAAACTTTGAATTTTCTGGTAATAATCATACCCATCACTAACCAGCAATCCTTTTACTTTCTGTTTGATTTTATAATTTTCCACATAACTGAGCGAGTCCCTTAGTTTAAATCCTATCTATAGCCCTAGTCATGCTATATGTCAGGACTTTGATCCCAGTGCGAGCAGCTCCCTATAAATAAAGGGAGTAATAAGCATTATTGGTGTTTGTGAACTAGAAATAAAACTGACTAGATGAGTACATGACTGGATTCTGTCTAATAAGTGTTTAATCTCTGATATTTAACAACACAGGACTTAAATTTAACATTTCATGCAAAAGAATCGTCCTCCAAACACTGTTGGATAACTTGCTTAAATCTCTGGGACTTCAAATTCACAACTTCAAGTGCCTTGACCATGTGTAAGGCTAGACTGTTAGTGCCAGAACCTATTGAAACACAAGCAGTATCCTAGTGAAGTCTAATCACTTAAGTCAATATGGAAAAAAAAACTTTATACAAACCTGACAATATTTTAGGATTTACTATTATTAAGTTATTATTAATATTACTAAGTGTAGTCACTGTTGGAACATGAATTCTGGATGGTGCTTTCAAGTTGTGCTGTAAAACCTAAAGTGATAATCCTCTCACATCAAAGACAAAATTCTATCCACATGTCCACAAAGGCACTGAGTGCAACGGTATTTTCATTCACTCATAAGCATCTGGAGATGTTGTTTATATAGCTGTTAACCCTCATAATCACATTATCTTAATGGTATTCTAAATGTAACTCCATGAAAGTCAAAAATCATGGATTTAGTTGAAAAGGAACCAGCGCCTGTGCAATCTAACTGGATTGAGTTACAGTCCGATTTGTTTGGATAACCTTGAGTTTCACACCAGCACCCTCTAGTGTGTGAGGCGATTCAAGTTTACATTGTTTTGATTAAATATACTGTATTCAAATATAGTAACAATGTTGTGTCCACAATATTCAGAATAACCTCTGAGGAGACTAGGTATTTTAGCAGAAAAACATACAGCATCAAAACATCTCATAACAGAATAATATCAGTGCATGGCTTGTGAAACAGAAAATAAAAAGAACATAGCAGAGATGTATTGAATATTTTATAAAGGCGTGGAGCGTAAATTGAAATGAGGGGTACCAACATTTGAACTGCATCACACGAGTATATTTGCGTAATAATTTCATCCTTAGTTTTCAGCACAAGACTAAAAAAGGAGGAAATTAAATTGATTTAATGTTAACCTTCAAAAATAACAACCCAGAAATTTATTTCCATGACTTTGATCAGAGTCTTACACATGTCATGGATCCATGTACTATTCAGGAAATAATTTTTCATTGTAGTTAATCTGATATATCTGACAGACCCTGGCTTATTATAACATTCATTCTTCTTATTTACTAAATCCAGTTTTATTCTTTTTATTTTGAGCAGCATTTTGCATTGTTGATCAAAGCAGCAACTTCAGTATAGGAGCATGATTTAGTTGGAGGCCTTTTGCTTAACGCTGTTGTGGACGAGGCTAGATCCCCCTCAAAATATTTTAAGGTGGTAGTCTAGACCCTAATTTTTTCTTATTTTAAAGGCAGATGTGAAGTGGCTATTCCGGGTGTGATGCAGCTGGTCAAACCACTTGGCTTTAAGCAAAACAGAGTTAATTTAAACACTACAGTTGAAACATGAACAAAGAAAATGGAATTTAGAATAATTTAACTATTGAAAAACTTAACCACCAAATACAGCAACTTAACTAAGGAACCGTCCCAATCCAGTAACACCTCACACAAACACCCTTGGCAAAAAGGTAAATTGAAACATAGCTTCTTACAGGCAGGAGGGAACAACATCCAAAGAGATTTCAGATAGAAAGTCAGTCAGGAATTATTTGCTGAAGATTGCAACCTTCCTGGACGCCAGCATCTTGTGACTGTCACAGCTAAACCAAACTAGAAAAAAACCTGATTTGGGAGAGCTGGCGCCACTCCCCTGCCATTGTTAAACTAGGCTCTTCCTCAACCCCTCAGCTCCTCTGCCATTACAACCTCTCATTAAAACAAAACCCAAGGACAAAATAAACTTGTTAAAGTGACAGCATCGTCACAACCTGTATAAATAGATTCAATTCAAATGTCAGCACTGTGTAGGATACCTGCGGGAAAGATCAAAGACTTTCACATGCGCTGTGTCTGTCCCCACCACAAGAAAGTTCCCACAGATGTTAAGGTGACTGGGGTTTCCCTCTGTCTCATTAAACACGAGCAGTTGCTTGACTGTACCCTGAAAGGAAGAACACATTCATTGTCATTTCCAGCAAAATGCATCAAGCATCACACAATTATATATCATTTCTCACTCCCCCTAAGCAGAGCATTGGTGCAGAAAGTAACCTTCAAATATATTCAAAATGAACTCAGATGGATTTGGAAGAATAAGCACATTCGCTTTCTAGGTCTTTTTATCTTTCCTTTTTAGAATATATTGCTCTTATATCACGGTGCCTAACCACCTTCCCCATTCCTCCCTATGTCTTTTATGCATGACTAACCTTTGGTAACATGTCCAGAATACTTAACTCTGGTTCTGTGAAAAATATTTAATCTTCTGGAATTATTTTTACATTTCCACAGCATCTTTTAACAGACTTCAACCAACGATAGAACAGCATTGGCGTTGTTTCAGTTCCTCTTGACCCACTCCAATTTGCCTATCAGACCAACAGATCTACGTCAGATAGCATATCACTTGCCCACACCCCTCCCTAGAATATCTTGACACCAAGAACAGCTAAGTAAGAATCCTACTTATTGACTACAGTTTAGCTTTCAACACTATTATCCCCTCGAGACTGATTCTAAAGTTAGTGATCTCAGACTAAGCCCCACTCTCTGCAGCCAGATCCTCAGTTTCCTGACCCACAGGCCATAATCAGTGAAGATTGGGGACAATATTTCATACTCACTAACAGTCAACACTGGAGCCCCTGAGGGGCATCTACTCAGCCCCCTACTGTACTCACTGTAAATCCATGACTGCGTCGTCAAATACCAGACTAATGCCATTTAAAAGTTCACTGATGACACCACCATAGTCAGTCGAATCTACAAACGAGATAGAAGACCTGGGAAAATGGTGCACTGAGAACAACCTAGTTCTCAATTCTGGCAAAACCAAGAAACTCATTATTGACTTTCAGCAGGATGTTACTCATGCCCTCCTACACATTAACAGCACAGAGATGGAACAAGTGAATAGTGTCAAGCTCCTGGGAGTGGTCATCCACAACAAGCTTTCTTGGACTCTTCATGTGGATGCACTGGTTACAAAGGCCCAACAATATCTCTTCTTCCTCAGGCAGCTTGCCAACTTTAATGGGTGCACCATCGAGAACATTCTGTTTGGATATATCACTACCTGGTATGGTAACTGTACCACTCAAGATTGGAGACGGTTCGAGCGAGTGGTGAACTCGTCCCGGAGAGTCACAAATGCCAACCTCCCATCAATAGAATCCATCTACTAGGCCCGCTGTCAAGGAAAGACTGCTAGCATTCTCAAAGATCCATCCCACCCTGGCAATGTTTTTCTACAACCTCTACCATTAGGGAGAAGGTACAGAAGCCTGAACACATGCTTCAAAAGAGTTTCTATCCTACTGTTGCTAGAATACTGAATGGACTCACAAACTCTTAACATTCACCTGTACCTGTGTTTTTGTTTTTGCCACTGTTTACCTATTATTTACTTATCCATGCTACTTAACTACTTGATCTGCCTGTATTGCTCACAAGACAAAGCTTTTCACTGTGCCTTAGTACACTTGACAATAAATAAATTCAATTCAATTCAATTCAGTTTCAAAATATTTAGCAATTTATAAATTGATCGTGCAACATTACATATTCATTTCAGATAAAAATGTTATTACTAAAATACTCAAATGGAAAGAACAAAACTACAAAATATGAAATATTTGTTTGGTGGTGTAGAAGTTGAATATTGCTGAAAAATGCACGTTATATTAAAGCTTTTCATCTTGCACTGATCAAGACAATTCGTGAGAATCCAACTGAAGGGGAAACCTACATTTACATTGAATGAGAAGAAAGTACTGATTATTTGGCAACTGGACTCTGTTTGGAGAAGTGTGGCCATGGAGAATATACTAATTAATAATGTTTGACAGTTAACTATCAGGCTTTATTTCAAACCAGGCAGGTTGGCTGTGATTGGTCAAGACACTGTCCTGAGAAAGTAACCAGCAAATGGCTGTCATTTATTTTGTTGAGTTTAAACCAGCACAGTGCATGTCCAAGTTGTTTTCTGTCTGCAGAGTAAAGGGCTGTGTAAATTAATACGTAGCTTCCAGCTAATGCAAATGCACCATACTGTTAGCCGAACAGACAATCTTAAATTGGTTGTCAGCATAATTCTTTGCCACCATCATCTTTTCAAGGAAGATTGGGAATGGGCAATAAATGATGGCCCAGTCAGCAATGTCCATGCCCCATGAGTGACTATGAAAAGACTTTCAGGATTATCCAGCAAGTACTAGTAATTGCAGGACAAAAGCTTTGACAAAATGCATCTAACGTCAGTAACAGTTGAACCTATCAAAGTTTTCTCTAACAAACAGTTGTTATAGACATATCCTCCTTCCCCTTGCTTGTTTTATCAGCAATACAACCTTGTTAAATTTTTCTGTGAAGTTGCTTGTCAACTTCAGTTAATTTGGTCTCTTTTTATATTTTTGACTGGCTGGTGAAGTTCACTTGAAAGTCATGATTTATTTAAAGAATCATTTAAAGAAAAACAGCTTGATCTATGCCTCCTTCAGCCCCCACAACTGTGCCATGCAGCACATTCAAGTGTGTTCTACACATTGTTTTCACTGCTTGGTAAATTCTCTAGTTTGTGATAAGCTAGATTTTCCTACATTAAATCCTCTATGGCTGCGGCTCAGTCGAGGATGACTCATAGTTCCAAAACCTCATCTAAATGGTTAATGTTCAAAATGTTAAACCACAGTGGAACTCCACTAAACTTCAAGGCACTTGATTTTCAAAAGGTGCTACTAGGTATGAAGTAGGAGGGGAAAGTTGTCAAATTTTGACCCCCACTCTCTTC
The DNA here is from genome assembly GCF_004010195.1 of Chiloscyllium plagiosum. Taxonomy (NCBI): domain Eukaryota; kingdom Metazoa; phylum Chordata; class Chondrichthyes; order Orectolobiformes; family Hemiscylliidae; genus Chiloscyllium; species Chiloscyllium plagiosum. Next base: position 22,920,592 of record NC_057730.1, read on the forward strand.
TGAGTGCAGTGATAACAGAAATGACTATATAAAAGCACAAATACTGAATCTCTCTGGTCTATATGGTTGAGTACCACACCATAAGCTTACTTATCTACTAATTCACTAAGGGAACTATAACAGGAGGATAGATCGAAATATATCTGTATTTAGGCTGCAGGATAGTATAACTGGCAGTTGAGAGTCATGCCTAATAGGAACGATAAAGAGAATATCTGACAAAATGGCTATTCACCCATGCCTTTTGAAATAAATAGGACATTTTGAGCCTTCTATAAAGACAAAATATTGCAGATGCTAAAAATCTGAAACAACACTAGAAAAACTCAGCAAGTCTGGCAGAATCTGTAGAGAGGGAAAAACAGAATTAACTGTTTCTGCATTCTATGGGTTCCAGCATATAAGGAAGAATAAATATTCTCATAACACAAACCGTTCCTGAAATCAATTTTGCTATGATCCCAGCTGATGGTAATACTGAACAGGTCAAATTCCAGAGTTAAGCCTAGCTTGACAGACAATAAGTTTAATCTTGCAATTCAGTTACTAAGCTGGTCAGTCATTGAATTTATCCACAAGAGGCTTCCAATGTAATTTTAACAAAAGAACATCAATGTTTATCATACAAAAGAAAATATTTTTTTAAAAAGCCATATTTTAACCAATTTGGAAAGTTCTCATCATAAACAGGAAAAAGAAAAATTCAATCCTTTTTCCAAATAATATCCTTTACACACTCAAACCAAGTGAATTATCACTTCTATCTTCACTCTAACGTCTTACTCAGCTGAAATTGTTTCTTCTCAGTGAGTTTCTGCACATTCAACATAGAATTCATAGAATTCCTAGAGTGTGGAAACAGGTAATTTGGCCCAACAAGTCCACACTGACCCTCTGAGAAATATCCCACCCTACCTCTACCCTAATACTTTACATTTCCCCTGAATAATGCACCGAACATACACATCCCTGAATACTACGGGCAATTTAGCATTGCCAATTCACCTAACCTGCACATCTTTGGACTGTGGGAGGAAACTGCAGCACCCAGAGAGAAACCCATGCAGACACAGGGAGAATGCGCAAACTCCACAGACAGTCGCTCAAGGCTGCAATCGAATCCAGGTCCCTGGCACTGTGAAGTAGTAGTGCTAACCACTGACCCACCCTGCCACACATCAATAGATGCGATTTTCTTTCTGTCTTTCCCTAAAACACACAGGCAGGCTGACCCATTGACCCTTCTCTTACTTGGGACTGCTCAACAGCACATCTGCTGCTACAGATGGTTTCTTCTGAACTGAACATGCTCTGGCCTCTTTCTCCATCTTCAGCAATTATTTCACCAGGCGGCTTGTGATCAAGTTAAACGTCCAAGTATGTTTCTTGGAAAGGCTGTTTTTACCGTTAAAATAAAAATTAAAATGATCATTCCATGCCTTCATGGAACTTAAAACCAAAACCTATTTATCTCGAGAACCCAATTTCTCAAATAATACATTATAAACCTTCATTACAACTTAAAAAAGAATTCCAAAGGAGGTTCGGCTAAATACCTTGGACTTGCAGGCAATTTTTCCTCAATTAAAACATCACTGATGCTGAAGTAAATCAAAGACTTCTACTTACCTGTAGAGTGCGCACCTGCACTCGGTTTGGCTCCACAGTGTAAATGCTCTCTTCAAGAACAGCCAAAACAGAAGAATCACATGGAAATGAACCTAGATGAAAACAGTGCACTTTATTGTCACTGGCAAGAATTTAGGAAAATCAACATGAAAAGATATATAGAAGACCAAGTGGAATAATCACGTAGAACATTTCACACACAGATTCCCCAGTGACCATGGGTTCTATTTATGTCCCTAAGGATCATATATTTCCTTCGCAAAGTGTATCACCCAGTTCATAGTTTTTACAGAAGAAATGAATTTTCCAAAATTCTGATAATTTTTATAAATAGGCAAAGATTTTTAAAGACAATTTGTAAATATTTTACCTTTCAACTTCAGCATTTTTATGAAATGGACACAGAATGTTTTCTCTTTTAGCAAACAACAAGATATCTCAATGAGGAATTCAAAGCTTCTTATTCAAAGAAGAGTAAGAATATAAAACTTATTACCACAGACAGCGGTTGAAGCAGATAGTATAGGTGCATTTAAGGGGAAAATACACAAGCATTTGAGAGAGAAAACATGGATAATTACAATGATAGAGTTCAACAAGAAGAGAGAAAGCTTAAGTGCAACACTGACACTGGCATAGGTTGGTTGTGCTAAGTTGCCATGCCAAGAAACTTGTTTCCACTGTACTGATTTAGCAACTGCTGGATTTTACTTGAAAAAGTGAATGACATTTTACCTGCATTTCTCAGTGATGGTCCAAATGATTCAAAAACAGTAGCATGTTTTCCATTCCATACTGCAACTGTCTCCTACACCAAAAGAAAACAGGTTTCACGCACAGCCCTGTCAGGCTCTCCAAATTAGTTCAGCGATTCAATCTACAATTATAATCTGAGTCATGATCCAATATTAAACTACTCAATGATGCACTGTAAATGCACAAAATATCGGATAAATAAGTGTATGAATGACATATTTTTACAGCTATAATTCATTTCAACTGAATAATTTTTCTCAGAATTATGGATCAATCTCACAAAAGCTTTATCAAATAGTGGACAATAAAACCAGAAGTTACAAGATATGTGGTTAGCCATCACCTTGCATTTCCAAATGAAACCATTCCATGAACAATGAACCTTCACTCTACCAGACTCCGAGTCACTGCACAAGGTTTTTTTCAAGTCAGTGTTTCTCACAAATGAAATACTCGGTTTGCAAGCTCATTTAATTGTGTACGTAGGGCTCAACTCACTCTGCATGTGGCAACAAAGGACTGCACATTCACTACCACTAGCAATAACGTATTTTTAAATGAACAAAAGTGTGAAAAATAGAGAGTAATATCTTGTTGAAGAACTTAACTTGTTGGTGCACATGGAGTTCCATCCACAGGATTCAAGGATACACAAACAAGTCTATTACAATGTGAACTGATAAGTATGTTTCAAGCACTCACCTTGGTGACATAAACTCCTTTAACGTGCATGTCTGTACGAAGCATCTGTTGGTTTTCAGAAGAGAAGAAGGTGAGGCTCAGTTGGTTGGGAGCAACTTGAATGGCCGCTACTTGTTGGTTGAAATGAGCAGACATCACCTGCTCACTGAGGATAAGTACCGTCCCAGCATTATTCACAGACAGAAGGTTCTTACTGGAGCCCCACTGAACAAACAGCAGATATACACAGGTTACCAAAGACAGCAACTAAATCAGACAACTCTTCATTTTTCCACTGGACAATCAAAATAATCAGGGTCCAGGACCACATATACAACACATACCATGGGTGGTAATGGTGTAGTGGTCGGAAGACGTGGCACAATGGCATTATCGCTGAACAAGTAATCCGTAAACCCAGGTAATGTTCTGGGCACCTGGATGTTGATCCTATATTACAGATGGTTGAAACTGAATTCAATAAGAATTTCGAATTATAAGTCTAATGATGACCATATAACCATCATCAATTGTTCTAAAAACCTATCTGGTTCACTAATGTCCTTTAGGGATTGAAAACCATCATCCTTACTTGATCTGGTCTATATGCAACTCCAGACCCACAACAATGTGGTTGACTCTTAAAAGCCCTCTGATGTGGCCTAGCAAGTCATTCAGTTGTATCAACTGACAAAAAGACACAAAAAGGAATGAAACTGGATGGCAAACTCAGTCATGTAATAACCAATACCTCGGGGTTAGATTCAAAATTGGGATTGCTGTCTCACTAGCTAGCGAAGCAACAGCTTGATAGTCAGATACACGAAAACGTACTTTACGCATAATGACCCATCCTTCACCATCTCTGGGTATATCCTATCCTACCAACAGAACACATGTCCCTTCGGTTGTGGCACAGAGATATACAGACAAGAGGGAATTGTCCTGGGAGTCCTCAACATTGACTCCATACCCCAGAAAGTCTCATGACATCAGGTCAAATATGGGCAATAAAGTTTTCTGCTGATTATCAGTTACAGCTCCCACTTTGATGTTGAACATCACTTGGAGGAAGCATTGAGAGCAGCAAGGGCACAGAATTTACTTTAGGTTGTGACTTCAATGTCCATGGCGAAGAGTGCCTGGGCAGCACCACTACTGACCAAGCTATTCGAGTCCTAAAGGACATAATTCCAAGACTGAGTCTACGACTGGTAATGAAGGAATCAACAGGTTCTGTTGATTGACATCATTCTGCGTACTGCAATTAAGTCTGTCCACAAAGTATCAGCAGGACTGATCACTGCTGAGACCTCTCGGAGGCACTATCTCTGTACTAAATGGGATGGACTTCAAACAGAGCTAGCAACGCACGATAGCATTCATGAGGGGCTGTTGGCCAGCAGCAGCAGAATTGCATTCAAACACAATCTGTAATCTCATACCCATATATCCCCTACTCTACCATTACCATCAAGCTAGAGATTCAAAGAAGAATGCAAGAGGGCATATCTAGAGCAACATCAGGCATACCGAAAAGCGAATAAAGGTCCAATACAGGGCTACTTGCATGCCAAACTGCATAAGCAAATGACAGATGGCGTGATAGGATTCCACAACCAATGGAACACATCTAAGCTCTGCAGTCCTGCCTCATCCAGTCATAAATGTTGGGTGACAATTAAACAATTCACTGGAAGCGAAGGCTTCACAAATAGCTCCCATCGTCAATAATGATGGAGCACTGCACATCAGTGGAAAAGGTAAGGCTGAAACATTTGCCAGCATCTGACTGCAGCAAGAAGTGCCGTGCTCATGATCCATCTTGGTCTCCTCCTAGTCCCAGTATCATAGATGCCAACCTTCAACCAGATCAATTCACACCATATGATATCAAGAAATGATAGGTGGCCCTCGATACTGCAAAGGATATGGATTCTAACAAAAATACAGCAATAGAACTGATAGGATCTGCAAAAGGACTTGCCAGGGTCGAAGCCAAACTGTTTTAAGTCCAGCTACAACAATAGTATCTACCCGACAATGTACTGCCCTAGTATGTCCTGGACAGAAAAACTGGATCAATCCAATCTTGCCAATTAACTGCCCCTTCAGTCTATTCTCAATCAGTAAGATGATGGAAGGCATCATTAATAGTGCTATCAAGCAGCACTGTCTCAGTAATAACCTGCTCACTGACAATCAGTTTGGCTTCCATCAGGATTATTCAGCTCCTGAACCCATTACAGCCTTGACACAAAAATGGACAAAAGAGCAGAATTCCACAAGCAAGTTGAGAGTAACACCCCTTGCCGTTAAGGCCACATTTGACAGAATTTGATAGGAAGGATATTTAGCAAAGGGGAATCAGGGGAAAACTCTCCACTGATTGGAGTCATATTTGGCATAAAGGAAGAATTGGTGGAAGTTGGTCATCTCAGCTCCAGGATATCTCTGCAGGTTTATCATAGAGTCATAGAGTTATGCAGCAAGGAAACAAACCCTTTGGTCCACCTCGTCCGTGCCAAACAGATATCCTAAACTGACCAATACAGTTTGCCAGCGTTTGGCCCGTATCCCTCTAAACCTTTCCTACTTATGTACCCATTCAGATGCGTTTTAAATGTTGTAGTTTTACATGTCTCCATTACCTACTCTGGCAGCTGGTTCCATATACAACACCACCCTCTGCATGTAAAAGTTGCCCCTTACATCCCTTTTAAATCTTTCCTTTCTCACCTTAAACCTATGCCTGAGAAGAAGGCCTTAGCTATTCACCATATCCAAGCCCCTCATAGTTTTATAAACTTCTAAGATCACTCCTCAGCCACCAACACTCCAGGGAAAATTGCCTCAGCCTATACAGCCTCTCCTTATAGCTCTAATTCTCCAACCTGAGCAACATTGTAAATCTTTTCTGCACCCTTTCAAGTTTAACAACATCTTTCCTATAGCAGGGAGACCAGAATTGAACACAGTATTCTAAAAGTGGCTTCATCTATGTTCTGTATAGCCGCAGCATGACATCACAATTCCATTATGCAATGCACTGACCAATGAAGGCAAGTATGCCAAATACCTTCTTCACCACTCTGTCTACCTGTGACTCCACTTTCAAGGAGCTATTTATTCAGTGTCGTGTCCTTGGCTCAACCACATTCAGAATTTTCATCACTGTTCTCCCTCCATCAGGAGGTCAGAAATCAGGATGTTCCCTGGCAGTTGCATAACCTTCAGCACCATTCGTGACTACATAGAAATGAAAGAGGTCCATGGCTAAATGCAGAAAGATCTGAACAATATCCAGGTTTGGGTTGAAAAGTGGCAAGTACCATTCATACCACGATGTCAGACAATGATCATCTTGAACAAAAGAGAATCTAACAATTGTCTCCTCACATTCAGTGGCACTATCACTGAATTACCCATTATCAAGGTCCTGGGGGTTACCATTGACCAGAAATATAATCGGACCAGCCACATAAACACTGTGGCTACAAGAGCAGGTCAGAGGTTAGGAATCTTGAGTGAGTACCTCACTTTCTGACTCCCCAAAGCCAAAGCCTTTCCAACATCTGCAAGGTACAGTCAGTTGTGTGATAGAATTTCCCCAATGGCTTATAACAGTAGAGCTCCAACAACACTCAAGAAGCTGAACCATCCAGGACTAAGCAGCCTGCTTGACTGGCACCGCATCCACAAAATTCACTTCCTCCACCATTGAAACAATAGCAGCAGTGCCTATGATCTACAAAATGTAGTGCACAAATTAATCAAGGAATCACAAATCCCTTTGACAGAGTCCTCCAAACCCACAAGAGCTGATATCTACAAGCAGAAGGGCAGCAGATACACCACAGCATTCAAGTTTGCCTCCAAGCTTCACATCATCCTGACTTGGAAATATATTGCCATTTCTTCAGTGTCACTGGGTCAATATTCTGGAACGTACTCCCTAATGGAATTGTGGGTCAACCTACACCAAACAAACTGCAGCCATTCAAGTTGGCAGCTCAACATCACCAAGAGCAACTACGGATGGACAATAAATGCTGGACCATGAATTTATTTTTTTGAAAATTAACACTTCAGCAAAGTAGGTGCACTATAAATAATGTGGAACACCAGAGGTTGCAGAAGAACAAGTGCTATGAATATCCTAATGCAACACAGCTGATGCACTACCAGCAATGCCCCATACTGACAGGGTAACAGTTTTGTTTGTTTTTGATTCTATGAACCACAAGGAGCTGAGGGAGGAGAATAATCTTAATATACTCTACGACACTTCCCAACCAATACAAACTTTTTTTTTATTTGTGGATTTATTAGTCTGAGAACTACAGTTTAAGAACTATGTTTTAAGACCACACATGATGATTAGCAAGTAGACCAAATCCTCCATACACAGAGTCCAAAGAAGATGACCTCACAGTGAGCATGTTCTTCACCTCTATTACCTTGATCTGTGTGATATTTCCTTCAAGATCAATTGGGGCTTGCAATTTCCATTGATCTTTCCCTTCTATTCTGCAACCATTCGAACGGTTGACCAGTGTTTTTCGCCACAAAGCAACCTGTCCTTTCCTGGTGCCAGCCGCTATGATACCTAGGAAACACCAAGTTATTCTTTCAATCAGATACTTTATACAGTAAGGAATGCGTGATTTAATAATTTATGGTTTTCTGAATAAGCCTTCAAATTTATTTGTCAACATTTATCTTTAAAAAGCAATGCTTGGATCAATTCCTATTCTCCAGGTGGAATAAGTATATACCTTGATGTGGTTTTTACAAATCTGGAAGGTTCCAGGTTCAATCAATAATCAATGCAAAGCAGTAAAACAATACATGACAATTGACATGAGAATCCTCACGCTGGACACTAGTTCTCATTTTTGATTAACATCCAGTGACCCTTACACGTAGTTCATGAGAATGACCACGTAGTAAGACAACAGACCCCACAATCAAAGAACATACTGGCAATTAAGGTCTAATTTGGGTCACACAGGAATCTTGGAAGCCTTCATGGAGGTCAGAACATTTAGTAAACAAATGATAATTCTGGTAAATAATCTCCATAGTCTATAAAATTCAGAAAGATTCCTCAACCAAAACCAATTAATTATGTAAAATGAAAATAGAAAATGCACGAAGTATTTAGCAGCATCTGCAGAAAGAGATTTTCAGGTCAATGAATATAGCTTAAAGAAACTTGGGGAAAAAAATTATTTATAGAATGCAAGCATCACTGCTAATGTTAGCATTTATTGCACATCTCTAATTGCCCTTGAGAAGGTTGTCGGAAGCATTCTTCTTCAATAGCTGCAGTCTATGCGATAGACATAACCCAAACTACTGTCAGAAAGGGAGTTCCAGAATTTTTACTCAACAACAGTTAAAAAAAAAGAAGGATGCTGTGTGGCTTAGAGGGAAACTTGTACTTGATGAGTTCCTCATGCCAGCTTGTTCCTAGTGATAGCTTGTGGATTAGGAAGGTACTGTACTATGAAAGCATCCTTGGTGAGCTGCTGCAGATGATACAACTGCTGCTACAGTGTACTGTCTAGGAAGTGAGTGTTTCAGCTGGTGGACAGTTAACCATCCAGTCTGGTCAATAATAACTCCGAGAATCTTCAGGTTGGGGGGCACGATGGCCTTGTGGTATTATCACTGAACTGTTAATCCAGAGACCCAAGTAATGTTCTGAGGAGAAAGTGAGGACTGCAGATGCTGGAGATCAGAGCTGAAAATGTGTTGCGGGAAAAGCGGAGCAGGTCAGGCAGCATCCAAGGAGCAGGAGAATCGACGTTTCAGGCATGAGCCCTTCTTCAGGACTCATGACCTGCTGCGCTTTTCCAGCAACACATTTTCGAGTCAGTAATGTTCTGAGGACCCAGGTTCAAATCCCATTGTGGCAGATAAAAATATCCGAATTCAATAAAAATCTGGAATTGTGAGTCCAGTCACAATCTGTTGTCGATTGTTGGAAAACCCATCTGGTTCACTAATGGCATTTAGGGAAGGTAATTACCATCCTCACCTGGTCTAGCCTAAATGTAATTCCAAACCACAGCAATGTGGGTTGATTCTTAATTGCCCATTGGGCAATGAGGGATGGAAAATAAATGCTGGACCAGCCAGCGGAACCCTCATCCTGTGAATGAATAAAAATAAATTCAGAAATGGTAATGTCACTGAATATCAATGAGAGATAGTTTGATTCTCCCTTGTCAGTGATGGTCATTGCCTGGCACTTGCTGCTTCAGTATCTGCAGAGTTCAGAACAATACTGAACACTGTGCAATTAGTAGCAGATATTACGATTTCTGGGCTTCTAACAGAAGCAGCTAAACATGGTTGGGCCAAAGACACTCCTGAAATTATTCTTTGGAGTCAAGATAATTGACTCCAACAACCACAACCATATTATTTTAGCCTATGTATAATATCCTAGATATGACACTAACCAGTAAATGCTGTACAAGAATTTTAGATGTTAGTAGCCATCTCTTATTTCTTTTTTCACATTCTCTCAGAACGTTTTACGTTCAGCCTAATTCTGACTTATCTTATTGGCCTAACCTTTGTCATAACATCACAAGTGCTGAACTTTACCAATTATGTTTTAAAATGCCTCTTCCAGAACAGAGACATGAACAAGAATTCCTAGAAGCATGGCACTCCAACTAGAACTCTTATCAACAAACACATTGACTTGGATCCCATTTACCACCCCCTGAGAAAACGAACAGGAAACGACATCACCAACACAGCACATAAATAGAGAGCAGGCATGCCACCAGTGCGTCATCCAGAGACTCACCGATATGTTACCTAGTATGGTGATGAAATGTCTGAAAAGAACCTTCCAGCTCAGCGAGCAAACCTATATCCAGAACCTCAACAAATCTTCTCAAAACTTGCTAATGCCCATTTCAACTTAGGGTGAATGGGACATCCTGAAAAAATGGATGCAGTTCCAATGCCCAAGGACATGCCATGTGATGTAGTTGACAAAGATAAGTTCAACAGAAACCAATGAAGTGTTGGATGCCAGCTCTACCATCTGTTCACAGTATCTCACAGGAAAAGGACACCTGCTAATTTAGATGCAGAAACAAAGAAGATACTGCAGAGGGATCTAGAAACTTCTCCTGAAATCTCTTCAGAAATGTTCCCCTGCTCTGTCCTTAACACAATTACTATCCCAGTTCACATTAAAGTACCCCATTATAGCTACTCTATAGTATTTGCATCTCTGCACAACATTCTTAAAAATTGCTTTCCCAGCAGTTGGATGACTATAACATATACCCAATCACGTAGCGGTGGTTCTATCAAATGCCTTCTGGAAGTCCAGTTGATGTCTTAAATGAAACACTGAACTGAGGCCTATTGAAGTACATCATGCACTTTGTGAAGAGATTGCCTGGTCAACATTGCATTTTCAATTAGCATCATAAATCAATTGGTCAACCATCTCATTTCTGTTTATGGGACCTTGCATGCAAATAGCCTGCCAATTGGTCTCATAAAACTCAAAATTTTTCTATATGTATGAAATGAATTGAATTCAGCAAGTTGTGATATCCTTATAAACTCCTCTCACACAGACAGAGAAACAAACAATGGGTGTTATGGACGGGCGGTAAGACTGGCAACGCAATTCAATGGTTCTTGATCACATGGGTGGCTGAGATAATCCTTGTGATTCTTGTGCTGGCTAGAACGCTGCTTCGCAGTTGTCCTTCTCCAGGTGCTTCCACTGGTTTGCAAGGGACCCAAGGTGGCTGGTTCACTTGTAAAAAGAAGTTTCTGATTTATCAATTAAAAGTCACCGTTTACAGCAACTGCTGAAGGAAAGATGAACTAGTTTTAAAATAGCTTTAACTACAGAGAACAGTGAGAACTCCTGAGCTGGTGGTGTCTGAAGGCTTCCCTGTATCTTGTTTATGATCCCAAGCTGTTCAGCTACCTGAGAACCAATCACATAGTTGTTAGCAAGCCGAAGGCCTTTGTCATCAACAATTGTCCACAGACCAATCAGCTACTTATACCATCCAAAGCTTCATCCCTACACAACCACTTAGCTCCAGGTCATCTGTAGCCATACTTCAATCATTGCTCAAAGTAGCTGTGCAAATGGTACTGATAATGCGGGCAAAGTTATTTCCTTTCAAAACGTAGTGATCCTCAAACAATTTTTTTTCTTTTAAAATATTCTTTTCTCAGTCTACAGATAGAAATACAGGAAAAATGAACAGAGACAGTCTTTACAATCTGTCTATAAATACTAAGTTAACTGAAAAATACAGCAATCTAGGACTGGTAATATGTATGTTACAGATAAATCCAAGAGTTGCTAAGTGACTATTCTTCCCTGCAATAGGGAGGTACTTACTGCAAGGTATTCAGTAGCTTAGTACAGTTTGGGGGTCACTGAAGAGGAGTTCAAAGGTTGTATTCTTTTGAAAAAGGAGGTAGATAGCAAAAGAAGTAAACACATGTCAGGAAATGTTGCTGTTAACTGTTAAAGTAAAGGCAGTTGAACTACATGGGATTTGGTTATCAACAGTTCATGGAAACTGTCAGAAGGTACTAGTGTCACTATTGGTTCTGTACAACTGAGAGGGTAGGTTGAAAGGTGCACAGGCAGTATATGCTGGATGTAAATAAGCAAGATTGAAGCTCAGGGGAAAACCAAATTTTAGCTTGGTAAAGCTAGACGTTGGTGAAAAGCTCAAGATGTGAGAACTGGACTGCATTTTCAGATTGCAGGGAAATGTGGACCAAGGAAATCAGATGATTAAGCAGAATGGGAGTAATCCTTGAGGCAGTCCATGACCAGATGGGTTTCAAGGCCAGATTGGCAAAAGTGAAGAATTGTGATCCCTTGTGAAGTTTAATGGGATTCGATCGCGCTACCTTTCATTAACATGTGGGAGGGGGTGCGCAGAATGCTGCAAAATCCATGGGAATTACCTTGACACATTTGCCTTTTGATTTATGTTGCAGGTTTTTGATCATATTGTATAACCTATATTTTCAACGTGTTAATTTGGGTGTCAGAAATTGATTGCATTGCTGTTCTAACATTGTATGGTAAAGTTTATTGTCGTATGGAAATTTGTGAATTTTTATTCTCTTAGTAATCCCCCCTGTGTCTTTCACTTTGTCTAATTTAAAAGTAAATAGTGATCCCTAGCCAGATCGTAATATAAATTTGACAGTCTAGTCTGGATTCATAACAGAGGTGTCTCAGGTCAAATGGTAGTAGTCCTTTGTTCACTTTTGTATGTAGTCTTTTTGCTTTTAAAAAGGTGACTGGATCATGACTGGCAATGAGACATAACATTACTTTTGACCCTTTTTAGTATTTCTTAAATAAAATACACTTCAGTCTCAACTTTTGGCCTTTGTGGCCTCCACTGTTAGCTGTAAACTAAGTTACAGTTAACTCAGTAAAAAAAGATTGTTTGAGGATCACTACGTTTTGAAAGGAAATAACTGGAAACAAAAAAAAAAGAATTTTATAACAAGCATAGCAATCGAAACTGGGTACATAATCAGCAACAAAACATGAAGGTACATAGTACAGCATATTTCTTCACTGTGCTGTGTTAATTCAAGGTTAGTACAATTATATAGCCCTTCTCTGAGCTTTTTTTCTGTCTGTTATCATGCTATGCAATTATAAAACTGAAAAATAAATCAGTTTATTTATAGTTTTCCTTTTAATGAGGAGTGTCAGGCCAATCCAGGCCCAACAACTTACTCTGAAAACTCTGCATATTTTGGCAACTGTGACAAATCCCATTACAGAAACTGAGGCAATCCACAACATTCTAATACATGCAACAACATTCTAAGTGAAACATTCTATTAAAAAATGCAAATATTTCACATCTCACAATATTAACGGATCCAAAATTATAGGAGTTGGATCCACACTTTTGCTGAAAATCAGATATTTTCTTGTGCCACGATTATTTTTTGAAGTAGTTAATTAGAGGGCTATGTAGTTTGTGGGTCTTTGTCACAAAGGTCACATTGCTGTATGAAGGAACTAGAAAGTAGAAAGACACAGCAAGATACAAACCTACCTTTACTTTCACTGTAAGAGATGCAATTTATGATTTCTCCAGTGCTAAACCCCAGATGTTCCTCTAGTGTCAAAGCATAATTCTCATCTTTATCTAAATCCCAGAGTCTGTTGGAAAAATAGCACAAAGTTCATGATGATCACTTCATTAGTGTTTCTTAAAGCAGGTACACTAAAAAATGCTATACAACTCACTGACACATTACACAGTGCAATTTAACATGAGACTTTTACATCAGGGATTAAAAGGATTGTGAGTAAATGATTTCTAAAGTGTTCTTTAAAACAATAAACACTACTACAAAACTGACTCATGAACCAGATGCAATAATAGGTACACTAAGTGGAGGAGATTCAAATTAAATGATTGCATTCAATTGAGTGACATAGAAGACATCAACAAAATATATTAACTGTAGAAGTGATAGAAAAAACCTCTTTACTTAAACACAAATATTAGGCAGATGCTCAAAACATTACAAGTTAAATAAGTTGTGAAAACAAATGAACATAAATTTATTTGTCATGACATTTAAAATTAATTTCATAGCCTGCTATTGTCTAATTTACTATATAGCAGTTTGACTGCAGTTGTGACAACCATCACTGTTGAATCCACTCCTGAGGGTTGCAACATGGTGGGAAAGTAACATGACAAAACTGAATTAAATCGTCTGGGAGAAATATTATCTTATTGAGAACAATCAATTATTAAGGAACTATAACCGGGCAATTAACAGGATTAGACAAAGTCAATAAGGATCAATGAAAGGGAAATAACGTTTGACAAATCTACTGGAGCTTTTCAAGGATATTACTGTTTACAGATAAGTCAGAACCAGTGGATATGGTGTATTTGGTTGTTCAGAAAGCTTTTGATGAAGTCCTACATAAGAGATCAGTGTGCAAAATTAAAGCATGTGAGATTCAGAATAATATTTTGTCAGGGATTGAGATTTGTTTATAGGAATAGGACTAAGTAGAAGGTGGTGGATTGTGGTACCACTGAGATTAGTGCTTAGGCCCCAATTATTCACAAAATATATCAATGATTTGGATGAAGGAATCAAATATTTCCAAATTTGCTGACAACACTGAATCAGGTGAGTGTTGCAAGTGGTGAGGAGGATGCGTCTAAAGAGGCTTTGAGCTAATTTAGACAGGTTAACGTAGTGGGCAATTACACGGCAGATGTACTATAAAGTGGATAAATGGGAGGTTAAACGGGGGGAAAATGGAAGAGTTTTATATAAATGGTGCTAAATTGGGAAATGTTGATGTACAAAAAGAGATATGGGTGTTTTTGGAAATCAGTCACTGAAATCAAGCAAGTAGGTGCAGCAAACAGTTAGGAAAGCAAACAACATATTTTCCTTTGTTGCAAGAGGATTTAAGTTCAGGAGCAGGAATGTCTTACTGCAGATACACAGAGCCTTTGCAAGACCACAGCTGGGCTGCTGTTTGTAGTTTTGGCCTCCTTACCTCAGAAAATGTATACTTACTACAGAGGTTGTATAATGAGGGTTCACCAGACTGATTCCTGGGATGGTAAGTTTATCATATGAGGAGAGATTGGATTGTCGGCCTGTATTCACTGAACTTTAGAAGGATGAGAGGTGATCGCATTGAAATGAGTAGAATTCTGACAGGGCTTTAGAACAAGGAGCCACATTGTGGTAGGCCATTTAAGACTGAGATAGGAGAAATATTTTCACTCAGAAGGTGATGAACCTGTCAAATTCTCTATCCCAAAAGGCTGTGAAGGTCACATTACTGAATATAATTAAGAAATAGATTTCTAGGACATTAAAAGCATCAAGGAATATAAAGAGAGCAGAGATATAAAGCATTGGAATACAGGATTAGTCATGATGATAATGAATGGTGGAGCAGGTTCAATGCATTGAATGGCCAATTCATGCTTCTATTTTTTATGTTTGAAAAAAAAAGCATGTTTTAAAGATTTTCACAATGAAGTCACACTAAAGAGTAGGGAAGTGCAGCAGCCGATTTGCAAACTCTTGGAGACATTGATGTTGGTTGAGGAATAAGTAATGGCCAGGATACTATAAAAATTTGCCTTGTTCTTCTTTCAATAACACCATAACTTTTTTATAGCTGCAGAAAAATGAGGTGAGCCTCAATTTAACAACTCGTCTGAAAGTCAAACATCTGACACCGAATGCCATGTTCACTTCTAAATTAACAAGTTTGCCAGCAATTTGTATGATAACATGGCTTTCAGTATCAAAAAGTTATAAAAACTTATATTACCCTTCAACATCTTGACATTCAAAAACAGACAGGAAATCCAAAATTTGTATGTCAAGAACAAGGTGATGTTGTAGAATGCCACAATAATGGAATTGACATCCATAGGTGTTAGCAAGTCTTGAGAAGATTTGTAGCTGAGGTTCTGGATGTAGGTTTGCTCACTGAACGTTCCAGTTTAGCCAGCAAACCTACATCAGGAATCAACACCATCACCTGTTCCTATTTCGATGACCTCAGGTCGTGTTATTTTTACAATATCATGGAGACTTATTCCTTATAAAGTATTCCAGTTTAATGGAGTACCAGATGTTGCAATCAGTTTTATTTAATCATGATTAACCCAAACTCATGAGATGATTAGTTTGACATGTGCATTTTCATCCATATCTTAATTCACTAATTTGCTTTGTTAATTTTGTGAAAAATAAAAATAACCATTTTTCTTCTTAGGTCCCTCACCAACAAATTGAATCTTCAGGTATATAAAACAATGATGCAAGCATGAGCCAATAAATGAACACACAGGAATCAGCAGCTGAGGGGGAAAAATTCATATATGGAGTGGGGGAAGAGAACGTTGGAAAAACGGACAAGCGGTATAGGAGAGCAGCCGGGAAAATATAAATAATGTGCAAGAGAGTGGCCAGAGACTGTACGTGGTATGGGGCCAATGGATGGAAAATGCAGATGGACCAGGGAGAAAAAGATAGGGATGCACATAGCCAGAGCATATACACATACTTGGGGAGAGTAACCAGGAAATATACAGTGTGCTGGGAGAAAGAACAATCAAGGAATGTAGATAGTAAAGTGAAATATTCACAAATGTGCGACACATGATTGGGGGTGGGGTGGGGGGAGTGTATGGAAGCAAGGTAGAGCAGGATAAGGAACAACATTGATCTCTGGTCTATTGAAGTTAGGCTTCAGCTATACTGGACTTTCTCCCAATCTGCCTAAATTTACATTCTTCATGACTGAGGAGGGATTCTGAGTTTTACTGAAATATTTGTTTCTAGGTTGAAAACCAAAAAGTAAATTGGTTCCAATTTTCTCAAATGAAGAAAAAAAACCTCAAACTTGTTTGACATTCTGCGAAAATAAAAAGAATAGAAAACCAGGTGAGCAGTTTACTTAATTATGCCTGCAAATCATTCTGGCACCCAGCAACAGTTTTAAATTTGGTTAAATCTCTTATCAGCAAATATTCTTGATCCCAGCCGTCACCTGCACTCACGAGGTTTCAATGCAAATAAAAGATACACATTAACTTACAGCACACGTCATTAAATCCAACTAGTGGAAGCAGGTTTTCCAAGAAAAACCAAAGTGAAAATGGATTAAAGTCACAGAGCACCATAAGAAAATGAACAACATTTTAAAACTTCATTCAAACTTTATGACATTGCAATAGAAATGAAATGCAGTGAAACCCAATCAGTCCTCACCTAATAACTATCTCATCTGTTGCTGTAATGAGAAGGCCACTCTCTGCCCAGATTATATCAGCTTTTTGGCCTGCCTTTCCACTCAGCTTTACCTGCAAACAAAAACAGAAATAGGTGCCGGTACAATGGAAACCTTGTAAAAATACAACATTTACTCAGAAAATCAGAATGGGCAATGAACAGTTCAGACAACAGAATAACAATCTCAACTAAAGCACATCACATTTAGTGAATCATACTAACAATGTTATTTTCAACCATCAGCTTTTCTCCACGTTGAGACAGTAAATCTTTCTGGCCTAAGATTCCACTCCCATGACTGACCTCTAGCCTAAACAGCTAAAGCAAGCATCAGGTAGCAAGCATCTTTTTCATAAGTTAAATTGTGCAAAAGTAAAATGAGAATGCTTCCATATTTGTGAGGAACAAACAGAAATACTTTCCAAAATGTAACAATTTCTGTTCCATTTGGCATCTAAAAATTACTATCAGCACCCACTCCTGGCTCTGCTTGTCTGTCTTTTTCTCTGCCTTTCAGGTGCTCCTCAAACCCAACTCTCTGATGTCTGCTAAATTCATTAGTACTTTAGCCCTTGTGTCAGGAACAGTGCCCTGATTAGAATGATAAGGAATTAAATAGAGCTAAACTGGAAGCAAGAAATGAGAGTTGCGGTGTTACTACCCAACATAACTAACAGATAAGAACTATCCCCAAAAATGTCAGAACGCTTTGTAACTTAAAATAAGTGAGAGTAGAGATTTAATGAAATTCTAGAGACATTTGACATAGACATGCCCATACCTTCATAAGCTCTTGACTTGTTCCATCAAGAGCAATACTATGCTGAGATAGGATAAGTGCTTCAGTCACAACCATCAGGATTTCCTTCCCCTCCATGTACATGAGCTTCCTGATTGGCCTATCAGTACTGAGGAGCTGTAAGCTCTTCCCTTTTTCACCAACATAGTACACAGTTCCTAATTTAGAGAAACAAAACATAGCATTGGAAATAGTCAGCAGATCTTGTAGCATGTTTGGGAAAAGAAACAATTTTTCATATTCAGGGAATACAGTTTAGTCCTGTTGATCTTGAGCTTTAAGAGCAGGCAACACTTAACAAGTGAAACATGTCTACTGGCAAGGCTGCAGAAATTATTCACTTTACAAATACTAAGGGTAAAGATTAACAATGTGCAGCATGAGAAACCTCTTAGTAACTAGAAAGCCATAGAAATCCAGAGTGAAACTGGATCAGAAGATGTTAAGACAGAGCAAAGCAGAAAGGCTCAGTGACATATCTGTCAGCACCACCATCAATATTATACCTTTGTGTTGTACAATGACAAAGTTATCCTCACTTGGACTATACTCCAATGTTATACAGTAACAAAATTATACCCCATGTTTAAACTCCACAAAATACTTTCGCCAGCCATTAGCCAAGCTTGGAGATACATAATCTCCAATTTTGTGCTGGGTGTTTATTTCTTATGTTGTGTAAAATGTGAACACTTGGAACCAACCACCACTGTGCTTGTAAGGTGGAAATGGCCACAATGAAAGTCATGAATTGTATCAGTTGTCTAAATGCCTAATAAAGGTTTGTTGAGTAAGCAACAGGCAACAGAATACTTTAAAACAATCTAAATCTCAGTAGAACCATATACACATTGTAAATAATTTTGTTTTCTGCAAGTTGAGGAATGGAGGAATAACAGAATATGCTGGAGACAAACATGTCTAGGTTCTGAAAATTATAAGTTTGCTGCAAATTAAGTAAACATAAGATACAATTTAACGATTTACACAGATATCTTCAAAAGATTCTACACAGTTGCAGCCCATTGCAACAGAGGAAAACAGATAGAAATGTCAAAACTAGACCTCAGCACTGCAGGATAACAGGTTGAGATTCAGAGATATCGTCCTCACCAACACTGCAGGAGGCATAGCAATCTTATCCATTATGGCATTATTTTCCCCCCTCCCTACCTTAGTGTTACAGTGTAAAATGCTCTCTTCCTTCCTTGCCTCAGAATGTGCAGCACTCATGCTAACTCCTCACCCTTATATCACATTCTATTGCTTGTTGAAGATATTTCCAGGCAAATCAGGTCAGCAGTAAATTGTTTCACAGGACAATCCACTGTTTTGCTTAAATGCTCATAGTGTCATCCACCAGCTTGAATACAATCTTCAAAGTAAACACTCATATCGCCAAGAAAACCTTTGATAGGCTTTATCTATCTATCTATTTGTTTGTTTATGGATCTGGCTGTCACTGGCTGGCTGGCCGGCGCATATTGCCATCCCTGGTTGCTCTTGAGATGGTGATGAGCTGCCTTCTTGAACTGCTGCAGTCTACCTGGTGTGGGTTGACCCACAATGCCATTAGGGAAGGAATTCCAGAATTTTAACCCAGTGACAACGAAGGAACACAGATATATTTCCAAGCCAGGATGGTGAATGGCTTAGAGGGGAACTTGAGGATGGGGGTGTTCCCATATATCTGCTGCCCTTATCCTTGGTGAATTTCTGCAGTGCAACTTGTGGTTATTATACACTGCTGCTACTGAGCACCTGCGGTGGAGGGAGTGGGTGCTTGTGGATGGTATGCCAGTCAAGTGGGCTGCTTTTTCCTGGATATTGTCAAGCTTCTTGATTGTTGCTGGGGCTATACTCATCCAGGCAAGTTGGGAGTATTCCATCACACTTCTGACTTGTGCCTTACATAAGGGGCAGGTTTTGGGGGAATCAAGAGGTGAATTACTCGCTGCAGTACTTCTAGCCTCTGACCTGCTCTTGTAGCCACATAAACAGAGTCCATTTAAGGTTCTGAGCGATGATAACTCCCTAGGAAGTTGATAGTGGGAGATTCAGTGATGGTAATGCCATTGAATGAAAAAATGGTGGTGGTTAGATATGCTAATATGCTTAAATAGGCTGCTCTACATTAGGGACAACACAATTCCATCAGCCACATTTACATTTGGACCATAGAATAAAATTAGAATCTTCCATAGACTCCTCAGCATATGAGTTTGTTCCAAATTGTCTGTTGGTTTTCTGAATTTTCCCCAATTCTGTTTCTGTGTAAATAGTTCAATCTGTTTGCAGCAGTTCAACACTGTGCTATTTTCCACCTTCAGGTGAAAACAGAATGTATATAAACAACTGAACACAATCAGAGTTAATCATTAGATAAAACACAAGAAAGTGGTTTCAGTTTGTAGAAGATTGATTTACCCACAAAAGAAAAGATATAGAAGAGTATTGAATGGCGTATCACGGGACAACACAGTGGCTCAGTTTTTAGTACTGCTGCTTCACAGTGCCAGCCACGTGGGTTTAATTCCACCCTTGGGAGACTGCCTGTGTGGAATTTGCATACTCTATCTGTGTCTGCATGGTTTCTTTCCACAGACATAAGATGTGTAGGTTAGGTAGATTGGCCATGCTAAATTGCCCATAGTGTCCAGGATGTGCAGGTTAGGTGGAAAGCCATGGAAAATGTTGGGTAACAGGGACTGGGGTTTTTCTGGGTGGAATGCTCTCCAGAGGGTTGGTGTGGACTCGACTGGCCAAATGGCCTGCTTACACTCTGTAGGAATTCTATGATTCTATGAAAACTAATGATGTTATTCCTCAGGCGGAGGAAATTGAATAACTTATGTTCATAATTCAATTTTTTTAGGGGTAATGACAATTTTTGAAACTTAACTTGAAAACTACCACTCCATATCTCCTCTCTGAATATATCACTCTTCATTGTAATTTCTGTAACCGATGAAACTATATCTCTTAGCATTTTTATGTATCTTTAGAACAAATTGCAATGTTTAAAAAGTTACTCAGAGTGTATTTTGCTCACCATCTATTGCACTGACAAAACATGTGATTCCTTGCTGAAGTCCAACTTTAAATGGTGCGTCTCCCTTTCCAACCTTTCTCCAGTTGAACATATCCAAAGCATTTTCATCCCCACTTACTGCAGCTTTCGCCAACTGTATGAGGTCCCTGCAGAATGAACCATTCTATCAGTCTCATTCTTGTATATGTGCAGTTAGCTATCAATACATATAGCAGCACCTGTTAATCTCTGGTGGGCTCATACTCAGCAATAGCAATAAAACATCTGTCCTGGACTAGAAATTATATTGATATAGCTCTCTTTCAGAAAGTGAATAGATTTAAATCACTTTATTAATTCTTTCAGAGAAGTTTCAAGGTACTCCAAACATTTTGAAGTGAAATGCAACAGACTATTAATATGTAGTCAAATACAGCAACTATTTTACTTACAAGAAGAACTTAATGATCAATCAAACTATGTCTTGTTGTATTGATGAATGAGGAATTCAGGCTGTTACACCAAAGAAAATTATGGTATCCTTAACCAGCATGCTTCATTTTTATATTGTGTCTGCAATATGACATCTAAGATAATGCAGCATTGTTTTAGTATAGAAATGAAAGGATAATCTGGAACATGTGCTCAAGTCCTACTCTGGGTCTTCTCAACAAATGGTACAGAAACAGAAGTGTTGACTCATATCAGATATACTCATCCTCCATTTGTCATGGAGTGTTAGGCTGCAAAGATGTTTCTTAAGTGGCAAGTTTACAGAAACGGTTTACCATGATGTCTACATTGGAGGCTATTAGCTATGAGGAGAGATTGGACAAACTTGGCTTGTTTTCACTTGAACGTCAAAGGATGAGGTGCAACCTGATAGAAGTTTGCAAAAGAGTGGCATGGTGGCTCAGTAGTTAACAGTGCAGCCTCACAGAACCAGGACCCAGGTTTGATTCCAGCCTCAGGCGATTGTCTGTGTGGAGTTCACACATTCTCCCTGTGTCTGCATGGGTTTCGCTGGGTGCTCTGGTTTCCTCGCACAGTCCAAAGATGTGCAAGGTAAGTGGATTAGTCATGTTAAATTTCCCATAGTGTTCAGGGATGTGTAGGTAAGGTGCGTTAGCCATGGAAAATGCAGGGACACAGTAGGGGGATGGGCCTAGATGGGATGCTCTTCAGAGGCTTGGTGTGGATTTGTTGGGCCAAATGGCCTATTTCCATGCTGTGGGATTCTATTTTTTTTTAAATTATGAGAGGAATGAATGGTTGGAGTCTTTTTTCCAGGGTAAAAATGTCAATTACTTGAGGACATAGTTCTAAGGTAAAATAGGGTAAGTTTGAAGGCGATGTGAGGGCAAAGTTTTACACAGAGGGTGGCAAATGCCGAGAATGTGCTGCCAGATGAGGTGGTAGATACAGATACAATAGCAATGTTCAAGAGCATCTTGACAGATATATGAATAGGCAGGGGATACAGACTGTATAGGGGCAAAAAGCTTTTATTTTGGAAAGATATCATATGTCAGCACAGATGGGTTGAAAGGCCTGCTCCTATACTGTATGATTGTTTGCTGTTTAAATTGTACTTACTCTCCTGGAGCAGGAGGTTTGAAGATACATTGTGTCAGCTGCTTGCCATAATCCTGTTTACCAAGTGGTGATCCTTGTACGCGTCCATGCTGATCCACGCGCCACACCATGAGAACTCCAGCCTGGAAGCAAACAAACGAGGGTACGTGGGTATAGGAAATATCTAAATTTGTGCCAGAGAAACTAATCATTAATCAGAAATGAAGCAAAATCCACTTTCATCATCTATCGTCTACTGATGCATCATTTTACAGATAACACTGTCAACTTATACACTCAAGTTATCCTACAGAAACAGACCAACTTGTATCACAGAACCAAAAATTTATACAGGATTCAAAAAAAGTCACTGTATATTTAATGAATTTTTATCCTTCCCATTAAAGCTCTGAACCATACTCCAGTGCTTGAATACATCAGTGCATAAATACACATTTGCATAAATTAGCAACATACATTTGTTTGTAATGGAAATATTATAACTTTTTAAAATATGTGACAAACAAGGGAAAGGGTGGGTTTTGAGAGGGTAAATTGTGGGCTAAAAGACTGCAGACTAAATGAATTGAATGTGACATAAAAACAAGCCAATCATAAAATAAAATCTGTGGGCAAGAAGAGAATTTTGTACACAAAATGGAAAATTTGTCACCTTTCAGCTACTTCTGATCTTCATCAGGAACACAGCTCATTATTTACAGGATGCAGCACCACAGTCTGAAACTGATAGCCAGAGCTGCCCATATCCAGTAGGTGTCACATATTGGCTGCATTTATTATTGTTACAATCACATGATTGTAGATGGTTAAAAGATCGCTCAAATATCCAGTGAGACTCAGCAAAAGCTGGAAGAACAGAATTTAATCTTTCACTTGGGGACCCTACAGCCTCAGGACTCAATATCAAGGTCAATAATTTTAAAGCCTAAACATCTCTGTCCATGTCCTTTAAGCACCTCCACACCACAGGACCTGTCATGATATGAAGTGTTTTCAGCACTGCCAACCCATTTTCAACAATCATTGTGCCATTGTCAGCTTTTCTTCTTCCCTGGCTTGATATCAACCATCCTCCTGTTTTCCTAACTTTTTTTTGCTCTCTCTGGGCTCCAACTCCATCTATCCACTCACTCCTTTTTGCTCCAATATCCTGTCATCAGCATAAATTCCAACCTCTTCCCAATAATTATCAGTTCTGACGAAAGATCTCTCAGCTCAAAACGTAAACTCTGCTTTCAGCCCACAGATGCTTCCAGACCTGCTGAGTTTGTCCAGTAATTTCTCGTTTTCCAGAAATGTTTTGTTATTTGCATTAGTCAAACCTCATGTAGTCTTAAGTTCAGAGTGCTGTGGAATCAATACAGGTGAGAATGATGCGCCGTTTCTTGTGATTGTATTTATGAGCTTTTAAGACAATTCAGCAATTCTCATTTTGATTCTGATTCTCATTCACCAATTTTTTTTAAACTCAATTTTAACTTGCCATAGCGCCATACAAACTCCCAACCTCTGGGGTGCTAGTTGAGTACCACAATAGCAATGTTACCATAACCACATTATATAAATGCAGATAATGAAACCTTTCAAATCCTCACATCACACTAAGGAGAATCAATAGGAGGGAGAAGAGAACATCAAGTTTCTAAGATTCCCTCAGTCATTGCCATTAACTCTGGGGCACTTGTAGACAATGTTATGTGTAACAATCGTTTAGAAAATGCCTCATTTTTTCATAATAGTGTTGATAAAATGTTTTTATAAATTACATTGTGTTGGCACAGCAGTCAAACTTGGCCAAATTTCAACCTCTCCTGAAATAAAAACAACATTTATTTATTCATTCACAGGATGAGCGTGTCACTAGCTAAGCATTTATTGCCCATCCCAGAGGACAGCTAAGAAACATTGCTGTGGGTCTGGAGTCACATGTAGGCCAGACCAGATAAGAATGGCAGTTTCCATTCCTAAAGAACACCAGTGAAACAGATGTGTTTTTTCCAACAATCGACAATGGATTTGTGGTCATTATTAGACTTTTAATTCCAGAGATTTATTACATTCAATTTCCACCATCTGCTGGGGCAGAATTCAAACCCTGGTCCCTGGAAATTACCTGGTTCTCTGGATTTATAGTCCAGCGATAATACCACTAGGCCATCACCTTCTCAAATTCTAGACATATTCAGTAGGTCAAGCAGCGTAGTGGAGAGAGAGAAACAGAGTTAATGCTTTAGGTCAATGACTTTTCCACAAGATCAACCAAAACATGAATTCTGTTTCTATCTTCAAAGGTGCTGTCAGCTGATTCTATGATAAGATCTGCTGAGTATTTCCAGTATTTTTTTATATATCAGGTTTCCAGCATCTGCAATATTTTACTTTTGTATCCTTTCTCATCTACCTTATCAGCAGAGACCAGCCGTGTGCCATTGCTGCTCCACTCCAAGATGGTGATCTGAGCTCGGTGTGTGCCAGCTGCTATCTGTTGTTCATCCACACCCTGTTCAGACCAAAATATCACTGCTCCAGTTTCCCATCCAGTTGCTACAACCCTCTTGGAAGGATGCCAACTGATGACAATTGGCTGGAAGGGACGCTCTATGTGTGAACTAGGAATGTGTTCTCCCTATAAATGAGGAGAGGTTAGTCAACATTACTTCCCACTTAGTATATACATCGTTAACTTTAACATAATATGGAACCTCATTGTAGACACAAGCTAATTCATTATTTAAGAACACACAATTATCATGTCCAGTTGTGCAAATTGACATGAATTTGTATAGTGATTGTAATGAGGTCAGCCAAGTCAACTTCCTAGAATATCAGTTTTCTGATTAGGACTGTTAACCTAGTTCAATCGAGGAGCCGTGGTTGACAAATAAAAACAGGACTGTCAGAAGTTCTGTTCACTCTGACAGCTGGCTCTGAGGAAGCCAGGGCAGTGTCAAGTACTATGCATATGTAAATAAAGGATGACTTGGTGACAAGATACTGGCCTCTGTGGAGTTATTTCAGTTTGCTTTTAATACTATTGCTCCCACGCTGTGAGAGGATATATTCCGGTAGGTTTCAGTTCCAAACTTGAATCTTCAAATGAAGTTAATAAATGCCTAATGCACTACCTGCAGGACCAGTCATGTTGCTAAGTAAAAGGCGCAGGACTGGATTATATATTTAGACTCGTGTTTCATTTTGGACAATAGTACATAATCAATAAACCAAGCAAAATACTACTTTCTAAAGAACTGCATTGGTTGGGGCAGGGAACACGGTGGGTGTCAGGGGGTGGTTGATTAGTGGGAGATGGGGAAAAGGTGCAAGATATTTAGTTTAAGTTAATATAGTACTCATATCCAATGTTCATGGTCCGATAGGTCAGGTTAGTTTTAGGATTTAGAAATCAGCGTCAGTTAGAGTAACATTATAAGAATAGATGATAATAGTCATATTTTTTAGTGTTATTCATTACTGTATTTCAGGAAGGACTGAAATATTACAACATGCTTACACTAAGCACAGGCTTCTCTTCACACACACCACTCCCACTGCGTTGAACTGCTGCAACCCAAATACCTATAGTGTTTTGGCTCCCAATAGAAAAATAGAAAGACACAGCTCCCACCGGTGGAAGGGTTAAAAACAAGACGACACACATTTAAATGACTGGGAGGGTAGCCAACCATATCATTAGAATAAATATTTTTTTTACACAATGTAATTAGAATCTGGTATACAGTGCTTCAGTGTGTGGCAGAGACAGAGTTAACTGTTGCTTTCAAAAGGGTTAGCCCCAAAGAGAAAAAAAATTGCAGAACTACAAGCAAAGTGTTGGGTTTGAGACTAATTAAATTTTTCTTGTGGAGAACTATTATAGACATTACATGGTCTCTTTCTGTGCAGAAATGTTACTGTGATCCTATAAACAAGAGAAACCATCCAGAATTTCTACTCCAGTGACATACATGAAAACGACAGTTCGATGTCTGCTGATTTTTGGGCTCACTTGTAATGCTTTTTTAATCAATAACTTGTTGATATTCATTATTGGTGCTCACTTAGCTTTGTTAAAAAAATCACACAACACCAGGTCATAGTCTAACAGGTTTATTTGGAAGCACTAGCTTTCAGAGAGCTATTCCTCCATCAGGTGGTTGCTCAGGTGGTTGTGGAGTATGAGATCGTAAGACACAGAATTTATAGCAAAAGTTTGCAGTGTGATGTAACTGAAATTATATATTGAAAAAGATCTGGATTGTTTGTTAAGTCTCTCATCTTTTAGAATTACCATGTTTGTTTCAGTTCTTTCATATGTAAATTCCAGAACTATTTTTAAAATTTACATTCTCAAGTGAACTTTAACAACATGTCAGCCCAGACAATGCAGTGAAGGTGTGAGGTGTCCAATGTGTGGCAGTCTATGTCCCAATGTTCAGACTGAATAGATTTCTAAAAAAGGGATTTACAGAATCTTAAATGGATTCATGCAGTTTTTGAGCAAAATAAAATTTAATTCTGCAAGTACAAATTCCCCCCACAAATTTATATGTGTGCATGTATGTGCCTATGTTTGTGGGGGAATAAGTGTCTGTGAGAGAGTGTGTCTATGTGTGAGTGTGAGTGTAAAGGGATATAAGTCTGTGAGATGGTGCGTGTGTGGGTGTGTATGTGTAAGTGCATGAGAGAGAGCTTGTCCCAAGGTGGATTTCGGGACAGCCAACAGCGGAAAGTGGCCGAGCAGAGGCTGATGACCAAGTTTGGTACCCAGCCTCAACTGGGACCTTGCGTTCATGTCACTCTACAGGTGACCCATTGCACTACACACTCTCTCTCTCTGTCTCTCTCTCTCACACACACACTCCTACAGACCCATACACTCACACAGACCCTCTCTCATACACAAGTTCTCTCTCATATGCTCACACATAGACACCCACACCCTCTCACAGACTTATACCCTTTTCCATACACACTCTCTCACAGACACGCATATGCCTCCCCCCCCCCCATACACACCCACTTCTGGATGTAGGTTTGCTCGCTGAGCTAGAAGGTTAATTTCCAGACATTTCGTCACCCTACTAGATGACATCTTCAGTGGGCCTCCAGGCGAAGCATTGTTGATAATTCCTGCTCTCTATTTATATGTTTGGGTTTCTTTGGGTTGGTGATGTAATTTCCTGGGGTGCTTCACCTGGAGGCCCACTGAAGATGTTACTTAGTAGAGTGACAAAACATCTGGAAATCAACCTTCCAGCTCAGCA
Source organism: Chiloscyllium plagiosum (assembly GCF_004010195.1). Classification (NCBI taxonomy): domain Eukaryota; kingdom Metazoa; phylum Chordata; class Chondrichthyes; order Orectolobiformes; family Hemiscylliidae; genus Chiloscyllium; species Chiloscyllium plagiosum. The sequence continues at coordinate 22,948,199 of NC_057730.1, forward strand.
AGCAAACCTACATCCAGAACCTCAATCTGAGCTACAAATCTTCTCAAAACTCGCTAACGTTCCCACTTGCGTGTGCACACAAAATGTGGGGTGAATTTATACTTGCAGAATTACATTTTACTTTGCTCAAAAACTGCATGAATCCATGTAAGATTCTGTAAATCCCTGCTTTAGAAATAGAATCAGTCTGACCACTTAGGCACAGACAGCCTCACACGGGGCACCTCATACCTTCAAATGCATTATCTGAGCCAACATGGCACCTATTGGTACAGTTCACTTGAAAATGTAACTTTTAAAAAAAGTTCTGAGATTTACATATGAAAGAACTGAAATCAACATGGTCATTCTAAAAGACAAGAGATGAAACAAACAAACTAGATCTTTTTCAATATATAATTTCAGTTACATCACTCTGTAAACTTTTGCTATAAATTCTGTGTCTTACGATCTTATACTCCACAACCACCTGATAAAGGAGCAGTGCTTCAAAAGCTAGTGCTTCCAAATAAACCTGTTGGACTATAACCTGGTGTGCGATTTTAACTTTGTCCACCCCAGTCCAACAAACAGCACCTCCAAACCATGACATATATCTTAGTGTAACTAATGACAAAGCAAAGGTGACCATATCTTCTAGAGAGGGAAGGAAATTCCAAGACACCCACCTGCTCAAGATACACATCCACACTGCCCCCTGGAATACAACTGGTGCTTACAGAGGCCACTGCCAATAATGGATGGATACGATGCCAAGCAATCTCTGATGGTGAACCAATATTCTCAGGTGCTTCAATATGGTGATCGAAGTAAACTGCCATGTTAACATAGTAAACTTCTATTCAATTCTGTCAAAAGATAATGCAATTTCAATAAAAGCCCGATCAACAATTCATTAAAAATTGTCAACTCAACTCAATAAAAAAACTGCCTGCAGTATTTTGATAATCCCTATTCAACTTGTTGGCAATTACAATGAGGAGCTGAAAATGTGTTGCTGGAAAAGCGCAGCATGTCAGGCAGCATCCAAGGAGCAGGAGAATCGACGTTTCGGGCATGAGACCTCATGCCCGAAACGTTGATTCTTCTGCTCCTTGGATGCTGCCTGACCTGCTGCGCTTTTCCAGCAACACATTTTCAGCTCTGATCTCCAGCGTCTGCAGTCCTCATTTTCTCCTAGAAAATTACAATGAGGAACCAATTACAGCTCCAACTATCCTTAGCAGAAGTTAAAGAGAATCACATTGGCAACAACCTTGCAGCTCTAGATCTCGACTGACAAAGTTTTGGAAGTAAGGCAACAATCTTGCAACAATCATGTTGGTCAGGTTGCAATGCTGCAGGCTGAAAAGTGGGAATGTCACTGCAGATTGTGATGGTGGGGGCATATAACTACTTTATTGAATTTTGATGATCGGGCTGGGGGGGTAGGGAATGTATTGTCATATTTTTGTGATGGATTGGCAGATCATTTAGTGGCAGGGTAGTGGTGCACAAGTGACGGACTAGGGGCTGTTGCAATGCTTTCTTGATAGGGTGGGTCCCAGGACCTCAAACTTTATTACATTTATGACCTTTCCCAATTCTGATGATAGCTGAAAATGTGTTACTGGAAAAGCGCAGCAGGTCAGGCAGCATCCAAGGAGCAGGACAATCAACGTTTCGGGAATGAGCGCTTCTTCAGGAATGAGGAAACAGTGTCCAGCAGGCTAAGATAAAAGGTAGAGAGGAGGGACTTGGGGGAAGGGCGTTGGAAATGCGATAGGTGGAAGGAGGTCAAGGTGAGGGTGATAGGCCAGAGTGGGGGCGGAGAGGTCAGGAAGAAGATTGCAGGTTAGGAAGGCGGTGCTGAGTTCGAGGGATTTGACTGAGACAAGGTGGGGGGAGGCGAAATGAGGAAACTGGAGAAATCTGAGTTCAGCCTTTTGTGGTTGGAGGGTTCCTAGGCGGAAGATGAGGCGCTCTTCCTCCAACCGTCGTGTTGCTATGGTCTGGCGATGGAGAAGTCCAAGGACCTGCATGTCCTCGGTGGAGTGGGAGGGGGAGTTGAAGTGTTGAGCCA
>NC_057730.1:22950581-22952529 GCF_004010195.1 Chiloscyllium plagiosum
ATTTTCCAGCAACACATTTTCAGCTCTGATCTCCAGCATCTGCAGTCCTCACTTTCTCCTCAATTCTGATGATAGACTTCGGGTCGATGGTCTGTTTTTATGCTCCACAGATGCTGCCTCACTTGCTGAGTAATTCCAGCATTTTCTGTTTTTCTTTCAGATTTGCACCATCTCCGCTGTCAGCATTTTAGTGATAGAGTGGGAAGAGGGTGTTGTGTTTCGGGTGCTACCTGTTTTCAGGTTGGTCCGAGAGATTTTTCCGATTGATGAACCCGAATATCCGGCCCTGACGTTGAAATTTTCCAATCCAACTGGCACATCACACGACTCAGCTAGTGCTGTGCCCCCAGGTTGCGGCCTACCTGTAACTACAACTCCGCATTATCCACTTGAAAAAAATAGTGCCTCCCCTCGTCTCAAGTGTGACAGAAAGCGGCATTACCTGGAGAACAACCGGTGTTGGCCGTCCTCCTGCACGTTTTTCCTGCTGTTAGCTTCGATTCAACAGTGCTTTCAGCGTACTTGCAGTTGCCGTAACAACCGGCGAGAAGCGGAAGCGACGCCTCGCGATGCCGTGAATTGCCGACCATAGTCGAGAATATACGAGGGTTAACCCGTCTAAATGGCATTGTGGGAAATGTAGTTTTTCCCGTCATCAGCGTGTCGGCGGCGCATGCTTATTGTTGTCTGGGGTTTTGGATGGTGTTGGTTGTGAGGGGAAAGTGAGAACTGCAGATGCTGGACCTTAGAGTCGAGAGTGTGTTGCTGCAAAAGCACAACAGGTCAGGGCAGCATCCGAGGGATAGGAAAATCGACGTTTCGGGCGTAAGCCTTTCATCAGGAATGGTTGTGGTTGATGAGAGCCGTCTCTGTGTTGGTGCGTTGTTCTGGGATTTTGATCTTGTGACCAGGGCTCTGAAAAGGAATTTGACTCCGTGTATCTGATTCTGTTTTAGGATCTTCGTTAAGAGTCCGAAGGGCTCACTGTCCGGAAATTCTCTCTCCAGTTTGTGAGAAGTCTATCTTTGGAGTCTGTGTAGGAGCTTCTTCCCCCTTCCCACAAAAAGAGATAGGACGAAGATTTAAACCGATTCCTGAGAAACAATCATGTCTGCGACGAGCAGCAGCCCTCAGGAAGTGGACACAGATGATTGTTTGTTGAACTATTCCTATATATTCAGAGATGACATGCTGAAGTAAGCCGTTTTATATTTTCAGTGGGTAATTTGGGGCTAGTGACAGTACGTTATATTTAAAGGACTTTTTTTTAGTAAATGTACCTGGGAACAGAGATTTTCGTACACTTCATTTACCCTAGGAGGATTTTCTCTTGCACCCGACAGAACTGTTGTGATGGGAGGTGTCATTGTACTTCCTGATTTTAATAAAGTAATACATAGCTATTGATGTTTACCTCTTGCATATCTGAATAGGGACAAAGTGGCATTCATCACCGGAGGAGGGTCTGGCATTGGATTCCGAATTGCAGAGATACTGATGAGGTAGGGCAGCAGCTGCAGAATGAGAAGTCGCAAGTACTTGCACAAAACTTCATGAGCTTCTGGAAACTGTATACGTGATAAGGATCTATTTATTTAACAAAAAGTGCACCATTTTGCAATGGATAGTTAAAAAAGGAGCAATACAGCCTTTGAGCTGTTCCACCATTCAGTTAGGCCATAGCTATTCTATTATCAGTGAGCAACTTCCTCTATGATTCTACGATCAAGGATGTTGAAACCAAATTATTTCCCAATATACAAGATTTATGGGCTTTTTTAAAAAAAACAACCTGTTCAGGAATGTTATGATACTTCTAAAGCAGGAGGGACTTGAAACTAGACCTCCTGGCTTCAGAGGAGAAAGTGAGGACTGCAGATGCTGGAGATCAGAGCTGAAAATGTGTTGCTGGAAAAGCGCAGCAGGTCAGGCAGCATCCAAGGAGCAG